>NC_136264.1:59606440-59758940 GCF_964187855.1 Myxine glutinosa | reverse complement strand
AAGGGGTAAGCCACGCCCCCGGACCGATCGAATGTTACATACAAACACGCAAGATTTCAATTTTATAATATATATATATATATATATATATATATATATATATATATATATATATATATATATATATATATATATATATTTGTGGAAATGACTGGTGGGTTAAAGCTTAATGTAGTTTAGTTATTTCCTTAAAATGAATGCATGGTATGAGCATAAAACAATTAATTTTGATATGAGATATTGTTACGGTGCACCTCAGAGTCTCGAGAGGGAACACGGCAGAAAGATTTGTTATTTTGCGTTTTCTAATAGACCATGGTAAAACCACACCAATGCAATTGTAGAACAAAACAAGTAATTGTATTAACAACTCTCACATACACAATAATACCACTATTGAAGAAAGTACAATGAAAATGTCACTTGCATCAAATGAACAATACATATGATGGTACCATCATTCCACAATGCGCTCAAAGCAATAAACTCATGAAACGACAAACGTGAGTGCAATGTAACATTCCCCAAAGTCCGTGCACGGATCTCCACGCTGGTTGAAGCCGTGCAGAACGACGAGAGCAGGCAGGTATCGGCACGACGGCGAACGGGGAGTTACGAGGTGAGATGTCGATATGGGAATTGAGCCGATATGTAAACCAACGGCAATCCACACAATGAGGTCGATATGAAAATCCCAACGACAAAACAAGATGCACCAAGCGGACAGCCTCTTCTTCTTCGAGGACCAAATAGCGTATAGGCCTGTAATGGAGGTGCTTGATTTCTCCAACGATGACTCACTTTGTGATAAAACCTGAGACGCAGGTTTAATTGCACTCGCAATATATGACGATGTCGCGGGCAATCCCTTTCACAGGAAGCCTCAACTCATTCGCGATCAATATATAAAAACAAGTCCGCTCGCAGCCTCGACACGACTCGCAGCTGTCTCCTCTTCATGGCCGTCTCGTCCTTTCTCCTTCTCTTCCGGTTTGTTTGCCACATCTTCCTTTTCCTTCACAAACACTTATTTTCACCTTTAACTAAAGTAAACCTCCATTTCACACAAAAAATCTTAACAACATTACCTGAAACGAAAGATATTCTACAAGCATAATATGATAACAACAAAGGCGGAAATGACGGATCCGAAACATTATGTGTCGCTTTTGTAATAGTTAGACAATGCCCACCCATCCCTATTTCAATTTCTAAAATTATCAACCCATTCGATCCTATTTTTTGATGTTTTAACCTTTGGAATCTGCCCTTAATGTGTTCTTTTCTCGTTGGCTCAGCCTTGCAGCACAACTCTGGGTGGCAAAGCCAAACAAGCATCGCGACCACCACGGCTTGCCTCCGAGTTGCAGGGGGAAGGTTCACAGTGGGGTCGCTCCACCCACCAGGCTGATCAGCACACAATGGTGAGTGAGTGGGAGGGGCATGGGACGTCACGGCTTGAGGTTGGGCCAGACACTATAAAAGCATACGCATTGGGGGGGGGGGGGGGGTGACAAAGCAGATGCCTTGGGCCAGCTGAGAACTGCGGGGTCCAGCACGGAAGGCTGCTCATTCAAATTGCTCGTGCTGAGGGATGCCACACGTCCCTGCCAAGCAGGCCACGTCTCTCCTCCTCCTCTTCTTCCTCCATGACATTGCGATGCACGGACCAGAGAGCCCATTGGCAGCCGTGAATGGGCCCGGTTCCCGCATGGGGGCTACATCCTTTCCACCAGCTCTGCCCTATTTTTTTTTTTTTATACATGATCAAGGCTTGTGGAAGAGTTAGTACTACTGCACTGAATGGATCACGATTCAACAGGACAAAAGGAACAGTGGAGAGAGTGGAGGAGGGTGGGGGGAGGGTAAACACCAACAACAGCAGAGTTTAAGTCCAAGATAGAGGTTGACTTGGACAAACAATGGATGTGGTTTGGAATGTGGGGGCAGGAGAGGATGCATGGGGTGGACAATATTGATACAGAAGGAAACTCTCAGGAGGGAAAACTGGAAAATTGGAAGGAGTAGGGATTGGGATGGGGAGGGAGGAGGATTAACATGGGTAGAAAAGATCATGGTTTTAGATTGGGGGGGTCATGCGAGATGGCGGTAAATAGGTGTATTGAAGACCTAGAGCGAAAAATGAGATTGAAGAGAACGTGGAAGTTGGTTCCATAGGCAGGGAGAAAAGAGGAGCAAATGCGTGAAGGTGAGCATTGATCCTGGATTGAGGTAGTTTCACCACAATGGGGTTGATGGCGGACCATGTGTGCCCTGCAGACCCTGGGGATGTGGGGTGGGGGGGGGGTGGACAAAACAGGGAAAGAGCAGAAGGGGCAAGACCTGAAAGGAGGCGGTAGAAGCCAGAGACAACCGACCTGTCTGTGATGGTGAAGTGATAGGCCCATGGACTCAGCTTTATGTGATGAATGATGAATGATGTCATGGCCGAGGTTGGAGTCCATCAGCAAATATATAAAGGGGTTTTTTCAGAGAATATGGCGATCATAACGTGCAAGGTTTGGTACAAATTATCGTCGGTCTTGCCTGTACTCACACTGTCTACCTCTTGTGGTATGTGTAGGGCTAGCTAAGGGTGTAGACTAATCAAAGATCCCCGATCCCCCTCTCTCTGCCCCTCTTGTCTCCCGCTCCCTTCATTTTATGTTTTATGTGTCTGTTTGTGTTTTTTTGTGTTTAATGCGTTAGCTCTCACACGAGCCTCGACTTTGTATACAAAAAAAGAAAAAAAGAAGAAAAAATGTTTGTGGGTACCTGGACACGTTTTCAGTAGTGGGGTAATGCGATTGTGGTTGCATCATTTATTTGCTCTGCATTGCTTCCTTTTGTTTCCTTCCCACATGCCATTTATTGATTGTTAAATATACCTGGTCTTGTGGTGAATTCTGGTTATGATGGCTGCTTCATTTGGTGGTTATAGAAACCCATTAAGGGATTATTTTGCTGCGGTTTCCACACCGCTTCGACCATCACATCACATGTCGTAAGGTTTGCTCGGCCTAATTAGATCAAGGCAGTGACACCTTTTGGTGTGACGCTTGGCCATTTTGGGACTCCCAATCTGTACGGTAACACTGCTTTTAGAAGCGGATCCGACAGCGGAGCCTTCAAAACTGCCGACCGTCGAGGTAGCTTTGACGTGACCCACCAGATTTGAACCAGGCAACTGGGACTAGTCTGACCGCTGTAAGAATATATCATTTCTTGTGTATTAAACTTCCTAAAAGTTCATGGAATTATATACTCGCAATAGTCCAAGAAACGCCAAGGTTTTTTTTTGTTTTTTTTGCCAATCAAGTAAGTTTTACCCGCATAGATCCCAAACACACAGGATTTGCAGCATTTACTCCTGCACATATATCGCTAGGAGTTTGTTTCTTTCAATTGAACTTTAGATTGGTAATATATATTTTATTTTGCAATATATAACCGTATCATATGTAAGAAACAACCTGAAAACATAATGCCTCCGGCGACTTCGTCGGTGGAGGCATCAAAAACAATCATCTCTTATGAGAGAGGGAGAGAGAGAGAGAGAGAAAAAGAAACACGGTTTGTGAAATCGTGATTTCACCCCGATGGGGGCCCTTTTTAATTTGTCAGCGCGAAAATGGGTAAATAATTGCACGGAGACGCGGCGGGACCTACGGGGTGGGGAAGTGGGGGGGGGGGGGGGGGGGTTGCAAAAGCTAATTTGCGCAGCGGTGCGCAGGCTCTCCGTACTCAGTGCCTGCAAGTATCGCAGTGGGTAACAGTTACGGTAATTGATGGTCTTCGGCGCAAACGCGCTTATATTGGTGACGGGCTACGAAAGTCGTGCGTTTTATTCCATATTCTGAGACGACAATCCGGGATGTTTCTAAAGCAATAACACTTAGCAAGCGGCATTCATAACGTGCACACAATCTATCATATACATCAAGGTAAAAGAGCGAACGCATCAATTTAATTATAGAAATCACAATTACAACCGCTATACGACGTATGCACCTGATACGTTTTATTACTAAAATGGGGAATAAAAAACATTTTTAGTTTAGATTTAAACACTAGTTATATACATACACCTGATCATAAATGTCGCAATTAATTGTACGTTTTTAAATGTGCATTAACATTCAACCAATCAATAAATTTCAGATGTACCATATTGCGCTTTTCAATTTAAAACTAGTCTCATAGAAACGTTTAATTGGTGGAAATAAAAAATAAACAACAACAAAAAACTCTGGTTCATTATGTCGCAAAAGTTATGATGCATCGAAAAATTATATAAAAAGTTATGTGAAAAATATTATGTCGCAAAAGTTTTTCCTTTTGAAATTTTTTTCCCAAATACAAAGTCTATCTAAGGTTCATGGATCTGTGTGGTTTCAGCATGGAGCACAATTTGCTACATAAATGAGGATGTAATATATCGACAAATAAAAGTACAGCTCGATATGATGTCAATCCCATTGCTTTGTCCTCCATGCTGCCCAACGTCCCATTCCGCGAGAATTCTTTGCGAATATGGATTTGTGGATCCCAAACCTCGAACAGTTTCACACGCATCGTTTATTAATGAGTAATGACGTACACAACAATTACGTGTTTCGACAGAGAAATGCAATTTCATGAATCCATGATATACTCATTGATAACTATCACAATCATTTGGTCGTTTGCTGGAGAGAGATCGATTCTGCTGTGGTTTCCCGTTATAAACGCGTTGCAAAGCTCGAACAGTGATCAGAAATTTCGTGGCCTCATATTAAAAAAAGAAAGAAATCCAGCGATTAAAGTCAACGAAATTGGCGTTTTAATAGAACAACTTTAACCTTTTGACTCGTGAACAAATCTTTAAATTTTTAGTACATTTTATAGAGCACGGGCTTACTGATGGACCCCATTTCCACCCAAAGCCTGCTCCATCATCTTATGGCACCATGTGTATGTTTGTCGATACCTGCAGATTTATATGATGCTCTTATATAACGAAACGTATATGAACATTTCATATTATAGACTTTCACACGCAGTTGAAGAAACGTTTAATCGTTTGTATCGATTAAATAAATAATTTTGCATTTACTGTAGAATATCTCATACACCCAGCCCCCAAGACCCCCTCCCCAAACCCCCCAAGCTCTTGGGTTTACGCACATAACGGAGTTTTGGGGTTCTCTAAACGATCCGTTATCCATATTTATTTTATTTGTTTATTTCTTTAAAATGTAGTATATCTGCACATGAGCATTTGATGACTATTTTATCTGCATCAGCAAAGAGAAAAAGAGAGAAACTGATTCATTTCGCAAGTTGTTTGTCCAACATCAAAGGAGAACGTGCAATTTGAATTTGGAAAGAATAGTCCAAATATATCTGGGGTCGATTGACGTTTATCTGCAGATCAGCTCAGATCAGGTGTTTGGCGGGAAAGTCCTGGAAGTTAAGAAGCCTTAATGACCCGCTATGTGTACGTACCTGTATTTCTACCTCTATACATATACATCTACATGTCGCAGAACGCGCGGTCCTTTCGAAGAGCGAGGTATGTGCGCGCTTTTCCGTCCGCGCCATCCCAGGCCTCACAGCCAATGGGAAACGCCGTGAAGCCCGAACACCCTCCACCTCCGCAGCCAATGGGAACGCTTAAGGAGACCCGTGACAGCGGACTCGAGACGAAGTTGGCGAGCGCGTGAACGCAATAAAATCTTCCACTTTTTCTCCACTACGAAGATTCACCGCAGCTCAAAGTACAGTGCCAAAGACGGGAAGAGTCCTCCGCACATCATTTCTCAACTTCACAAAGTGCAGGCGTCTCTGCAGGACTCCGTTCTCGATACAGACGCCGTCGGTCGTTTCTGGTTCCGAGAGCGTGTTTACTGCCTCCCCTCCCCTCTCAACCTCAACCCCACCCCCACCTCATCGCACTCGGTGCCCCCTTACCTTCACCACGCTTCCGACCGTCTCGACCGCGGCGACGACTCACACAGACTTTTTTTTTGCGAGAAGATTCAGGCTTTTTTCAGGCCGGGGGAGGGGGCGACAACAGCGCTCTCCCCGTGTGGAGATCCCGACTTCCTCACCGGGATCACAGAGATCTCCATGGCCGGTCTCGCCGGCAGCGTGCCCCGCATGATGCGACCAGCGACAGTACAGAACTATCCCCGCGGAAGTTTCCCACTGGAAGGTAAGTGTCAGCTGGGGAGGTGTGTGTGTGTGTGTGTGTGTGTGTGTGTGTGTGTGTGTGTGTGTGTGTGTGTGTGTGTGTGTGTGTGTGTGTGACAATCAATAAGCAACTTTGTAAGCATTCCATGAACGCAACTTCATGGGGATAATAAAGTTTGATTATTCTTCACCTATAAGTCTATAAACATCTGTACGAGGTTTGTATATGGGATCTATATGGGATGCACTTTAAAAAGGATATATAACTTATAGCGCATTAACGCCCTCCAGGAACTATAGCCCCGTTGCTTTCGTCCCGGAATACCCTACAATCCGTTAACTTGCATCCTCACATGATGGGCATAATATGTTATAAAAGCGAACAAGACGGAAGTATCCGAACAACTTGCTTATTTGTTCCGAGTCTCCATTAATTTCCCTCCTACCGGATGACATCGACATATAGGTTTACCCATTAAGGGATTCATTACGTGAGAGAATGAATCGAATGAAGGGATTACCGTTTGCATGACGAGGAATAGTAATAGGCGAGATGAAGCCTGACCCAGGTTCCCACTTGTGTTACGTTCTATTACCGGTGTAATTCCTCATGGAAATGAGTGGAGTACCACGGCCCATCTGTTAATGTGCTAAATATTTAACGTGACGTCCACGGATCTCTCCCGATATGCCAAGCGATGGTGTTTGCCAAATCACCCTGGAAAAGGAATCGTGGGAAAAGCACTTAAATGGTGCCATCCCAAGTACTTTTTTTTGGGGAAAATACACTTTGCGCGTCCGTACGCAGCTTTACGCATATTGAGACGCCGCACAATTGACCTGGTGCGTGTGCTCATGGTAAGTGCAAGGGGAATGGTAAGTAAAACGATAACAATGAGCGAACAATGAAAAAGTGAACAATGAATGAACAAAGTGAACAATGAATGATCAGGAATCGTGGAAAAAGCACGTAAGTGGTGCCATCCCAAGTACTTTTTTGGCAAAAACAATTTGCGCGCCCGTACCCAGCTTTACGCATGTCGAGACGCCGCACAATTGACCTGATGCGTGGGCTCATGGCAAATGCAAAGGGAATGGTAAGTAAAACGATAACAATGAATGAACAATGAATCGTGGGAAAAGCACATAAGTGGTGCCATCCCAAGTACTTTTTTGGCAAATACACTTTGCACGCCCGTACCCAGCTTTACGCATGTCGAGACGCCGCACAATTGACCTGATGCGTGTGCTCATGGCAAATGCAAAGGGAATGGTAAGTAAAATGATAACAATGAGCGAACAATGACAAAGTGAACAATGAATGAACAATGAACAAAGTGAACAATGAACAAACAATGAGCGAACAATGAACAAATGACGTTTACCTTTTTGACGAAATTGTATCGTTGTACATGCCTTGCGCTGATCTATATATTATCGGGTGTTCAAACTTAATAATACAAGTTTCCTTACAATGAACTTCGACGCAGGAGTATGCCATTAGGCCTGTCAAAGTCTGTGTTATTATTACCAACCTATTGTCGTTTGACCCTGCCCCTATCCTTTTTAAATGCCGATTGTCAAACGAGGAAGCAGCACGTACCATCTTTTCAAGTCTTCGGTATGACTCGGCAGGGGTTTGAACCACCGACCTCCCAGACTCGGAGCAGACTCTCCAACCATTTACGCACTAACAATTTACGCTCGATGACGTGAATGCGCGCATTACGTACAACGTGTCGAAGTGCACCGATGCGCAAAGCGCGTTCTATCAACATTGATACATTGATACGTTCATTGCAAGGGAAGGAAGTTTCCACGGAGATGATAAAAAAAACCCGTCGTTTGCATTGTACGGCTTGTTGCTTTACGGCCCACGCGAGCTTACAGTCCGGCACGAAGGTGCGAAAACGGTTTCCACCGCACCCGGCTTTGGACACAAGAGCGTTTGGCGGAGCCTTCACGATCGATGGTGTGGAGGGCCTATAGTCTGTAGGCCTATAATAGCACAGCAGAATTGGAGAACACATTGTACTGCTTGGTTGTCGATATAAAACAAACTGGCGCCAATAATAGCCGATAAACAATGCAGTCTCCATCATCAAGTGCTGTGTAAAACGAAGAATCAAACAACGTGAAACTATGCGAAATGAGATTTCATTTCCATCTCTTAATTTGTACGAAACTTTAGACGTCGTAAGTGCGGTTTGTAAGGAAAACGGTTTTGGTCGAATACGTTAGGGATATTTCATTCCATGTGTATAACCTGTTGTTTTGCTGAATTATTCATCCTAAGTGCTGTAAATATTCGCTTCTGGCGCATTTCATTAAACCCGGTCGATCCACTGAGGGCTTCTCCAACCGCCTGTCCTTTACGCGAGCAGCGGTAATTTCAAACAAGTTCTTTTGAAAAGCCTCGACAGAGCAGGTGATTTCAGGTGCATATAAAAAAAATATTCTGTTCGTTCATTTATATGTTATAAAAGATCCAGTTTTTGAAGGTTCAAAGGCGATTTCCCCATTGCGACATATGATGGTGTTTAAAATGTTCTCATGACAAAAGTTCAAGACACACAGGTTTTTAAAATGTTTTCAAAATACATGTGTAAGTAGGCCTACTTAAATTTAAAAAAAATAAATATACACATATATGTGTGTAAATGTGAATTTCATCTGATCAACTTTTTGGCACATCTTGGACTAATGTGTGTCTCGTTCGTATACAATTTTTGAACGCACCACGTATGATCCGATGGTGTACGCAGGTTATAAAGATCATAGATAGTGTGTGATATACGTGCCTCTTGTGGACTCTTGACGTGGAAAATGCAGCGCTTTTGGTATTGCAGTGTCGACCCCTCTAGGCCAAGGGCGCGTCAATCAGCTCGGCGGAGTCTTCATCAATGGCAGACCTTTACCGAACCACATTCGGCACAAGATCGTGGAACTGGCGCACCACGGCGTGAGACCTTGCGTCATTTCACGCCAGCTTCGCGTTTCGCACGGCTGCGTCTCCAAGATCCTCTGTCGCTACCAAGAAACCGGCTCCATTAGACCCGGTGCCATCGGGGGCAGTAAACCCCGGGTGAGAGGTCTTTGCACGCAAAGTCACGCATAGATCTCACGGACGGATCTGTACACAGCACGATACCTGAAATGAGGGGGGGGGGGTGGGGGCTAAAGAATGAAACGGCACTTGCACTGACACTACTTTTAGGGCTAAAGAAGGAAACGCATCAATATTTATCAGAACATTCTCAATTCGAGTTGAACATTCAGACTATTAATTGCGAGAAGTTACACCTGTAGGCTGTAAATATTACGAAGAATGTTCAGTGTGACGTCGAAGAAACTTGTTTCAACATTCTGTACTGGTTTTAGCCGAAATTATAATCCACCACTCGGGTGTCTCATCCGGTATAAATGAAACCATTCGAACCGACTTGCAACGTTAGGCCACGGACTTATTGATCGACCCTCGTACTTTCTATGATCGATTCATTCGAGAGTAAGAAACAATTTTAAGTGCTCAACTTTGTTTCCCCATTCATTAATTCGTCGAAAAATCGAGCCGTTTGCGTCACAATTACGGATGAAGTCAAACTTCCTCGAGTTTACGTAAGTTCTACGTACAAGTTCAAGGTGTGCAAGTAATGAACACACACTGGCTGATGGCCTAGCGAAAAATGACGAAAATAAATTGGGTTTTTTTCTTCTAATAGCTATGACGTCATTTGCACATGTACACAAATAATTCCATATTCCTATACTTTTGGATCATTCAATTATTGAGCGTCTCAGATTGGCTGTCGTTATAGTTTATACATCACGTACTTATATCGCTATATGTAAACGTAAACTCTTTGCCTGAGCAGTTTTCGACATCATTGTGGGTTATTGCATTATCTGACGAAAGGTTATTGCGTCATAAGTTCTCAAACTGATGTTGCTCGAAACCGGCTTGTAGAAGCATTGGAACTGCCAGGTCTGGAACCGACTACACTCTGAGTGTTCGATTATGTATTGGATCCAAAAACGGTTTATTTTCCGTGGCGAGAACACGTGTATGTGACGTAGCGAATGGTAGATGAGTAAGTACACTCACGGTGTACCGGTGAACCCTGAGACGATGCACACGTCTAATGGATCTGCACCGCGCCCGGCACTTTACAGCAGGTCGCCAGCACCGACGTGGAGCGGAAGATCGAGGATTACAAACGGGAGAACCCGGGCATGTTCAGCTGGGAGATCCGAGACCGCTTGCTCAAGGACGGAGTTTGCGACCGGGCGTCTGTTCCTTCTGGTGGGTACGGGTGGGCCACCCTGGGATCGCTCGACGTGCATCACTGCTGCACTTTTACATTTTTATATCGCTTCGTTTGTTTCCTGTTTGTCGACGTGTAATTCTCAACTTAATGTTATACATTTTCCAATAACTGAGTTATATATGAGGAATGATAAGGCAGTCCGTGGCATATGAGGGGTGTTCAACGAATTATACGATAGAGATATACAATAGTGCAAGGCATTACATCGTCCATCTATTTTTCAATAAATGATTGTTTATTATCAGGAGGAAAATGGTAATGTCATTTAATTTGTATCTTGGCTTACACACACCTTGTTACACTTTTTTGGAGTCTTGGACGATCATGAGTTTGTCGTTTTCAGAACTTTGTAAATGTACCACATAATAGGAAAATATGAATATATATTTAAATATATATATATATATATATATATATATATATATATATATATATTTATGTATGTATATATATATATATATATATATATATATATATATATATATATATATATATATATATATAAAAATATATATATATATATATATTTACATAAATATATATATATATATATTTACATAAATATATATATATATATATTTACATATATATATATATATATATATATTTACATATATATATATATATATATATATATATACATATATATACATATATATATATATATACATATATACATATATATGTATATATATATATATATATATATATATTTATTTATTTATATATATATATATATATATTTATATATTTATATATATATATATTTATATATTTATATATATATATATATATATATATATATATATATGTGTGTGTGTGTGTGTGTATGTATATATGTATACATATGTGTGATTGTTTAAAAAGTATAAAATGATGGTAAACAGATTATGTAGTAAAATTCATTTAAAATTACTGCAAAATTATATACCATCCATAAGAAGCACCGTTTCCTTCGTGCCATTGACTTTTTGTTGGGTCACAGACCTATTGATCATACGTCATACTTGTATAAAAAAATTGACAACCTTTCCTATCCAAATCAAAACGCAACACATTATTATTATTATCATTATTATTATTATTATTATTATTATTTTTGAACATAACCTTTTCATTCGACATATAACTTTAAATGCTTTTTCAGTGAAAGGATTATTCATGTGTGTGTAAATACTACTATTATTAATAATAATCATATTAATAACACTTATTTATAGTCGTTTGATTATATACAATCCGTTATTACAGCGTCGTTCGACTTCATATAGTGAGTGCGTTTAAGAATTAACATCCGTCACAGGACCAATGTGATGAGAGGACTTTTGATTTTGGGAATTGGCACTTTGGGTAAATGGGACAAACTTTAAAGTGAGGGGGGACAGAAAATAAATAAATTAATCGGTTTGGCGTTAACAGCCAAGTTTGTGCTATTGTTGTAATTATCGAAGCTTTGAAAGGCTAAAGAAACGGCGGTACGCTTTGTGAATGTTCGCAGTGAGTTCGATCAGTCGAATCCTGCGTGCAAAGTTCGGGAAGAGGGACGAAGAAGAAGAAGCTGAAAAGAAAGACCTGAGCGAGGAGAATGAGAAGAAAGCGAAACACAGTATTGACGGCATTTTGGGGGAGAAGGGTAAGCAGTGCGTTTATTTTCTGTCATATATATAACTTTTATTAGTCAAAAATAACACAAGATTTAAAATCTCAACATAGTCACCATGTCCACGATCAAACGTGATGACATCCATTTTTACATCGCGCCATCAGAAAAAGTGCCAACTGTATCATGTTTGTTCGTTCGAAGGGAGAGATATGGCAGGAACCATCAAAAGGTCTTTCTTGAGTGATCACAAACATGGTTGGGATGGTTGCCTCGTCTGTGACCTCATGTATAGAAGTAGAGAAATTGATTAAAAGGTTGATCGATCAGTTATTGGCTCCACGAGCTATGAGTGAAATTCGATTAATTTCGTTTACAATTTTTCTCAAAGTTTCGCTTGTTTCAGTCGTTCATTTTTAAGACGTGGTACGAACTTACTGATCACTTTCGTATGTCTTGGATTTATCTTGTTTGGAGAACCATCATACTATAGTGGAGCTATGGCGTATGTGCGTGTATGTATGCATGTATGTTGCCGAAACTCCGGGGGTTGCATTTTCACATGTTAAAATGAGTACATGTCTTTTTTTGGGGGGAAACTTAAGCTAGAATTCAATTGTAAAGATATATGTGAACACAAAATAATTTAATTTGAACCTATTATATTAAATAAGGCAAATCTATGAATGTATGTGTAAATGTGCGTCTGAAAATCATAAAATACATGGCTGGTCCAATCTCCACCAAATTCTGCATATGTGTTAGTAGTAGGTACCCAGGGTGAGGTCATGGACGCACAAAAAATCACCCCCCCCCCCCCTCCCAGGGGTGGAATGGGGGGACTTTGCAATGCTCTCGATGGAGCGGGTGTTTCTTGTTGAATTAAATAATGCAATGTCACAGACCTTGGTTATATAAGCTGAAAGACAATATTTATTGTATTTACCGGGACCAGTCGTAGATGGACTTTTCAGCAAGTGTATGTTATTATTCTCTGAAAGAATAATGGGAAAACTTCCTGTGTAACAGTTGCCATTTTTACTGCTTTGACAATGCCGAATTACCAACCCCATGCTAGATACATCGCATAGTCCATATAATAATGACGTAAAATTAGATGATTTTACCAAAAGAAAAATGTCATTTTTATTGAGTTGAACATCCCTTATAAAACAATCTTAGCGATTGAGTAATCAGCATTACAAGCTTTACTATTTTCTTTGCTATATACAGAAGATTGTGCGCGCGTGTGTGTGTGTGTTTGTGTTTGTGAGTTTGTTTCGGGCTTGTTGGCCCTCGTCAACATAGAGCAGAAGCTCCTGTTCGAACAATGGGTCCCTGGATGTTCTCTCTCTCAGGTGGACTGTTCTAAAAAATTAGAATTTTACTCTCTTCTTGGTATTTGCTGCAGTATAATCCTACAGAAATGTAGGGGGTTGCAGCTCTGCTAATCTCGTGACTAATAGGTGGAGCCTATGCAACTCTTTAGCCAAAATATATACTATATATATATATATATATTTATATATATATATATATATATATATATATATATATATATATATATATATATATATATATGAATTTTAAAATATATATATATCCATATATATAAAACATAAATGCATATAATGCATTCTATAATACATATATATATAGTCTGCATACATTTTCGTGAGTATATGTATCAGGACCATTTTGAGCCACAGTCGTAATAATTTAAGTCGTGGTAGTAGTTTAAGTTCTATTTAATTATCTAGTGTGCTAGCTTATTCTCACCTTCTTGTGTGATTGGCCAGGGAAGGGTTTTGCTCGGTCTTTCACAAACCAGCTGGACAGGCCTGGTGTTCAACTGAAAATGGCAAGAATTTGTAAGTTATTCAGGGTAGCGGTGATAACTCACCTACTCTTCACAAAAGAGACGGTGGAATATTTTACATCAACAAACTAATGCGAGCAGACGACAGCCGGCTTCACGCCAATCCCCTGGGCAGCTCACTTTGTAATGCAATGCTCTGTAATAAAATAAACACACGACGTAGAGGTAGAGCGCATTTACCTTCGACTTGTTTTCCCTGGGTTCGATTCCTGATCCGATTATAAATGGTGAGATTGGTGCTTCACAGACAGGACATTAATCTGTATCTCGAAGTGTATGTCTGTTGATGGACATTAAAATGGGGGATCCTACTCCTCACAGTTTTGCGAGTGGACCATATAGATGCTTCGATGAAGAATTAATTATAGATGAAGTTATATTGCCGGAAAACTGGATAAATTCCTCTCTTAGAATTTGGTCCGGAGAGGATATCGGCATCAGCGAGTTGATATCCGGGGAGGAGGTGCTCCGTGGAAACATCAGGATTGCACTGCAACAGTATGTTAGGCCATAGGACAGGTGATAATTTAATGTATATATATATATATATATATATATACATATATATATATATATATATATATATATATATATATATATATATATATATATATATTGTTTTACTTCCAATGTCACATTGTGCATTGCTCTTGTCTGAGAAGTTGTATCGAAAATTAGTTGAGAAGTTTAAACATGGATATCAAAAGAAGCACAATTGTTCCTTCTCCGTCAGCAGGAGGTATCTTCATGGCGACGTTGTGGGATAAATATATGAAGGACGTGCTCAGACCTGGATTGGCAGGCGACGATGGGCGATTTTGGGAGCAATTAGCGTGCGCGCCCCATCGGGACATGGCTGCTTCGAATGCAGCACGTGTGAAGGCCGTGGAACCAGGGCCTCAATGGAGCCAACACGTATACACGTAATCGATGTAAATATCATTGTTATTCCAGCTCAAGTCCGTCCTGAGGAGGGCTTTATCCCCGTGAACGTCAAAACAAAACGTTCCCCGTGGTGTGACGAGTGAGGGAGGTACATACGCTTGTATTGAGCGGGAAACGCACAGGTGACACTAACACGCTCATGTCTGCCCCTGATACGCCCCCTCCCCCCTTTCTTCCCACCACCACCACTACTAACTTCCACGGTAGAGGATTCCTCAGGTACGCAACCCTATATGAGGCCTATACAGTGCATTCACTACTCGAGGTTTACAACCACTCCAAAGTTTTTTTTTTACCTTTTATGTAAAACACCAATGTACACACGAAAGTTCAAAGCAGTTTGTGGGAGTCTTCACTGAACTTTGCACTCAAATTCCGCTTGTGACAGTGTTATATCTTTTATTGTTTTTTTTGTGGACCTCGGCAATAGCTGTAAATATTGGAAGCTTTTCGGAGGCCGCCGCATCACAAAACTCACTGGGGGGGGGGGGGGGGGGGGGTGACCTTTAACACATCGCCATTTGAGGAAAAACAAATAATTTCCAAGCACAAGATGGTTGCGATTTAAAGAAGATCCAAATGAGCTGATCAAACGCTCAGCACTCGGTTCGATGCTGCATCGCGCCCATCTCGGCCCCCTTTCTCTGCCGTCGCCTTTTTGAGCCGCACTATGCAAACTTGAAGATGAACTTGATTGTGAAAGCGCTGCGAGTCCATTGAAACTTGTTGCCAAAGAAAAGAGGCGTCTCCGCGCGTTCGAGTCGTGACAAAGAGCGCGGAGCGGGGAGCGGGGCGGCAAAACGGAGCGAGCGCTCAAAGGACGAGCTTTGTGATGCCGCCGCACTGGGCACCGAGAGCAGAAGGAAAAACCGAGCGGAGAAAAGGCGAAGAGGAGGAAAGAATAGGCGCGGAATGAGAGATGAATAATTCACCGCACCCTACTGTGCGTAGGGTATTGTAGCTTTTATTAACCCTTTTTCTTGCAGTCGCCCGTGAAAAGAAAGGCGCCGTTTTTGCTAACAAAACGTTTGCTTTTGTCACGAGAGCCTTCAAACAACGCACTCAGGAGCTTTATCAAACTAAAATGGCGGACAGCAAAGCAAGACGGAGAGAGAGCGAGTGTGAGGGAGAGGCAAAGGGGGTGAGAGAGAGCGCAAGGGAGAGAGCGAGTGCAAGGAAGAGGGAGAGATTTAGGGAGGGAGCCAGAGGGAGGGTGGGAGAGAGCAGGAGGGTGGGAGAGAGCAGGAGGGTGGGAGAGAGCAGGAGGGTGGGAGAGAGCAGGAGGGTGGGAGAGAGCAGGAGGGTGGGAGAGAGCAGGAGGGTGGGAGAGAGCAGGAGGGTGGGAGAGAGCAAGAGGGTGGGAGAGAGCAAGAGGGTGGGAGAGAGCAAGAGGGTGGGAGAGAGCAAGAGGGTGGGAGAGAGCAAGAGGGTAGGTGGGAGAGAGCAAGAGGGTGGGAGAGAGCAAGAGGGTGGGAGAGAGCAAGAGGGTGGGAGAGAGCAAGAGGGTTGGAGAGACCAAGAGGGTGGGAGAGAGCAAGAGGGTGGGAGAGAGCAAGAGGGTGGGAGAGAGCAAGAGGGTGGGAGAAAGCAAGAGGGTAGGTGGGAGAGAGCAAGTGGGTGGGAGAAAGCAAGAGGGTAGGTGGGAGAGAGCAAGTGGGTGGGAGAAAGCAAGAGGGTAGGTGGGAGAGAGCAAGAGGATGGGAGAGAGCAAGTGGGTTGGAGAGAGCAAGAGGGTGGGAGAGAGCAAGAGGGTGGGAGATAGCAAGAGGGTGGGTGGGAGAGAGCAAGAGGGTGGGTGGGAGAGAGCAAGAGGGTGGGTGGGAGAGAGCAAGAGGGTGGGAGAGAGCAAGAGGGTGGGAGAGAGCAAGAGGGTGGGAGAGAGCAAGAGGGTGGGAGAGAGCAAGAGGGTGGGAGAGAGCAAGGGGGTGGGAGAGAGCAAGAGGGTGGGTGGGAGAGAGCAAGAGGGTGGGTGGGAGAGAGCAAGAGGGTGGGAGAGAGCAAGTGGGTGGGAGAAAGCAAGACGGTGGGTGGGAGAGAGCAAGAGGGTGGGTGGGAGAGAGCAAGAGGGTGGGTGGGAGAGAGCAAGAGGGTGGGTGGGAGAGAGCAAGAGGGTGGGTGGGAGAGAGCAAGAGGGTGGGTGGGAGAGAGCAAGAGGGTGGGAGAGAGCAAGAGGGTGGGAGAGAGCAAGAGGGTGGGAGAGAGCAAGAGGGTGGGTGGGAGAGAGCAAGAGGGTGGGAGAGAGCAAGTGGGTGGGAGAAAGCAAGACGGTGGGTGGGAGAGAGCAAGAGGGTGGGTGGGAGAGAGCAAGAGGGTGGGAGAGAGCAAGTGGGTGGGAGAGAGCAAGAAGTTGGGAGAGAGCAAGAGGGTGGGTGGGAGAGAGCAAGAGGGTGGGAGATAGCAAGAGGGTGGGTGGGAGAAAGCAAGAGGGTGGGAGAGAGCAAGAGGGTGGGAGAGAGCAAGAGGGTGGGAGAGAGCAAGAGGGTGGGAGAGAGCAAGAGGGTGGGAGAGAGAGAGCAAGAGGGTGGGTGAGAGAGCATGAAGGTGGGTGAGAGAGAGCAAGAAGGTGGGAGAGAGCAAGAGGGTGGGAGAGAGAGAGCAAGAGGGAGAGAGAGAGCAAGAGGGTGGGAGAGAGAGAGCAAGAGGGTGGGAGAGAGAGAGAGCAAGAGGGTGGGAGAGAGAGAGAGAGCAAGAGGGTGGGAGAGAGAGCAAGAGGGTGGGAGAGAGAGAGCAAGAGGGTGGGTGAGAGAGCATGAAGGTGGGTGAGAGAGAGCAAGAAGGTGGGTGGGAAAGCAAAAGGGTGGGTGAGAGAGAGCAAGAAGGTGGGTGAGAGAGAGCAAGAAGGTGGGTGAGAGAGAGCAGGAAGGTGGCTGAGAGAGAGCAAGAAGGTGGGGGAGAGAGAGCAAGAAGGTGGGTGGGAGAGCAAGGGGAAGGGTGAGAGAGAAAGAGGAAGGGTGAGAGAGAAAGAGGAAGGGTGAGAGAGAAAGAGGAAGGGTGAGAGAGAAAGAGGAAGGGTGAGAGAGAAAGAGGAAGGGTGAGAGAGAAAGAGGAAGGGTGAGAGAGAAAGAGGAAGGGTGAGAAGGCAAGAGGAAGGGTGAGAGAGAAAGAGGAAGGGTGAGAGAGAAAGAGGAAGGGTGAGAAGGCAAGAGGAAGGGTGAGAGAGAAAGAGGAAGGGTGAGAGAGAAAGAGGAAGGGTGAGAAGGCAAGAGGAAGGGTGAGAAGGCAAGAGGAAGGGTGAGAGAGAACGAGGAAGGGTGAGAGAGAAAAAGGAAGGGTGGGAGAGAGAGAGAGCAAGAGGGTGGGTGAGAGAGAGCAAGAGGGTGGGTGAGAGAGAGCAAGAGGGTGGGTGAGAGAGCATGAAGGTGGGTGAGAGAGAGCAAGAAGGTGGGTGGGAAAGCAAAAGGGTGGGTGAGAGAGAGCAAGAAGGTGGGTGAGAGAGAGCAAGAAGGTGGGTGAGAGAGAGCAGGAAGGTGGGGGAGAGAGAGCAAGAAGGTGGGTGAGAGAGAGCAGGAAGGTGGGTGAGAGAGAGCAGGAAGGTGGGGGAGAGAGAGCAAGAAGGTGGGTGGGAGAGCAAGGGGAAGGGTGAGAGAGAAAGAGGAAGGGTGAGAGAGAAAGAGGAAGGGTGAGAGAGAAAGAGGAAGGGTGAGAGAGAAAGAGGAAGGGTGAGAGAGAAAGAGGAAGGGTGAGAGAGAAAGAGGAAGGGTGAGAGAGAAAGAGGAAGGGTGAGAGAGAAAGAGGAAGGGTGAGAGAGAAAGAGGAAGGGTGAGAGAGAAAGAGGAAGGGTGAGAGAGAAAGAGGAAGGGTGAGAGAGAAAGAGGAAGGGTGAGAGAGAAAGAGGAAGGGTGAGAAGGCAAGAGGAAGGGTGAGAGAGAAAGAGGAAGGGTGAGAGAGAAAGAGGAAGGGTGAGAAGGCAAGAGGAAGGGTGAGAGAGAAAGAGGAAGGGTGAGAGAGAAAGAGGAAGGGTGAGAAGGCAAGAGGAAGGGTGAGAAGGCAAGAGGAAGGGTGAGAGAGAAAGAGGAAGGGTGAGAGAGAAAGAGGAAGGGTGAGAGAGAAAGAGGAAGGGTGAGAAGGTAAGAGGAAGGGTGAGAGAGCAACTGGGAGGGTGAGAGAGAGCAAGAGGAAGGGGGTTTCGGAGAGAGCGACAGGGAGGGAGAGAGTGAGGGAGGGTTGGGGTGTAGAAGGAGAGAGGGAAGGTGGTTGGAGAGAGATAGAGAGAGAGGGGTGGGAATGGAAGGGAAGGGGGGAGAGAATGTGCAAGAGATAGAGGACAGAGTGAGAGTAAAGGACAGAGGGTTGAAGAGAGGGAGGAAGGGGAAGAAAAGTTAAGATATGACTTTTATTTGAAGGAAAACCAAAAAAAGAACATTTACTAAGCTGAACTTGCAGGTGTACAAGTTACATTTACTCGGTAATAATGGGCAAGAAGAGGAGTTTGGCATGAGAGGTTGGCATTTCACATAATCAACAAAGTGAG
Source organism: Myxine glutinosa (assembly GCF_964187855.1). Taxonomy (NCBI): domain Eukaryota; kingdom Metazoa; phylum Chordata; class Myxini; order Myxiniformes; family Myxinidae; genus Myxine; species Myxine glutinosa. The sequence goes on along the minus strand of NC_136264.1, from coordinate 59,739,543 downwards.
CCCATATAATGTGAATTGGGGTTATTCTGGTTGGTTGGTTTGGATGGTGTATCGTGATTATTGTGCGTTTCTTTCAAGTGCTCAGTGTTTCTTGATTTTTTTTTGCATAAAACTAAAGAAATCGCTAGGAAACTCAGACACCAGAAACAGTTCATTAAACTGATCACACCTGCATCCCAGTACGCAAGGAATATTGCCTCCCTGAATCAGGCAAATCACCAAAGAGATAGTAGATTAAAAAACATCAACACAATGCAAACATCACCTTTGAAAAGCATCACAACAGTCGTCACTCCTTCCATGATGTTTCTGGAAGCAATAGAAGCACTCGAGTGATGATTATATAGCATTTGTCGACAGGAAAAAAGGTTATATAGACAATAAATGGAGACCTGTGCATCAGAGAAGACCGTGATGATCTCGGGGTTGTTTGCATCTAGCAATGCCAAATAAAGTTTCAGAACAGACTCAACCAAACATGCCAAATTATGGTTATAAGGCTTATATATGCTGGGTGCACCGTCTATCTTTAGGGGGGGCATATTTAGAAAAATGAGTAAATAAAGAGGGAAAGCGAGAAATTCAGGCTTGCAAGTTGTAATGAGGCCAAATCTCACCGGGAAACAGCAGTGGTGGGACAAAAGCAGGCACATTGACACCCCCGGGCCACGGGCCGTGGCCATTTCCGCTTGAGTCGCTTCCAAAGAGGTGCGTCCGTAATTATTTCTCTATAGGCTTAAGCGTCCGAAATTGAAAATTCCTTGAAGGGCTCAATAAAACGGCTCCTCGGTCTCTCTGTGTCCTTCGCCCCCTCCAGCAGACCTACCCCTGTCGCTCGTCCAGCCTTTTGTCGGGAGAAACTTCTCTGCAATCCTCGTCTTTAAAAAGAAAAACAAAAATGAAAGAAGTACAAACCACAGCCCAGAGTCTTGGAAGACAATGGCAAACTACCGAGTGTATGTCTTGCCGTTACACTGCTTCGGCCTGACAGTGTGCGAGTTTCCCAACATCGAGCAAGTGTCCATTACATTCATACCTTTCATTCTGTTGTGTTCTATATTCTTGCTATATTCTTGCTTTATTCTTGCTATATTTTTGCTATATTCTTGCTATATTTTTGCTATTCTTGCTATATTCTTGCTATATTCTTGCTATATTTTTTGCTATTCTTGCTATATTCTTGCTATATTCTTGCTTTATTCTTGCTATATTTTTGCTATATTTTTGCTATTCTTGCTATATTCTTGCAATATTCTTGCGATGTTCTTGCTATATTCTTGCTATATTTTTGCTATTCTTGCTATATTCTTGCTATATTTTTGCTATTCTTGCTATATTCTTGCCATATTTTTGCTATATTCTTGCTATATTCTTGCTTATATTTTTGCTATTCTTGCTTTATTCTTGCTATATTTTTGCTATTCTTTTTTCTTTTTTTCTTTTTTGTATACAAGATCGAGGCTCGTGAAAGTGCGAACATTAATCACACAGAAAGACAAACAGACACATAAAACAAATAACATCGGGAGCGGTAGACAAGATGGGGAGAGAGGGGGAAGGACACAAACACAACATTTGAGAGCAGGGACCGAGAGACATGGAGACATCGAGAGATCTGTGGGAGGGAGAGGGCTTTGGGGGGGAGGCATGTGAAGGGGGGATTGCTATGCTATAGGGACTTGCTATATTCTTGCTATATTCTTGCAATATTTTTGCTATTCTTGCTATATTCTTGCTATATTCTTGCTATATTTTTGCTATTCTTGCTATATTCTTGCCATATTCTTGCTATATTCTTGCTATATTCTTGCTTTATTCTTGCTATATTTTTGCTATATTCTTGCTATATTTTTGCTATTCTTGCTATATTCTTGCTATATTCTTGCGATATTTTTGCTATTCTTGCTATATTCTTGCTATATTTTTGCTATTCTTGCTATATTCTTGCTTTATTCTTGCTATATTTTTGCTATATTCTTGCTATATTTTTGCTATTCTTGCTATATTCTTGCTATATTCTTGCTATATTTTTGCTATTCTTGCTATATTCTTGCCATATTCTTGCTATATTCTTGCTATATTCTTGCTATATTCTTGCTATATTCTTGCTATATTCGTGCCATATTCTTGCTATATTCTTGCCATATTCTTGCTATATTGTTGTTTTATTCTTGCTATATTCTTGCTATATTTTTGCTATATTCTTGCTATATTCTTGCTATATTCTTGCCATATTCTTGCGATATTCTTGCAATATTCTTGCTATATTCTTGCCATATTCTTGCTATATTTTTGCCATATTCTTGCTATATTCTTGCAATATTCTTGCCATATTCTTGCTATATTCTGGCCATATTCTTGCTGTATTCTTGCTATATTCTTGCTATATGTTTGCTATATGTTTGCTATATTCTTGCTGTATTCTTGCTATATTCTTGCTATATTCTTGCTATATTCTTTTCTTTTTTTTTTGTATACTGAATTGAGGCTCGTGAAAGAGCTGACAACCGCGAGGGAAAGACAGCACAGGGGGACCGCGAGGGAAAGACAGCACAGGGGGACCGCGAGGGAAAGACAGCACAGGGGGACCACGAGGGAAAGACAGTACAGGGGGACCACGAGGGAAAGACAGCACAGGGGGACCACGAGGGAAAGACAGTACAGGGGGACCGCGAGGGAAAGACAGCACAGGGGGACCACGAGGGAAAGACAGTACAGGGGGACCGCGAGGGAAAGACAGTACAGGGGGACCGCGAGGGAAAGACAGCACAGGGGGACCGCGAGGGAAAGACAGCACAGGGGGACCACGAGGGAAAGACAGCACAGGGGGACCGCGAGGGAAAGACAGCACAGGGGGACCACGAGGGAAAGACAGTACAGGGGGACCGCGAGGGAAAGACAGAACAGGGGGACCGTGAGGGAAAGACAGTACAGGGGGACCGCGAGGGAAAGACAGGACAGGGGGACCACGAGGGAAAGACAGCACAGGGGGACCGCGAGGGAAAGACAGCACAGGGGGACGGCGAGGGAAAGACAGCACAGGGGGACCACGAGGGAAAGACAGCACAGGGGGACCGCGAGGGAAAGACAGCACAGGGGGACCACGAGGGAAAGACAGTACAGGGGGGCCACGAGGGAAAGACAGCACAGGGGGACCGCGAGGGAAAGACAGCACAGGGGGACCGCGAGGGAAAGACAGCACAGGGGGACCACAATGGAAAGACAGCACAGGGGGACCGCGAGGGAAAGACAGCACAGGGGGACCGCGAGGGAAAGACAGCACAGGGGGACCACAATGGAAAGACAGCACAGGGGGACCGCGAGGGAAAGACAGCACAGGGGGACCGCGAGGGAAAGACAGCACAGGGGGACCCTGAGGGAAAGACAGCACAGGGGGACCATGAGGGAAAGACAGCACAGGGGGACCATGAGGGAAAGACAGCACAGGGGGACCGCGAGGGAAAGACAGCACAGGGGGACTGTGAGGGAAAGACAGTACAGGGGGGCCACGAGGGAAAAACAGCACAGGGGGACCGCGAGGGAAAGACAGTACAGGGGGACCGCGAGGGAAAGACAGCACAGGGGGACCGCGAGGGAAAGACAGCACAGGGGGACACGAGGGAAAGACAGTACAGGGGGACCGCGAGGGAAAGACAGCACAGGGGGACCGCGAGGGAAAGACAGCACAGGGGGACCGCGAGGGAAAGACAGTACAGGGGGACCGTGAGGGAAAGACAGTACAGGGGGACCGCGAGGGAAAGACAGGACAGGGGGACCGTGAGGGAAAGACAGCACAGGGGGACCGCGAGGGAAAGACAGCACAAGGGGACCGTGAGGGAAAGACAGCACAGGGGGACCACGAGGGAAAGACAGCACAGGGGGACCGCGAGGGAAAGACAGCACAGGGGGACCATGAGGGAAAGACAGTACAGGGGGACCGCAAGGGAAAGACAGTACAGTGGGACCACGAGGGAAAGACAGTACAGGGGGACCACGAGGGAAAGACAGTACAGGGGGACCCCGATGGAAAGACAGCACAGGGGGACCACGAGGGAAAGACAGCACAGGGGGACCGTGAGGGAAAGACAGCACAGGGGGACCGCGAGGGAAAGACAGCACAGGGGGACCGCGAGGGAAAGACAGCACAGGGGGACCGCGAGGGAAAGACAGCACAGGGGGACCACCATGGAAAGACAGCACAGGGGGACCACGAGGGAAAGACAGCACAGGGGGACCGCGAGGGAAAGAGAGCACAGGGGGACCGTGAGGGAAAGACAGCACAGGGGGACCGCGAGGGAAAGACAGCACAGGGGGACCGCGAGGGAAAGACAGTACAGGGGGACCCCGAGGGAAAGACAGTACAGGGGGACCGTGAGGGAAAGACAGTACAGGGGGACCACGAGGGAAAGACAGCACAGGGGGACCGCGAGGGAAAGACAGCACAGGGGGACCGCGAGGGAAAGACAGCACAGGGGGACCGCGAGGGAAAGACAGCACAGGGGGACCACGAGGGAAAGATAGCACAGGGGGACCATGAGGGAAAGACAGTACAGGGGGACCGCGAGGGAAAGACAGCACAGGGGGACCGCGAGGGAAAGACAGCACAGGGGGACCGCGAGGGAAAGATAGTCAATATTCTTGCTATATTCTTGCTATATTCGTGCTATATTCATGCTTTATTCTTGCTATATTCTTGCTATATTCTTGCCATATTCTTGCTATATTCTTGCTATATTCATGCTATATTCTTGCTATATTCTTGCTATATTCTTGCCATATTCATGCTATATTCTTGCTATATTCTTGCTATATTCATGCTATATTCTTGCTATATTCTTGCTATATTCTTGCCATATTCTTGCTATATTCTTGCTATATTCTTGCCATATTCTTGCTATATTCTTGCTATATTATTGCTATATTCTTGCTATATTCTTGCCATATTCTTGCTATATTCTTGGTAAATTCTTGCAATATTCTTGGTATATTCTTGCTATATTCTTGCCATATTCTTGCTATATTCTTGCTATATTCTTGCTATACTCTTGCTATATTCTTGCTATATTCTTGCTATATTCTTGCTATATTCTTGCCATATTCTTGCTCTATTCTTGCTATATTCTTGCTATATTCTTTCTATATTCTTGCTATATTCTTGCCATATTCTTGCTGTATACTTACTCTATTCTTGCTGTATTCTTGCTATATTTTTGCTGTATTCTTGCAGTATTTTTGCTATTCTTGCTATATTCTTGCCATATTCTTGCTGTATTCTTGCTATATTCTTGCTATATTTTTGCTATATTCTTGCTATATTCTTGCTATATTCTTGCTCTTTTCTTGCTATATTTTTGCTATATTCTTGCTATATTCTTGCTATATTTTTGCTATATTTTTTCTATATTCGTGCTATATTCATGCTGTATTCATGCTATATTCGTGCTATATTCTTGCTATATTCTTGCTACTCTTGCTATTCTTGCTATATTCTTGCTATTCTTGCTATATTCTTGCTATTCTTGCTGTATTCTTGCTATATTCTTGCTGTATTTTTGCTATATTCTTGCTATATTCTTGCTATATTCTTGCTATATTCTTGCCAAATTCTTGCTATATTTTTGCTATATTCTTGCCTTATTCTTGCTATATTCTTGCTATATTCTTGTGATATTCTTGCCATATTCTTGCTATATTCTTGCTATATGCTTGTTATATTCTTCCTATATTCTTGCTATATTCTTGCTATATTCTTGCTATATTCTTGCTCTATTCTTGCTCTATTCTTGTTTTTGCTGATTGCCTCGAATTGGTTTTGTCAGACTTGGTGGTCTAAGTTCAAACCCCGACCGAGTCGAACCAAAGACTTTAAAAATGGTACGTGCTGCTTCCTTGCTTGACGCTCAGCATTTAAAAAAAGCTATAGCATGGTCAAACAACCATAATAGCGCAGGCTTTGGTGGACCTAATGACCTCAACCTATGTTATGTTGAAACTCCTCTCGATCTGTCGCATTGGCTGGCTACTTAAAGTGCGATGCAACATCAGCAACGGGAGAAACTCCACAGCAATTGCCTATGCTCTGACGTGTGTTGAAGGAGGACTGATCATGTGGCGAGGCAAACACAAGGAGGACCACAACCTATCTTTGAGTGGCCTTGTCACGCGCATTTCGTTGGAAAGTATTAATTGGGCTTGCAAGGCGCACGTGCGCGTAAGACCCTCTTTACAGTCATTCTAGCATGGCTTACAAGGACAAAAATCTTGTTTAATTTGCCACTCGAAGAGGTCCCAGCCATCTAAATGTTTTCTGTGCGCAAGCCCCTTGACATTTAGTGGCCGTTGTGGCTCATTCCAGAGGCCCGAGCGGACTGAAAGCCCAGTTGGCTGAAAGCACGTCCTTGTGGGTAGGGACCGCGTCGTGCCCGCGGGCATGCTTACACCAGCGACGTTTCAATCACAAACGCATGTTGAGAGGGGGAGGAGGCACAGCGTGGGGAAAGAGAGGGAGAGAGGGAGAAAGAGTGACAGAGTGAGAGAGTGAGTGAGTGAGAGAGAGAGGAGGGAGTGGGATTGGGGCGATCGGCTGAGGACAGATTAAATTGAGCCTTTTATTTCTTCTCACTTTCATCTTGAAACGAGTCAGTCTAACTTGCTCGGGGCGCAAATGCATGAGATTTCTCTTATTTTACGACGGCCCCTTGAGAAAGGGCAAATACGCAAAGAGAGGCTCCTTGTGTGAGGCGGAACAGCACAGAAATATAAACTTTGCGGAAAAAAAGAAATCTGCTGCAGTTTTTGATCAAACCTTAAAAAAAAGATTTGTCAAACATACATGTAGGTGTGTGAGCGTGCGTGTATGTATGTATATATATATATATATATATATATATATATATATATATATATATATATATATATATGTATATGTATATATATATATATATATATGTATATGTATATATATATATATGTATATGTATATATATATATATATATATGTATATGTATATATATATATATATATATGTATATATATATATATATATATATATATATATATATATATATATATATATATATACATACATACATACATACATACATACATACATACACACACACACAAGCGTGTGTCCAAAGTTCAGTGTCACAAAAAATCATAAATTTTTATGCGATTGACCTGAAATTTTAAGAATTTGCATATTAGGTCAATTAATTTGTGGACAGCACAGATGAAGTACACAAAAATTTACCTTTAAATAGTCTTCTATAAATGTGAAAATCAAGCAGCAAATCAGGGAAATGTGGAAACCATTGAGAGCAGACAAAACGTCGATTTTACATTTGCAATGAAATAGTTCGACATGGCGGACGTTTGACTTGAGTTCCAAACACGACGCTTTCTTTTTTCTGTTTTTAATAAGTACATTTTTGTAGGTACATTAATATAACTATCTATTAATACAATGAAACTATATCGCACAAATGTGAGCTCTGTCTGCTGTAACGCCATGGCTTGCAAAAACAGCCTGCATAAAAAAGGGAGCTCTGTCTACTGTAGCGCCATGGCTTGCAAAAACAGCCTGAATAGTGCTCACCAAGTGGTGGTTAATCATATTCAAAAATATATGCAATCTAGGTCTATCTAGTGGGAATTTTAAAAATAGATCGATGGTACAGTGGAGTGACACCCTATCCCATGGAAGTATGAAATATGCTTAAAATTATTATGGAGTTCTACTCCAGAAGCAGAATCACAGCCTCACTTAAATAAATGAATATATATAATTAGTTATAAAATTGCTAGATATGGTAAATTTTCTCAGACTTCACTCCAGATTTGTACATTTATTTAGTCTAGAGCATCCAATCCTCATATCCGAATACAGATTTTGATGATATACTTCAATTATGTCATGATAATCGATCTTGCTTCCAAGGCAAGGCACGTTTGAGTAGGCCAAAACCAAATGGCGGCCTAAGAACCCAGCGAGGTGCAGTGGGCTGACCAAGATGGTGGGCCGCCATATTGGTAAGCCTTTTTCGTTTTTTAACTCAACTGGACTACCGTCCAGTTGAATTCATCACGTACTGAACCCTCCGTCGTCTGTCGTCTGTCGTCCATTAACTTTTCGACGTTAACACTCCAGCGTCCACAAATATCAACCGATTCTGATCAAACTTGACATGCAGCATCCTTACCCCAAGGACCAGGTTGGTATTACATTTCAGCCCGATCCGTTGAAAAATGGCGAACTTAGGCGACCATTTTGTTTTTGCTCATGAAAACAACGTTAACACTCTAGCGTCCACAAATATTAACAGATTTTGATCAAACTCAGAATGTTTAACCCTTACCACACAATGTAGGTTGCTATTGCATTCCAACCCGATCCGTCACAAAATGGCCGCCATAGGCCGCCATATTGTTTTCAGCTCCGAAACGACGTTAAGACTTAACGTCCACAAATATTTATGGATTATGATCAAACTTGGTGTGTGAGACTCTTACCACACAAGGTAGGTTGCTATCGCATGTCAACCTGATCTGTCACAAAATGGCCGCCATAGGCCGGCATTAAAGTTGTCCAGTCAGTTCAGCTGTGTTCTGCTTTCCTGGAAGCTCTAGTTTTTTCTTATGAGCACCTTGTTAATGATCTTTAAAAAGGGTGTTATAACACACCCAAACACCCAGTTTACATCATTGCAATCTGTTGGAGGTCCAGGTGTATGCATGCAAAGTTTGGGGCCACTAGGTTTCATGGTTTTGGAGTTATGGAGGAGACAGACAGACAGACGGACGGACAGACACTGCCTTTTATTATTATTATAGATATACTAGTGGGGGCACCTGTGGGAATCCCACGGTCATGGATGTGTGTAATATTTGCACGTCTTCATTTAGATGCTGCACCTGCACATTCAGTTTTACAAAATGTTTACTGGCAATTCATCACATCCACAAATTATGTAATCCACACAATGCATTTACTTCTGATAACATGTGAATGCATGTGTATGCACATGGGAAATACAGTTTGAAATGTGTAATTACACCTCATGTAAAATGTGACTTCAAGAGCTCAAATCCTCTCCCTCCCCGCCCCCATCCCTCCCATATCACGCACACTGCACCGGAGAGTGTATCACCCACAGGGGAGTGGGGCGCACACGGGGGAGTGGGGTGCACACGGGGGAGTGGGTCGCACACGGGGGAGTGGGTCGCACACGGGGGAGTGGGTCGCACACGGGGGAGTGGGTCGCACACGGGGGAGTGGGTCACATACAGGGGAGTGGGTCACACACAGGGGATGGGGACAGGATCACGACGTTCATTGGTGGTCTCGTTCTGTTCCCTCATTCTTTTATTCATTTTGAAAATGGCAGTTACAAATGACCCTCATGCAACTCACTTGCAGAGTACCTAATTGTAACTTTTTATTGTGACTACGTCTAAAGAATGAAACATTCTGACTATATAAAGAATACAGCTCAAATGGAAACGTCCCTGAGAAAAAGTATTTTGGGCAGTGTATAAGAATATTACCTTACACCTTTCTGTCTGGTACCTGACGAATACCAAATTTGTTACTCTTTTAAACTCTTTTTGTTACAGCATACAAAATGCTATTTTTAAAATTAAAGATTTCAAATAAACTTCTTTAAAGTATACGTGCACATAGCTTATAAAATAAGAACGAAAAAAATCTCTCGGCAATTTCCCGTCTGTGTTTATTTATTTATTTCACAGCTGTGAATTACATGTCCATGCGCACGTGAAATGGAGTTTCTTTATTAATCCTGGATGTGAACACGATTTAGCCTTGAAAACTCATGCGAAAACAAAATTTTCTTTATTTATTAAAGATTTCACGATTTTATTTCCTATGGCTACACACTATGAAAACGCATCTTCGTTGGGTGGTGTATAGTTGCTCCAAACGAAACAGGCATTACCTGGTTTCCTTCACTTGAGTTGTAATCAAAATGTACCTTTGTTTCTTCAAAAAGTAATTTATGATCGAAGACGTGTTGATTAAGTCTTAAATGCACATCAGAGGCCTGTTATTAGAGATGTTCATGCAGTTTGTAAGACGTTGATGATCATGTACTGAGATTATAACATTGTACTCGGGCTGCTAATTTGTTGTCTCAATATGTTGCTACACAACAAGAGTAATCAAGTACTGTTGCAGCCGGTGGAGTGTTTGTAGAAGCTTGAAGCAATAATTGATGAAGTGTAAATGAGGTAGTGATGTAGGGATTGTTATGTGATGGCAATACTGTAAGCTACTCTCTAAACCAACATCATCCCTATCTTGTTTAGGACCTTTTTTAGACTGTAGTTTGTCATCCCTACATTGCCTTTTTAATTTAGCATACATTTTTTTATTAACTTGTTTCTGTAATTTTTGACAATGTGGAATAACACAATGGTATATGGTACTCAGAGGATACCCAATCTTGGAGCAAAAGTGCCAAGATATCTTAGTCAGCAATGTCAAACACTGCACATGTGTTCCTATATTGTCTTACATAACCCTGACTGTATCTTGCAGCTCTGTTTTATTGCTCGTTTCTCAAAGAGTAATGTCTTCATCCAGCCTCAGCCCACACAATGACCTGCATTTAGAAATGCCCAAAATAACTGATGTGGTTTCCCTTTAACCAATAGGGTGGGGAGAGAGGGAAGGGGCGTAGCCTATATCAATTAATTGACGATTGACCACTCCAGGCGATGCAGTATGCCAATACAAAGATGAAAGGAACACTAAATGTCAGTTCAAATATTTATTAAACGAGGGAGCCCGTTGGTCCATTGGACCAAATTTTAATTGGGGACTTTTGGATCTTCGGGGACTTTTGGGTCTTTGCGGACTTTTGGGTGTTTGGGGACTTTGGAGTCATCAGGGTCATCTGGGTCTTTTTGGTCCTCGGGGACTTTTGGGTCATCTGGGTTTTTTGGGTACTAGGGGACTTTTGGGTCCTTGTGGACTTTTGGGTGATCTGGGTCTTTTGGGTCATTAAGGACTTTTGGGACATCTGGGTGTTTTGGGTCCCCATTGGTCTTTTGGGTCCTCGGGGACTTTTGGGTCATGTGGGTCTTTTAGGTCATCAAGGACTTTTGGGTCCTTGGGGACTTTTGGGTGATTTTGGTCATCGGTGACTTTTGGGTGATTTGGGTCCTCCGGGACTTTTGGTTCATCTGGATCTTTTGGGTCCTCGGGGGGTCTTTTGGGTCAAGTGTTAAAGGGTCTTCCAAGGTCTAAGGGGTCTCAGTCTAAAGGGTTAAAAGGCACATTTGAATAGTACGTAATTAATTAATAGACATGAAACGTTTGACACACATATACACACACACACACACACACACACACACACACACACACACACACACACACACACACACACACACATGGGAACACACACAAATGGGGGGGGGGGCACAGGAGACACACACAGGCCAGGGACACACACAGGCCAGGGACACACACACGGACACACACACACACACACACAGGGACAGGGACACACACACAGGGACAGGGACACACACACACACACACACACACACACACACACACACACACACACACACCTCCATTTATAGTAGTGTGGCGGACACAAAAGCCCACTGGCGTGGTGACATCATTCCGCGCACCAAGTGGGCGGTGGCCACGCCCGAGGGGTAGGCGTGGCCTCATGATATACACCGGGCGCGCAGCCCGGAGCGCGCCAGTGTTACAGTGAGCTCCTGAAATAAAGACGCTTATAAGTTACCGCTTGTCCGCTTCCTCCTTGCTCGCAAGCAGCGCGCGTAACGCCACGCTTTAGTAGATTCAATTCCCGTGGATTCCTCTGCCAGGCTGTTTGTACGACGCCATCAGTGATCCGACGTAATGAATCTGGCGCCGAGAAACCGTGACTCGAGAAGGTTTATTGATCACGTGGTTTGCTTTTACCTTGACCCCGTGACTGGAGGGTTCGTGATCATGTGTCCCGTGTGCGGTGTATAGCACTGGTACCTCGCTATTATTTTATTTTCATAAATGTAACTGAAAAAAAAGGCATTTCCCGAGACATGATATTTCTGCTGATATTATTTGATGCCACGTAACATTATCACGCATAACGCCGACACTGAGGGAAATGTGTTGAGCGGCTCCGCCCCCATCAAGCTGATTGACAGTCATAGTCACGCCTACCCCAGTCCCATTATTTTACATAGGAATGCCGTTTTCCATCCATTTCGAGGAATCCTTTCAAGCTACGAGTACGAGAATTATAATACCAAAGGATGTTGCAGGAAGTAAAACTCTGTCGAAAGGTAGCAGAATCATTGCCATTGATAGAGGCTGCTCGGAAATATGCCTTCTGCAGAAGATGATGATGATGATGATTATTATTATTATTATTATTATTATTATTATTTTTATTATTATTATTATTTTTATTATTATTATTATTAACAAGAGGATGAAATCCCGGGTTTGAGCGATGCCGTTGTTTCGCTTTATTTTGCTTTTGCCTTGGTCTGGAGAACTCAAAAGTGATCCCTACCTGGACAAGCAGCTGAACAGACCAGGTAGGCTCTCATATGTAGCCTAAGTGAGTTTTTAAAGAAGATGCTCCAACTTTAGTTTTGTATGTAGCAGATGGGAGCGACATTTTATTCCAGCGTCATCCCGACATAGAGAGTACTAGCGTACTCTCTGATTTATATATACTAGGGCATGCCCGTACTATATCTATATCTAAAATTATATCCCCCCCTCTATTTACATGAAATGGTTTGGTCCATGAAATGTTTTGGTCCATTCGCAACGCCAAAGCGAACGGCGAACGGCTTGCGAGTACAGTGACAATCCCCCCGGGGTTTTAATTAGTTTTAAAACATCGTTTAACGCCAACATAGCGCCAACATAGTTTGCCGACGGGAAATAAATGAATACGCTCTCAAATGTGCCATCCGAGGCAGAGTGTGTTCGCCACGTTCGGCACACGCGATAGCTCGCTGCTCTCTGATTGGTTGAATCGTTTTTTGGACATAGCTCGGTAAGTAATTGTCCGATTAATATGAAACCTTGAAAAGGCACATCCTCGGGTCCCCAGCAATATACCTGGCAAGTTAAAAGTATATCGGACCCGTGGTTGTCGAGAAACAGCGGTCACAGACAAACGTACAAACAAACAAACACACAGAGATTACTGGAATTATAGATAGATATGTATATGTATATATGTATTTAACTGTATAAGGTATTGGAGAGGGGAGAGAGGTGAGAGAGATGTACGGGATAGGTACACACTAACACGGGGATCAGACTGGGGGGTTGATGGAGGGGTTGAGACCGAGGGTGGGGGTTGGGGGTGCGCTGTAGCTTGTAAGAAATGAAACTCCAATCTATAACCGGCGACTGGTGTGCGCGCGATAAGGAGGGCGCGCGTGCTTGTGGCGTCACGCACGCGCGTTTCGCCAACGGGATTAATTCAGGCAGAGCCGGACCGGGTAGTGTCTGCGCTAAAACAGGGTGTTAAAAAATCCACACGAAAATAAAACCGCCAAACCTGTGCCGCTGAGGCCGCCAGCTTTGCATCCCAAACTTTCCTTCTTTTTTTTTCCTTAGAAAGTTTGGATTGATAAATCGATTAGCCATTCATTTTTGATACACCCTTTCGGAGAGGTAATCAGCACAAGGTATCAACTTACCCTTGTCAAGTTGCGATGTCTTCCAAACATAAAAAAAGACAAGTTTCGTCCGATTGGAATTGAACTTAATAATTAATCTTCATGAACATGAAATGGCAATGGTCGTTTAGGCAGGAATCTCGGCAGATGCTATGAAATGACAATGACCCTCAATGCTCCCAATCGGTGGATAAGAGGATATCAGTCACGTGATGAAGATACCCCAGAATACGAAGACAGGGCATCGTCAGACGGCGTACTCTGTGCATGTACCATGGGTACAAAGAAGCCGCAGTAAATGTCAATAATTACCCTGCAGACACTAAACGAACAACGGAGCCTTACAGACGTGACTGTTCTGGTGGAGATCCGTTTTGGTAAGGAGGGAGGTTCCTCGCAGGCCGGATCGTCAATCTCATTGTCCTCGTGTTAAACATTACTGTCGATTTAGCCATAAGTGTACATGCCCTCCAGGCAGCAGGTTGCAACCTCTGCCGCGCACTCACCAGCAGCGGAGGTTGTTTGTTCCTGGCACAGTTTACACGTGTTCAGTCGACGGTTCTTCTGAGTAAGTGAAGCGGGAACCCAAAGGGAGCACACGCAAAAAAAATTGTGAAACAGATAGCGAATGGGGCTGGGGACGGGGAATGCACTTTGCATACGGTCGAAGGAACCACAGCTCTGGCTTGAGTCGCCCTTTTGTCTCGGTGATGTCCAGTGGAGCTTCATCAAAGCTGCTGCGAGGTGCCCTCGGGGGTAGAAATTGGCTTAGAGTTGGCTTTTCCTGCTGCTCGAGGATGATACTGTAACTGAACTGCAGGGGGTGATGTTCTGAGGGTGGCGACTTGTGCTGCCGCGTGCCCATCCCTCCCCCTCCTTCGCTACCCCTACTACCCGCCTTCCCCCTCCGAACACATTTTTCCGGCTGGTCGTAGTAAACAAGGAGCATGCGCGCAATGGTACCAAGACAGACCATTCGATGTGACAAACATTTATCAACGCTGGAGGTAATCGGATAGTGTTTGCCGACTCTCTGTTTGCAGCATCTGCTGTTTCATGCCAGGCAGTTTCTTGGTAGTTTCATGGTAGTTCCATGAATCTGCTGTTGTTTCCTGATCATGACTGTTAGTTTCATGCCTCGTAGTTTCATGTGTCTACAGTAGTTTCATGCCTGGTAGGTTCATGCATCTATTGTTGTTTCATGCCAGGTATTTCATGCATCTGCTGTCGTTTCTTGCCTGGTAGTTTGATGCATCTATTGTTGTTTCATGCCTGGTAGTTTGATGCATCTATTGTTGTTTCATGCCAGGTATTTCATGCATCTGCTGTCGTTTCTTTCCTGGTAGTTTCATGCATATAGTGTTGTTTCATGCCTGGTAGTTTCATGCATCTATTGTTGTTTCATGCCTGGTAGTTTCATGCATCTATTGTTGTTTCATGCCTGGTAGTTTCATGCATCTATTGTCGTTTCATGCCTGGTAGTTTCATGCATTTATTGTTGTTTCATGCCTGGTAGTTTCATGCATCTATTGTCGTTTCATGCCTGGTAGTTTCATGCATCTGCTGTCGTTTCTTGCCTGGTAGTTTCATGCATATATTGTTGTTTCATGCCTGGTAGTTTCATGCATCTATTGTTGTTTCATGCCAGGTATTTCATGCATCTGCTGTCGTTTCTTGCCTGGTAGTTTCATGCATCTATTGTTGTTTCATGCCTGGTAGGTTCATGCATCTATTGTTGTTTCATGCCAGGTATTTCATGCATCTGCTGTCGTTTCTTGCCTGGTAGTTTCATGCATCTATTGTTGTTTCATGCCTGGTAGTTTGATGCATCTATTGTTGTTTCATGCCAGGTATTTCATGCATCTGCTGTCGTTTCTTTCCTGGTAGTTTCATGCATATAGTGTTGTTTCATGCCTGGTAGTTTCATGCATCTATTGTTGTTTCATGCCTGATAGTTTCATGCATTTATTGTTGTTTCATGCCTGGTAGTTTCATGCATCTATTGTCGTTTCATGCCTGGTAGTTTCATGCATATGCTGTCGTTTCTTGCCTGGTAGTGTCACGCATCTGCTGTTGTTTCATGCATCTGCTGTTGTTATGATGCATCTGCTGTCGTTTCATGCCAGGTATTTTGATGCATCTGCTGTTGTTTCATACCAGGTAGTTTAATGGTAGATTCATGATAGTTTCATGCCTCCTTAGTTTCATGCATCTGTTGCTGTTTCGCGCCTGGTAGTTTAATGCATCTGTTGTTGTTTCATGCATCTACTGTTGTTTTATGCCTGATAGTGTCATGCCTGGTAGTTTCACTCAACTGCTGTAGTTTCACACAACTGCTGTTGTTTCATCACTGGTAGTTTCATTCCTGGTAGTTTCATGCATCTGCTGTTGTTATGATGCATCTGCTGTTGTTTGATGCATCTGCTGTCGTTTCATGCCAGGTAGTTTGATGCATCTGCTGTTGTTTCATACCAGGTAGTTTGATGCATCTGCTGTTTCATGCCAGGTAGTTTGATGCATCTGCTGTTGTTTCATACCAGGTAGTTTAATGGTAGATTCATGGTCGTTTCATTCCTCTTTAGTTTCATGCATCTGTTGTTGTTTCATGCATCTACTGTTGTTTTATGCCTGATAGTGTCATGCCTGGTAGTTTCACACAACTGCTGTAGTTTCACGCATCTGCTGTCGTTTCTTGCCTGGTAGTTTCACACAACTGCTGTAGTTTCACGCATTTGCTGTTGTTTCATGATTTGTCGTTTCATGCATCTGTTGTTTCACGCCTGGTGGTGTCTGTTGTTGTTTCATGCATCTACTGTTGTTTTATGCCTGATAGTGTCATGCCTGGTAGTTTCACACAACTGCTGTAGTTTCACGCATCTGCTGTTGTTTCATGATTGGTCGTTTCATACATCTGCTGTAGTTTCATGCCTGGTAGTTTCACGCAGCTGCTGTTCTTCCATGCCTGGTAGATTTATGCATCTGCTGTAGTTTCATGCATGATATTTTCATGCATGTGCTGTTGTTCCATGCCTGGTAGTTTTATGCAACTGCTGTTGTTTCATGATTGGTAGTTTCATACAGCTGCTGTAGTTTCATGCCTGGTAGTTTTGTGCATCTGCTGTTTTTTCATGTCTAGTAATTTCATTTAATGCATGTGCTGTTGTTTCATGCCTGGTAGTTTTATGCAACTGCTGTAGTTTCATGCATAATATTTTCATGCATGCGCTGTTGTTTCATGATTGGTAGTTTGATGCATCTGCTGTTGTTTCATGATTGGTAGATTCATACAGCTGCTGTAGTTTCATGCCTGGTAGTTTCATGCATCTGCTGTTGTTTCATGCATCTACTGTTGTTTTATGCCTGATAGTGTCATGCCTGGTAGTTTCACACAACTGCTGTAGTTTGATGCATCTGCTGTTGTTTCATGATTGGTCGTTTCATACATCTGCTGTAGTTTCATGCCTGGTAGTTTCACGCATCTGCTGTAGTTTCATGCATGATATTTTCATGTATGGGCTGTTGTTTCATGATTGGTAGTTTGATGCATCTGCTGTAGTTTCATGCCTGGTAGTTTCACGCATCTGCTGTTGTTTCATGCCTAGTAATTTCATTTCATGCATGTGCTGTTCTTCCATGCCTGGTAGTTTTATGCAACTGTTGTAGTTTCATGCATGATATTTTCATGCATGTGCTTTTTTTTCATGATTGGTAGTTTCATGCATCTGCGGTTGTTTCATGATTGGTAGTTTCATGCAGCTGCTGTAGTTTCATGCCTGGTAGTTTTGTGCATCTGCTGTTTTTTCATGTGTTACGTGGTCCTCCCGGTAACTACCTGGTCTCGGTGACCCCCGGACCGTGGGAGGAACCCCGCCAGAAAGATATATGATTTATACGCTTTCGCAACACAATCAATATGAAAGACACAAACAATTCAAGTCAATAGGAAACCCCCACACCAAGGATCCGGATTAATGGATAATATATTCCCAATCAATCAACAATAATCAACCCTCAATCAACAACATTACTAAGATGTAGACTCATCAACAATAGCTCTAAGATGGCCATCTTATACATTCCTCCCCTGAGCCCCACTCACGACTCCCTCCATGGTCAATGTCTCTCACAATGTCTCTGTACTCCTGTAGTTCGATCTCCGCACGCGGGCGGTTGAACGGACCCTTCCTGACGTGCTTCCACCGTGCACGTCCCGTACCGGGAACGGCTGCTGCCGCGGACACCTCGGCAGCCCACCGAGGTCGGTGCTCGTGATCGCGGCTTCGGGGCTCACAAAGCGCGCGAGGCCCAAGGCGCCTGCCGTACGCGTCCTTGTAGACGTTGAGGTAGACGGTGCCGGACGCTGGGTTCCGTGCAGGAACCCACGGCAATTTGACGCGTAACCGGTAATTACCCCGCGCCGGTAACTCCTCTCGCCAGACGGGCTTTTCAAACGCAGCGTTCCCAACGCTGATCAATATCGACACCGCTCGCGTCGGAGCTGGGCGAGGAGCAGAAGATGGCCGCTTTCTCCCGGACCTCGTGTCTTTTTCTTCTCCCGGTTCAAGATCCCGTTTCTCGCTTCGTTTTTACCAGAAGGGTTCCTAACCCTTTTAACCACAACAACCTTTAATAGAATATACATTCATAAGAAATGACCTGAATCGTAATCCCCATAAACCCGGAATTCGTAACACTCCCTCCCTTCAAGAAAGAAAGTTTGAACCCAGCGAAAACTTTCTGTGCCGGGCAACTTTGATAAACAAACCCGATAACTCACACCCCAAATCATCAGTTCCCCCCGGGCACAATTATCGCATCTCAAAAATAAAGCAACAAACTTTCACCAAAACCCCCCAGAGATTCCAAAGGTAATTCCCTCTGGACCAAGCGTCAACAACTTCTAGTTTCTCTTGGATGGAGGCCCAGCTGAGTACTCACTACATGGACGCCTTAAGGAATGTGGGGTTCACGGTTACTCGGTTAGTCCGGGGAGGAAAGTTCATTACATGGACGCCTTTAAGAACGTGGAGTTCACGGTTAGTCCGTGCAGGAACGTTCCCTACCGGGACGCCTTTTAAGAACGTGGCGTTCATGGTTAGCCCGTGTAGGAGCCCAGGCTCAGCGGCTCCGCCGTATATAGAGTGCTTCAACTTCTCCGGACTCCTAACAGTTACGGTGGGACCCCTTGTCCCAGCAGTCACCTGACTGGCGGTCTCCTTCTCGGCCAGTCCTCTGCCAATCATTCTTTCGGGAGATGCCGTAACTCTGGGAGACTCCATAGTAATATCGGCTGCTGCCAACACCAAAACTACCACCAAGTGGTCCTCTTCTGTAGACCTCTCGACGCCTACGAAATGCCTTCCCTACTGTTATGGTCCGACCCTCCAAATCCTTACCATTCCAATTCTTCTCTGCCTCCCTGGCGTCTTTTGTGCTTGCAAACGTGACAAAGCCGAACCCTCTTGACCATTGCGTTTCCCTGTCTTTTACCACCCGCACTTCCACCAGCGGCCCATATCTGTTGAAGACAGAGGTCAGAACTTCTTCCTCTGTGTTGAAGTTCAGTCCCCCTACAAATAACTTGGTACTTTTGTCACCATCCCGAGCTGGGGTGGTGTTATTTTCCCTGCGGTGCTCTTTACCCACCCTCAGGTTACCATAAATTTGCCCCCTGGCCAAATCATTCCCGATAATCACAGATACTCCCTCTACAGGAAGCGTGGCTTGTAAACCGACGGTGACCGGTCCTGACACCAAATCGGATTCCAAATGGATGACATGAAGTGGGGCACTAACACAGCCACCGATCCCTTGTAACCGAACACTATCACCAGTTGCGGTACTCTTTGACAATGGCAAAATGCCTTCAAGCATTAAGGATTGATGGGCTCCGGTGTCCCTCAATACCCTAACAGGTCTTTGGGTTAGTCAAGTCTCCCTCGAGTGAGACAAACCCCTCATAAATAAATGGTTGGTAACTCTTCTGTGGGCGATTTCTTACGCTTGCCATCGCATTCGGAGTTGTAATAGTCAGACTCCGCTCTGGGTTTTCCCTTTTCATGAGGTAACAACTGGACATCAAGTGTCCAGGTTTCTTGCAAAAAGCGCAAGTAGGCCCGGAGGAAAAACTCGTGGTCTGCCTCGGGCCCCCCGGAAAATAAGTTTGTCTTGGGCCCGTCGCCCTCTGATTTCGAACAGTTCGGGTATCAGCGTTGTCCCCATAATCATCTCGAGGCCGCCGCCATGTATTGTCGTTCTCCGCACCTGCTGTTCCACAACTCCCCTGCGGAAATCTAGGCGAGGAGTTAGGTTCGTGGACTGCTATCCGGTGTGTTAAGGCATAATCATCTGCCATGGTGGCTGCGTCCCACAACTTCGGTACTTTCTTTTCCTGCAGGTACACTTTGATGTCCTCGTGGACAGACTGTTGAAATTCCTCCACCAGGATCAAGTCACGCAATGCTTCGAAGTCGTTCCTGACTCCTTTTGACTCACACCACCGATCAAACATGTTTTCTTTCACTCTGGCAAACTCCACATGGGTCTCACTCTCCCTCTTCCTGGCATTCCTGAATTTTTGCCGGTAAGCTTCAGGAACCAACTCATAGGCTTTGAGGATGTGCTTCTTCAATACCTCATAATCTGCACATTGGTCCATTGGTAGCGCCGAATAAATCTCTTGAGCTTTACCCACCAGCACACTTTGCACTAGTATGGTCCAGGCCTCCTCCGGCCAGTTTAACTGTCGCGCCACTTTCTCAAAGTGTGGAAAAAATTGAGTGACTTCCTTTTCACTGAAGGGTGGAACCAGCCTCACATGTCTGCCCACATCCCAGGTGTTCTGGCTAGGTGTCGACCCCGTCAGCAAGGGTGGTACCTCTCCCTGTTCTCTCATTAAATCCAGCTCCTTGAATTTAATTTCTTGCTGAAGCGCCAGATCACGTTCCTTCAACTCCCTTTCGGCTTTTCTCTCCTCTGCTTCGAGTTCCCTGGCAGCTCTCCTCTCCTCTGCTTTTCTCCCTTCTAACCTTTCCTGGAGTTCTCGTTCCACTCTCCTTTCCTCTGCTTCTTTCTCTTCTCTCCTCTCTTCTGCTTTCCTTTCTTCTTCTGCTCTTTCCTTTTCTGCTTTCCTTTCTTCTTCTGCTCTTTCCTTTTCTGCTTTCCTTTCTTCTTCTTTGATCCGTTCCTGGCTCCGTAATTGCAACTCCAGTTTCCGGAGCTCAACGTCTTCTGGTTCTTCGGGTAGCCACTGCCAGGCTAACTCGTCCCATGTTCCTAATCCCACCATAGATTGTATCACCGTGGTCTGCAACTCTGCCTTCCTCAAATTAGTTCGGACCTCCAAGTTAAAATGTTTGGCCAATTTCAAGAGATCCGCTTTTAGTAACGCTCGGAACTGTGCCTCACTAGGTGTTACCGCAACGTTCTGTGCAACAAACTCCATGGTGACTATCGTTAACACCTGTTAACCTTCACCCAAGACTTTACCACAATTTCTCAAAAATTTACCAATTAATAATTAATTAATAAATTTTAATTAATAAAAATTATTATTTTATTATGTTATACAATTTTAGATCCCGGACGAGCCCCCAATTCTGTTACGTGGTCCTCCCGGTAACTACCTGGTCTCGGTGACCCCCGGACCGTGGGAGGAACCCCGCCAGAAAGATATATGATTTATACGCTTTCGCAACACAATCAATATGAAAGACACAAACAATTCAAGTCAATAGGAAACCCCCACACCAAGGATCCGGATTAATGGATAATATATTCCCAATCAATCAACAATAATCAACCCTCAATCAACAACATTACTAAGATGTAGACTCAACAACAATAGCTCTAAGATGGCCATCTTATACATTCCTCCCCTGAGCCCCACTCACGACTCCCTCCATGGTCAATGTCTCTCACAATGTCTCTGTACTCCTGTAGTTCGATCTCCGCACGCGGGCGGTTGAACGGACCCTTCCTGACGTGCTTCCACCGTGCACGTCCCGTACCGGGAACGGCTGCTGCCGCGGACACCTCCTCGGCAGCCCACCGAGGTCGGTGCTCGTGATCGCGGCTTCGGGGCTCACAAAGCGCGCGAGGCCCAAGGTGCCTGCCGTACGCGTCCTTGTAGACGTTGAGGTAAACGGTGCCGGACGCTGGGTTCGGTGCAGGAACCCACGGCAATTTGACGCGTAACCGGTAATTACCCCGCGCCGGTAACTCCTCTCGCCAGACGGGCTTTTCAAACGCAGCGTTCCCAACGCTGATCAATATCGACACCACTCTCGTTGGAGCTGGGCGAGGAGCAGAAGATGGCCGCTTTCTCCCGGACCTCGTGTCTTTTTCTTCTCCCGGTTCACGATCCCGTTTCTCGCTTCGTTTTTACCAGAAGGGTTCCTAACCCTTTTAACCACAACAACCTTTAATAAAATATACATTCATAAGAAATGACCTGAATCGTAATCCCCATAAACCCGGAATTCGTAACACATGTCTAGTAATTTCATTTAATGCATGTGCTGTTGTTTCATGCCTTGTGGTTTTATGTACCTGATGTTTCATGCATGATATTTTTATGCATGTGCTGTTGCTTCATGCCTTTGGTAGTTTCACACATTTGCTATCGTTTCATGCCATTTGCTATTGCATCTGCATTTTCTGTTGTTTCATGGTAGTTTCATGTATATGCTGTTGTTTCTTGCCTTGTAATTTCATGGTATTTTCATAAATGCGTTGTTGTTTCATACCTGGTAGTTTCATGTATCTGCTGTAGTTTCATGCCTGGTAGTTTCACGCATCTGCTGTTGTTTCATGCCTAGTAATTTCATTTCATGCATGTGCTGTTCTTCCATGCCTGGTAGTTTCATGCATCTGCTGTAGTTTCATGCCTGGTAGTTTCACGCATCTGCTGTTGTTTCATGCCTAGTAATTTCATTTCATGCATGTGCTGTTCTTCCATGCCTGGTAGTTTTATGCAACTGCTGTAGTTTCATGCATGATATTTTCATGCATGTGCTTTTTTTTCATGGTTGGTAGTTTCATGCATCTGCTGTTGTTTCATGATTGGTAGTTTCATGCAGCTGCTGTAGTTTCATGCCTGGTAGGTTTGTGTGCATCTGCTGTTTTTTCATGTCTAGTAATTTCATTTAATGCATATGCTGTTGTTTCATACCTTGTGGTATTATGCACCTGATGTTTCATGCATGATATTTTATGCATGTGCTGTTGCTTCATGCCTTTCGTAGTTTCACACATTTGCTATCGTTTCATGCCATTTGCTATTGCATCTGCATTTTCTGTTGTTTCATGGTAGTTTCATGTATATGCTGTTGTTTCTTGCCTTGTAATTTCATGGTATTTTCATAAATGCGTTGTTGTTTCATGCCTGGTAGTTTCATGCATCTGCTGTTGTTTCATGCCTGGTAGTTTCATGGGTCTGCTGTTGTTTTGTAGCGGTAACATATTGCTGTTGATTAGTATGTAAATATGCTTGAGTTTTGGTTCATCGAGGGATTTCTGGTAGTGGGTTAGCCGGATGAAGGATGAGTGGATTATACAGTTGCTTTTTGAATAAACATATTTGACTGGGAATCTGTACACCTCAGACATCTTTTCTTCCACGCTAAATTGGTTACCCTGACGTGATCCAAACGGACGAACATGGAGTTACAAGCACGCAATCAGTTGCCGGGAACGACCAACCAGCCATGCCCTGGTCATTCAACCAGCTTTATCCGTGGCAGAGGTTTCGATCAAGCTGCCATCATTCTGGCCTAAAGACCAGCAGCTGTGTTTTATAAAGGTAGAAGCACAATTCTACCCCCGGAACATTACTACTGAGTTAGGCTGGTTTTAAAAAAATTCCTGTTTATCATCACTTTTTTTTCAAAAAGTGGGTAGGGAGGGAGTGGTTTTTTTGTTTGTTTGTTTTTCAGAGTGAAATTTTAATGGATTATTCAACGCACAATATGTTTTTTTCTTAAATATACTTGATCGGACATAATGATGAATCATGTTATGATTTCTAAACTAGTAAACCTTCGTATGTACGCACTGATACGATTCAAATAAAGAAAATAAAGAAACCTATGTCACATTGAGTTCTGTTTACTTTTAATATTTGCTGATACATATAACATGTATCTATCAGCAGCTATTGCCATAGCATTCATACATATTTGACTAGAATTCCTCGCCACGAAATATCACTTCACAGTACATGCATATTGAGCAGTTTGGCAGACATGGAAGAGGACATAAACCACATCAAAAGGATGTCTGGTTCGCATTTATACATCTATCTATCAGCAGTTACTGCTATTATAGCACTCATAGATGTTTGACTAGAGTTCCACACCAATAAATATCACTTCACAGTACATGCATATTGAGCAGTTTGGCAGACATGGAAGAGGACATAAACCACATCAAAAGGATGTCTGGTTCGCATTTATACATCTATCTATCAGCAGTTACTGCTATTATAGCACTCATAGATGTTTGAATAGAGTTCCACACCAAGAAATATCACTTCACAGTACATGCATATTGAGCAGTTTGGCAGACATGGAAGAGGACATAAACCACATCAAAAGGATGTCTGGTTCGCATTTATACATCTATCTATCAGCAGCTACTGCTATTATAGCACTCATAGATGTTTGACTAGAGTTCCACACCAATAAATATCACTTCACAGTACATGCATATTGAGCAGTTTGGCAGACATGGAAGAGGACATAAACCACATCAAAAGGATGTCTGGTTCGCATTTATACATCTATCTATCAGCAGCTACTGCTATTATAGCACTCATAGATGTTTGACTAGAGTTCCACACCAAGAAATATCACTTCACAGTACATGCATATTGAGCAGTTTGGCAGACATGGAAGAGGATATTAACCACATCAAAAGGATGTCTGATTCGCGTTTATACATCTATCTATCAGCAGCTACTGCTATTATAGCACTCATAGATGTTTGACTAGAGTTCCACATTCTTGTTTATACATCTATCTATCAGCAGCTACTGCTATTATAGCACTCATAGATGTTTGACTAGAGTCCACATTCGCGTTTATACATCTATCTATCAGCAGCTACTGCTATTATAGCACTCATAGATGTTTGACTAGAGTCCACATTCGCGTTTATACATCTATCTATCAGCAGCTACTGCTATTATAGCACTCATAGATGTTTGACTAGAGTTCCACATTCTTGTTTATACATCTATCTATCAGCAGCTACTGCTATTATAGCACTCATAGATGTTTGACTAGAGTTCCACATTCGCGTTTATACATCTATCTATCAGCAGCTACTGTTATTATAGCACTCATAGATGTTTGACTAGAGTTCCACATTCGCGTTTATACATCTATCTATCAGCAGCTACTGCTATTATAGCACTCATAGATGTTTGACTAGAGTTCCACATTCGCGTTTATACATCTATCTATCAGCAGCTACTGCTATTATGCTATTATAGCACTCATATATGTATCTATCTATCAGCAGCTACTGACTAGAGTTCCACATTCGCGTTTATACACCTATCAATCAGCAGCTACTGTTATTATAGCACTTATACATGTTGAGTAGAGTTCAACACCAAGAGAATGATGGTTGCCGTTTATTCATGTATCTATCATCACCTACTACTACATGTAGTGTAGCTCTCGTTTAATTTTTGACTAGGAATCCACAGCAATAATTATCACATGAGGCTCTCCCGTTTGCCTATGATATTTGGCTTCACCTTCAGAATACCAACTACTTCTTGAACTTCTGAGTGGGCCTCTTCTCGGCAGTAGGACTCTTACTGCAGGTACTGCATATAGGATATGACTCATCTGTGGTACTCAGCTCCTCAACACAGCCACAGAAAGATCACACATCTTCATAGCCAGCCGTGTAGTATGGCTTCTCTGTCGCATCGTTGCATGTGAGATTGGCTTTGGCGTAGACATTATTGAAGACGTTTGCCTCATTGGTCTCCTGCAGATCGGCAAAGTTCGAGCCACACGTGTAAATGATATCAGTAAGGACATGTTCAATCTGTTCGCGTTGTACCTTGGTGAGTTTCTTAATGGCGAGGTGAGTCTTATAATACAGTTCATCTAGAGTGATATTTTTTGGCACTTTGACACCAACCCAGGCCTTTAGAACACTGGACGTTCGCCGAATTTGGCAAACAACGAACGGCATTTTCTGTGAAACTGTCACACACATGTAACTTGGCTCAGACAGTACGCGAGCACATACAAAATTCGAACCTGTTCCACTGAGCGGGAACGGATTTTACTGACTTCGCGAGCAAAAGAAAAAGAAGATTTTTTAAGGGCGGACGACTTTTATGGGGCGGGCGGCGATGATAAACAGGAATTTTTTTTAACCAGCCTTAACCCGGTTCAAATACATTGTTCTCTCCTTGTGACCACAGTACACGTTGGAGGTGAGAGATATTTTACCACAACATCCCATGAACAACCAATACATGATTTTGAACGTCGCTCTCATAAAGCACATGGCCGCCTCTGAGCACCGTCGCTTTCAAAGACTCCTTACAACTGCGGATTTAGGAGATCTAAGACCTACACAACTACTGCATCATACGCAGAAGCTTCTCGGTGACCGCCACGCCACCTTCGATCAGTCACTCCTTCATCAATTGTTCTTGCAGCGTTTATCATCACACATCCACATGTTAATGCAGCTAATGGAAAGCTGGCACTACCCGCCTCTGCAGATCTGGCTGATTATCTCATTGAGACCGTTACACCGATCGTGCCTAATGTGTCACCTCCACCACAGTACGTCACACAGCTATAATCTGAAATGGCAGACCTCAAGAAGCTCGTCCTGGAGCTCTTTCGAACATGGCACGACTTTGTGTACCCCTTGTAGGAGCAGAGAGAAATGTCATGCCTCAACCTACCGTTTGCCTTCACCTTCCGTGATCACTCCTGATTGGCGTTGGTACTACGTGACCTTCAGTGATAATGCTCGTCGATGTACAGCATCGTGCTCATATCAGCCACAGGGAAATGATGAGGCCCACAACTAATGGCTACAAGTTCACCTAATGACGACAAGTGACTATAAGGGCATACAATGCCTTCAGAAAATATTCACACCCCTTTACTTTTTTCATATTTTGTTGTGTTACAGCCTCAATTTAAAATGGATGGAATTGAATTTTTTTTGTCACTGATGTACACATAATACCCCATAATGTCAAAGTGGAATTTTGTTTTTAGAAATTTAAACAAAATAATTGAAAGTGACACACAGAAATATCTAATTTACATAAGTATTCAACCCCCATCGTCAATACTTAGTAGAAGCGCCTCTTGCAGTGGCTACAGCTTCGAGTTTTCTTGGGTATGTCTGTATCAGCTTTGCACATCTGGATTTGGGCAGTTTCTCCCAATCTTCCTGGCAGATTTTCTCAAGCTCTGCGAAGTTGGATGGGGAGCGTCGGTGAACATCAATCATCAAGTCTTTCCACAGATTTTCATTGGGATTGAAGTCTGGGCTTTGGCTGGGCTACTGAAGGACTTTCATGTTCTTGTTCTGAAGCCATTTCAGTGTTGTTTTGGCTGTATGCTTGAGGTCATTGCCCTATTGGAACGTACATCTTCGCTGGAGTCTAAGGTCTTTTGCACTCTGAACCAGGTACTCCTTTTGCACCCAGATCCCTCAATGATTTGCCTGTCTCTGGCTTCATTCATTGTTCCTTCTATCCATACAAGTCTCTCAGTCCCTGCCTCTGAAAAGCATCCCCATAGCATGATCCTGCCACCACCATGCTTCACGCTATGGATGCTGTAAGATGGGTGATGAGCTGTGCTCTTTTTCCACCAGACATTGCGCTTTGCATTCAGGCCAAAGTGTTCAGTTTTCGTCTCATCAAACCAGAGAATCTTTTTCTTCGTGCGCTAAGTATTTCCTGTGCCTTTTTGCAAACTCCAGGCGTGCTGTCATGTGCTTTTTTCTCAGGAATGGCATTTGTCTGGCTACTCTCCGAAAACGCCTAAATTTGTGAATTGCTGCAGCGACTGTTTTCCTTCTGGCAGGTTCTCAAACATCGCACAGCTGAAAGAATTCTGCATGGAGGAGCGGGCAAAAATTTCTCCCAGTCGATGTCAGAGACTGGTAGACAGTTATAAGAAACGCCTACTTGAGGTTGTTTCTGCCAAAGGGGGCAATACCACCTATTAGAGCCAAGGGTGTACTTACTTTTTCTACATGCGAAATTTGCATTTATGTTTATTTAAATTATACAATGGACTACAAAATGTAAATGTTTCATGATATTTGTTATATTATATCACCTTTATCTATCAATATTGTTGAAATGAAGATCAAATAGCTGTATGTTGAAATATGTTGAAAAAGTCAAAACTTTACATGGGGTGTACTTACTTTTTCACGTGACTGTAGATGAAATTCTCATTGCCAGCACAACTGCAGAAGAAGATGAGGAACATCTACGTCTCCTATTCACCCGTTTGTAGGATTTCGACATCGTCATCAATACCACAAAGTGCATATTCGGCGGTCCAGAGTTGAATTTCCTTGGCCACTGTGTCAACCTCAAGTTGAGGCATCCAACTGCTCAAGGAGAAGGGCAGTTTATTCAGGTTTTTCCGTTGCCATCATCTCAATGCAAACTGCGAGAGTTTTTGGGCCTCGTCAACTTTTACCATCCATTTATTCCAAATGCAGCCACAACACTGCAACTGCTGAACAAATGGCTCGCAACTGGTAAGTACCCTGCAGTGCTCCGATGGGCGGGGCCAACCGCGTCAGCCTTCCACACCATCAAAGAAACACTGGCCAACACCTGACTCCTGATTCATCCAAAGGCAGTGGTGTCAACATGTCTGATGGTAGACACATCTGAGGTTGCAGTGGGCACGGCCCTTCACCTGTTCATTTATGCTGACTGGCTTCCATCGGCCTTTTTCTCGAAAATGCTGAAGCCAACATAGTGCAAATACAGCACCAACACAGCACAATTTATACCTCCTCCGACGAAGTAGCTGGAGGCATTATGTTTTTGGGTTGTCCGTCCGTCCGTCCATGCGTCATTGATAGGTTTTCGTCACTGCAATAATTTCAGAACGGATCAAGAGATCAAAGGTCAGAGGTCCCATTAGGTACAAATTCTGTAACTATGCTAACTTGTGAACCAGTGATGGGATTTTGACCAAACCTGGTACAAGTATATATTATGATGCAAATATGAACTGATTCGATTTTCTGCATCAATAGGTCAAAGGGTCAGTTTCTCTAATAGGTTTTTGTTACCGTGATAACTTAAGAATGGCTGAAGGGAACTAAGTCAAACTTAGAGCAAGTATGTACAATGATGTAAGTAATTATATTAATGACCAGGATCATAAATAATTAAATTGATATATGTGGGAAAATTACACGCCCAGACCTGGAATCAAACACAGGTCTTCGCTCTGGTGAACCGTACCAGTGCCCTGCACTGACAGGGGCCCTAAAAATTATTAGAACATTAGGTAAAAATTCTCAATATTAAATTATTAACCAGGCTTTGCAGTCTTGCCATGTTGTCCATTGAAAGTCAGTTGGCTAGAAAGCTGGACTTCTAAGACTTGATCAGTGACTTTGCTGGCAACAAGGCTCGGCGCTGGGCTCTTGGTGTGTAATACTGAGCAAGGACCAGTGATAACTAAATGGCATGGCTAATGGCTATGGATATTGGATCACTACACTTGGTATGTATACTTGTATGTATACTCTGCTGCTGATTTTATTACTTGCAAAATCGAAGATTTTTCAAGTGTATTGGTCGGTTGTGTTTGTGGTTCTGTCTGTTTGTCTGTTTGTTACTTGCAAAATCGAAGATTTTTCAAGTACGTATATTGGTCGGTTGTGTTTGTGACTCTGTTTGTTTGTCACCGGCCTACAGGTCACAATTTTCAACCGATCTTCACCAAACTTCACCAAGTGGTAGAGTTGGTCAAATGCCAGAAGCCTATTGTTTTTGGGGTCAATAGGTCAAAAGGTCAACATAGGCCAAAGGTCACCAACTTTGCTAAATTTCTAAAATCCTCCATTTTCATCCGATTGACTTGAAATTTGAAGACCACTTGCATATCTGGTCAATGAATTCAACCACCAAGAATTTTTGAAGTCAACATAGGCCAAATTTCTAAAATCCTCAATTTTTATCCAATTGACTTGAAATTTGAAGAGGACTTGCATATCTGGTCACTGAATTCAACCACCAAGTATTCTTGAAGTCAACTTAGGCCAAAAGGTCAACATAGGCCAAATTTCTAAAATCCTCTATTTTCATCGAATTCACTTGAAAATTGAACAGCATTTGCACATTGAGTCACTAAATAGGGAAACTAACTATTTTTGAGGTCAAAAGGTCAAAGGTCAACTCAAGGTCAACCTTCCAAAATCATCATTTTTCATCTGAAAAATCGTCACTTTTCATCCTGTTGACCCGAGCTTTGATCAAGATTGTAAATTTAAATCTTCATGAAATGGACAATTTGCTGTATCAATGGTAAACTTTTGGGGGACGGCGTATTTTGCAAGTATCGTGCTACGCATGACGTTTTCTTGTTTGTCTGTCTGTTTGTTTGTCTGTCTGTTTGTTTGTCACCGGCCTACAGGTCACAATTTTCAACCGATCTTCACGAAACTTCACCAAATCGTAGAGTTGGTCAAAAGCAAGAAGCCTATTGTTTTTGGGGTCAATAGGTCAAAATGTCAACATAGGCCAATGGTCACCAACTTTGCTAATTTTCTAAAATCCTCAATTTTCATCTGATTGACTTGAAATTTGAAGAGGACTTGAATATCTGATCACTGAATTCAACCACCAAGTATTTTTGAGGTCAACATAGGCCAAATGGTCAACATAGGCCAAATGTCTAAAATCCTCAATTTTCATCCAATTGACTTGAAATTTGAAGCGGACTTGCATATCTGGTCAATGAATTCAACCACCAAGTATTCTTGAGGTCAACATAGGCCAAAAGGTCAACATAGGCCAAATTTCTAAAATCCTCTTTTCATCCAATT
This sequence comes from Myxine glutinosa, assembly GCF_964187855.1. NCBI lineage: Eukaryota > Metazoa > Chordata > Myxini > Myxiniformes > Myxinidae > Myxine > Myxine glutinosa. Next base: position 59,708,768 of record NC_136264.1, on the reverse strand, counting down.
GACTTGAAATTTGAAGAGGACTTGCATATCTGGTCACTGAAATCAACCACCAAGTATACTTGAGGTCAACATAGGTCAAAAGGTCAACATAGGCCAAATTTCTAAAATCCTCAATTTTCATCGAATTGACTTGAAAATTGAACAGCATTTGCACATTGAGTCACTAAATAGGGAAACGGACTATTTTTGAGGTCAAATGGTCAAAGGTCAACTCAAGGTCAACCTTCCAAAATCATCATTTTTCATCTGAAAAATCGTCACTTTTCTTCATGTTGACCCGAGCTTTGATCAAGATTGTAAATTTTAATAATTTTCATGAAATGGACAATTTGCTGTATCAATGGAAAACTTTTGTTGGGGGGGGGGGGTGTGGATTTTGCAAGTATCGTGCTCCGCATGACGTCTTCCTGTTATTTTATTTGCTATATCATTCTATAGATGATAATGTTAATTTATTTTAATTTTACGAGGTTATTGTATGTTGTAATTCTTACCATTAAAATTACATTCAGACTGTAAAAGATGGCCTCTAGCACATTTCTTGTGTGGGTATCAGTCTTGCATCAAATAGTGAATTCCATACTGTATGCAGAAATATAAGCATTGTATCAACCTCCTGGCAAAAATGTCAGGGAAAAATGTGCACGCGTGCTTCATAGGGGCCATTGTGATTGTGATGTCTTTTCATGGGGCCCAAAATCCCTGGCGGTGCCCCTGCAGTCCCACTAACCAACGGGTCAACAGCTACTACAACAATACCTTTATCATTGTATCGAACTCGCTCTGGGCGTCATGTACACTTCCCAGCACGATATTTGTGAGAGCAGTTTATTGTTGACCATTTATATTTGCTGTGACTTTTATTTTTTCATGGACAGTCAAAATCTCTTATTCTACAACACTATGTATTTTGTTTGAACCTTCAGGTCGATTAACATACAAGGAGGGGGAGTGCTGCCGTGGCATCAATTTGCCTTGGATTTTATAATATGTAAATATGCCTGAGGGATTGAGGGATTTCCGGTACTGGTGATCCGGAAGATGGACAAGGGGGTTAGATGGTTGTTCATGCACTTGCACTTGCTGTTGTTTCATGCCTGGTAGATGGTACTTTCATGCACTTGCTGTAGTTTATTGCACTTGCTGTTATTTCATGCCTGGCAGATGGTATTTTTTGTTTTTTGTTTTTTGTATACAAGATCGAGGCTCGTGAAAGAGCTAACATTAATCACACAAAAAGTCAAACCGACACATAAAACACAAAATAAGGGGAGTGTTAGACAAGATGGGGATAGAGGGGGAAGGACACAAACACAACATTTGAAAACAGGGACATCGAGAGAACTGTGGGATGGAGAGGGCTTGGGGGGAGGTGGGAAAGGTATAAAACATATGGACACTGCAAGGACTTCCAGGAAAGAAGTTGGAATTTCAAAAAGTGTATCTGGGGTGAATTAGCGGCGGTAGAAAAGATCAAGGATTTGGATGGGGGAAGATAAGAGATGGTGGTGAACAGCTGTTTTACAGACCTGGAGGGAGGAGTGGGATTGAAGGGAGTGGGGGAGTTTGTTCCAGAGGCAGGAGAAAAGGGGAATGAAAGAGTGACGGTGAGCAGAGAGCCTAGATTTTGGCCGTTTAACCATAAGAGGGTTGCTGACAGATCTTGTGCGACCTGTAGGAATATTTGGGGGACAGAGCACGGAGAAAGCTGGGGGAGCAAGGCCGGAGAGGAGTCGGTAGAAGACAGAAAGACCACCAACCTGCCTGTGGTGAGTGAGTGAAAGGCCCTCGGAATTAGCTTCATCGCGGGAAATTCCAATGATTCTGAAAGCTTTGGTTTCAACAGCGTGAAGCCGAGCTAGGTGTGAGGCAGGAGCACCGGCCCAGAGGGGCTACAGTATTCCATTGAGCTGCGGATGAAAGCCTTGTATGTGGTGTGGAGCTCAGGTATGCCAAGGAAGGACTTCACACTACGGAGGATGCCCAGTCGGCGACTGGCTTTGGAGGCCAGCTTGGAAATGTGGTTTTCCCAAGAAAGATCATGGCAGATAGTGAGACCCAAAAGCTAGAGCGACAGAACTTCTTGGAGAGGATTGTTGAGAAAGTAGATGGGAGGGTTTTCCAGTCGGTCTTTTCGGAGAGACATAGTAAGAGTGGGAGATTTGTCAGGATGGAAAAACATGTTCCACTTGTTTGACAAGTCTGTGATTTTGTCCAGGTCTGCAGAGAGTGAGGAGGCTGCAGACTGCCGATCTGAGGGATGAGGAATGGAGCGGCAGAGAGTGGAGTCATCAGCAAAGAGATAGAAAGGATTTTCCAGAGAGAGATCATTGATGAAGACCAGAAAAAGCACAGGGTCCAGAACACCACCTTGGGGAACTCCAGCCAGAACAGGAAGGGGAGATGAGAGAAATCCATTCAGGGCCACACGTTGACTATGACCAGAGAGGAAGTCCGCAAGCCATGCATGGAGTTTTCCATGGATACCATAGGAGGAGAGTTTGGTGAGCAGAGCTGGGTGCCAGACCGTATTGAAGGCACGTGATATGTCATGGGAGACAGCTCTAATTTCCTGTTTGGCATTGAGGACCTCCGTCCATTGTTGAGACAGCAGAAGCAACATGTCCAGAGTAGAATGACCTGGTCTGAATCCAAATTTATGATCGGAGATCAAGCCATTGGAGAAGAGGAAGGATTTGATATCCGAAGCAATGATGGATTCAATGACTTTGCTGATAATTGGGAGCTGGCTGATTGGTCTGTAGTTGCAAGGATCTGTTTTTGCACCTTTTTTGTGTAAAGTGGTAATGTTTGCTGATTTCCAAGATGCTGGCAGATGACCTTGAGCAAAAGAGAGGGTGAAAAGAACAGAGAGAGTGTGAGATAGAGCGGCCGAGCAGGATTTTAGGACCCGTGGGCTGATGCCATCTGGTCCAGTTGCAGAATCAGAGTCGAGGTTTGACAAAAACTTCTCCACCTTGTCAGGAGAGAAGGACACAGAGTCCAGGAGCAGTTGGGTTCGACTGGGTAAGGTGGGAACAGAGAGAGAGAGATGGGTTTGGGACACAAGATTTTGAGGCAAACACAGAGTTGAGGCATTCGGCTTTGTCACGTGCGGTGTCAATTGTGTAGCCATTTGAGGTAAGAGAGGGGATGGAGGGGGAACAAACACCAGAAACAGATTTGACCAGACGCCACCAGGACTTGGAGGAAGGAGACAGGTTTGAGAGTTCATTCTTGAGTGTGGAGAGATAGTGCTTTCTGGCACTCCTGAGGGTAGACATACACTTGTTCCGAGCTTGGTGGAAGGAACTGAGATTGCCTTCAGTTGGATTTGCCTTCCAAAAGGCAAAGGCAAGTTGTTTCAGAGCAACTGCCTCACCACAAGATGCAGTGTACCATGGACGGGAGGAAGGGTAAGACAACTGAAGACGAGATGGGATAAATCTGTGCATGAGAGAGAGCAATTTGCTTTGGAAGAATTCCCAGGAAGAATTGATGTCAGAGGCAGTAGAGATGGGAGACCAGTCCAGATGATTGATGGCTGCTTCCAGTCCGTGCCAGTCAGCCTGAGTGAAATGCCAGAATCGTCGGCGCTGAGGAGGCTCTCTGAGAATGGCCAGAGAGATGTCCACTTTAACAAGCACATGATCAGAAGAACCGATTGGAGCAGAAGAAGAGCAGCAGACATTTGCAGGAAAGTTTGTCATAACCAAGTCTGGAAGAGAAGATACTCCATTGACTGAGATCCGGGTCGGGAAATTGACAGATTGTGTCAGTCCTAATGAGTCGCAGAAGTCCTTTGCTGAGGTGCCATGGCTGGTGAGAGAGGAACCCACACCCAGCCAGCTGGCATGATGACAGTTGAAGTTGTCACATGTGAGGAAGAGAGAGTTTGGATGAGTTGACAGAAGTTGGTCCATGTTGGCAGACAGCGAAATGTAAATGGAGTCATCACTGTTTGGAGGACGGTACAGAACACATATGAACAAAAGGTGAGAGCGGAGAGGAACTCCAGAGGTAATCCTGGGGGTGAGGAGGAGAGAGGGCAGTGCAAGGAAAGTGAGGAAGAGAGTTTTTGATAAACATAGCAACCCCACCACCAGGACGAGGCTCAGGTCTATAATACCGGAGGAGGGAGTAACCAGGAAGAGATATTAAGGAATCAGAGACATCTTGAAGGAGGAAAGTTTCTGTTGAGCAGATCAAGTCTGGATTGTCAGAAGCAACCTGAATGGAGAGATCAATCAGATTTGAGCGAAGGCCCCGGATGTTTGAGGTCCATACCGTTAATGAGGAGAGAGGGGGAGCCTCGGGTGCAGGACAGGGGAGGGGAGGGGTAGGGTCAGATGAACGATGAGAGGGGGAGGTAGGGAGAGCAATTGATAGTGTGTCAGAGATTACAGAAGAGTTACAAGAAAGGGAAGGATGAGGAGGACGAAAGGATTGATGGTGATAGGATGAGGCACAGTGAGGGGTTGTTTGAGGTGGGGGGGGGGCAGATGAAAGTAGAAGGTTGGGGGAGGTGGAGGTATGAGATAGAAGGGAGACGAAGTGGGGAGGAGGCAGCTTTGAGGAGGAGGGGGGAGGGGGGAGATTTGGAGAGGAATGGTAGGGGAGGGGGGGAGATTTGAAGGGGAGGGTTTGGGGGGGAGTTTTGAAGGGGAGGGGCGAGGGGGGAGTTTAGGAGGGGAGGGGCAAGGGTTGGAGTTTAGGAGGAGAGGGGCAAGGGGGGAGATTTCATGCTTTCATGCACTTCCTGTAGTTTCTTGCAGTTGCTGTTGTTTCATGCCTGGTAGTTTCATGGTAGTTTGATTCATTTGCTGTTGTTTCATTCCTGGTAGTTTCATGGTAGTTTGATGCATTTGCTGTTGTTTCATACCTGGTAGTAGTTTCATGTTTCTCTTGTTTCATGCCTGATAGTTTCATACACCTGCTGTTGTTTCAGGCGTGGTAGTTTATTTGTGGTTTCAAGCAGCTGCTATTATTTGATGCCTACTATTTTCACGCACGTGCTGTTTTTTTGCCTGGTATTTTCATGCATTTGCTGTTTCATGCCTGGTATTTTCATGCATTTGCTGTTTCATGCCTGGTATTTTCATGCATTTGCTGTTTCATTCCTGGTATTTTCATGCATTTGCTGTTTCATGCCTGGTATTTTCATGCATTTGCTGTTTCATGCCTGGTATGTTCATGCATTTGCTTTTTCATGCCTCGTATTTTCATGCATTTGCTGTTTCATGCCTGGTATTTTCATGCATTTGCTGTTTCATGCCTGGTCTTTTCATGCATTTGCTGTTTCATGCCTGGAATTTTCATGCATTTGCTGTTTCATGCCTGGTATTTTCTTGCATTTGCTGTTTCATGCCTGGTAGTAGTTTCATGTATCTCGTGTTTCATGCCTGGTAGTTTCATACAACTGCTGTTATTTCATGCGTGGTGGTTTCAAGCAGCTGCTATTATTTGATGCCTACTATTTTCATGCACGTGCTGTTTCATGCCTGGTATTTTCATGCATTTGCTGTTTCATGCCTGGTATTTTCACGCATTTGCTGTTTCATGCCTGGTATTTTCATGCATTTTTCTGTTTCATGCCTGGTATTTTCACCACGTGCTGTTTCATGCCTGGTATTTTCATGCGTTTGCTGTTTCATGCCTGGTATTTTCACGCATTTGCTGTTTCATGCCTGGTATTTTCATGCATTTTCTGTTTCATGCCTGGTATTTTCACCACGTGCTGTTTCATGCCTGGTATTTTCATGCATTTGCTCTTTCATGCCTGGTATTTTCACGCATTTGCTGTTTCATGCCTGGTATTTTCACGCATTTGCTGTTTCATGCCTGGTATTTTCATGCATTTTCTGTTTCATGCCTGGTATTTTCACCACGTGCTGTTTCATGCCTGGTATTTTCACCACGTGCTGTTTCATGCCTGGTATTTTCATGCATTTGCTCTTTCATGCCTGGTATTTTCATGCATTTGATGTTTCATGCCTGGTATTTTCATGCATTTGCTCTTTCATGCCTGGTATTTTCACGCATTTGCTGTTTCATTCCTGGTATTTTCATGCATTTGCTGTTTCATGCCTGTTAGTTTCTTGCATTTGCTCTTTCATGCCTTGTATTTTCATGCATTTGCTGTTTCATGCCTGGTATTTTCATGCATTTGCTTTTTCATGCCTGGTATTTTCATGCATTTGCTATTTCATGCCTGGTATTTTCATGCATTTGCTGTTTCATGCCTGGTATTTTCATGCATTTGCTATTTCATGCCTGGTATTTTCATGCATTTGCTGTTTCATACCTGGTATTTTCTTGCATTTGCTCTTTCATGCCTGGTATTTTCACACACCTGCTGTTTCATGCCTGGTATTTTCATGCATTTGCTGTTTCATGCCTGGTATTTTCTTGCATTTGCTGTTTCATGCCTGGTATTTTCTTGCATTTGCTCTTTCATGCCTGGTATTTTCATGCGTTTGCTGTTTCATTCCTGGTATTTTCATGCATTTGCTGTTTCATGCCTGTTAGTTTCTTGCATTTGCTCTTTCATGCCTGGTATTTTCATGCATTTGCTCTTTCATGCCTTGTATTTTCATGCATTTGCTCTTTCATGCCTGGTATTTTCACACACCTGCTATTTCATGCCTGGTATTTTCTTGCATTTGCTGTTTCATGCCTGGTATTTTCTTGCATTTGCTGTTTCATGCCTGGTATTTTCTTGCATTTGCTCTTTCATGGCTGGTATTTTCACACACCTGCTGTTTCATGCCTGGTATTCTCATGCATTTGCTGTTTCATGCCTGGTATTTTCTTGCATTTGCTGTTTCATGCCTGGTATTTTCTTGCATTTGCTCTTTCATGCCTGGTATTTTCATGCGTTTGCTGTTTCATTCCTGGTATTTTCATGCATTTGCTGTTTCATGCCTGTTAGTTTCTTGCATTTGCTCTTTCATGCCTGGTATTTTCATGCATTTGCTCTTTCATGCCTGGTATTTTCATGCATTTGCTCTTTCATGCCTGGTATTTTCACACACCTGCTATTTCATGCCTGGTATTTTCTTGCATTTGCTGTTTCATGCCTGGTATTTTCTTGCATTTGCTGTTTCATGCCTGGTATTTTCTTGCATTTGCTCTTTCATGCCTGGTATTTTCACACACCTGCTGTTTCATGCCTGGTATTTTCATGCATTTTCTGTTTCATGCCTGCTATTTTCATGCATTTGCTCTTTCATGCCTGGTATTTTCATGCATTTGCTGTTTCATTCCTTGTATTTTCATGCATTTGCTGTTTCATACCTGTTAGTTTCTTGCATTTGCTCTTTCATGCCTGGTATTTTCATGCATTTGCTCTTTCATGCCTGGTATTTTCATGCATTTGCTCTTTCATGCCTGGTATTTTCATGCATTTGCTGTTTCATGCCTGGTATTTTCTTGCATTTGCTCTTTCATGCCTGGTATTTTCTTGCATTTGCTGTTTCATGCCTGGTATTTTCATGCATTTGCTGTTTCATGCCTGGTATTTTCATGCATTTGCTGTTTCATGCCTGGTATTTTCATGCATCTGCTGTTTCCTACCTGGCAGTTTTAACGTTGAACGTATCTGCTGTTTCATACCTTGTAGTTTCATGCAGCTATTGTTGTGTCATGGTAGTCTCATGCAACTCTTGTTGTGTTCTCGTAGTTTCATGCATCTGCTGTAATTTCATGCATCTGCCATTGTTTCATCATTCTGCTGTAGTTTCATGCATCTGCTCAAGTTTCATGCCTGATGGTTTCATGGTAGTTTCATGCATATGCAGTTGTTTCATTACCTCCGCCACCAAATGTGGATGGAGGTTATGTTTTCACCATTGTCTGTCTGTCTGTCTGTTTGTTTGTCCGTTTGTGAACAAAATATCTCAAAAAGTTGTGGACTGGTTCGGACGAAATTTGTTGGACAGGTTGTGTGTGTGACAAGGAAGAATCTATTCAATTTTGGTCAAGATCTGGATCCGGATCCGGCTAGTATAATTATATAGTGATTCTTCACCATTGGGAGATCGGGACAAAAACGATACAAAGCAGGATATCACAAAAAGTTATGGATGGATTTGGACAAAACTTGGTGGAGAGGTTGTGTGTGTGACAAGGAAGAATCGATTCAATTTTAGTGAAGATCCGAATCCGGAACCGGAATTATTATTTAAAGTGATTCTTCACCACTGGGATATTGGGCCAAAAACGATACAAAGCAGGAGATCTCAAAAAGTTGTGGATGGATGATTTTGATTAAATGTGATTCTGTATTGTGATTTTTCTGGTCTACTCTAAGATACAAAACGTAAACTGTTCACCTGACTCTGGTATGCTCTCTACTGAGTGCCGTTCTAGTATCTTCTGTTGTTTCTTGCTTGGTATTGTCCTTGTGGGTTCATGCATCTGCTGTTGTTTCATGTATCTGCTGTTGTTTCATGCATCTGCTGTTGTTTGATGCAGCGGCTGTTGTTTCATGCATCTGCTGTTGTTTCATGCAGCGGCTGTTGTTTCATGCATCTGCTGTTATTTCATGCATCTGCTGTTGTTTCATGCATCTGCTGTTGTGTCATGTATCTGCTGTTGTTTCATGCATCTGCTGTTGTTTCATGCATCTGCTGTTGTTTCATGTTTCTGCTGTTTTTTCATGCATCTGCTGTTGTTTCATGTATCTGCTGTTGTTCCATGCATCTGCTGTTGTTTCATGCATCTGCTGTAGTTTCATGCATCGGATGTTATTTCATGCTTCTGCTGTTGTTTCATGCATCTGCTGTTGTTTCATGCATCTGCTGTTGTTTCATGCATCTGCTGTTGTTTCATGCATCTGCTGTTGTTTCATGTATCTGCTGTTGTTTCATGCATCTGCTGTTGTTTCATGCATCTGCTGTTGTTTCATGTTTCTGATGTTGTTTCATGCATCTGCTGTTGTTTCATGTATCTGCTGTTGTTTCATGCATCTGCTGTTGTTTCATGCATTTGTTGTTGTTTCACGCATCTGCTGTTCTTTCATGCAGCGACTGTTGTTTCATGCATCGGATGTTGTTTCATGCATCGGCTGTTGTTGCATGCATTTTGTTGTTGTTTCATGCATCGGATGTTGTTTCATGCATCGGCTGTTGTTTCATGCATTTGTTGTTGTTTCACGCATCTGCTGTTGTTTCATGCATTTGTTGTTGTTTCATGCATTTGTTGTTGTTTCACGCATCTGCTGTTCTTTCATGCCTGATGTTTCAATGGTAGTTTCATGCATCGGCTGTTGTTTCAAGCATCTGCTGTTGTTTCATGCATCTGCTGTTGTTTCATGCATCTGCTGTTGTTTCATGCATCTGCTGTTGTTTCATGCATCTGCTGTTATTTCATGCAGCGGCTGTTGTTTCATGCATCGGATGTTGTTTCATGCATCGGCTGTTGTTTCATGCATTTGTTGTTGTTTCATGCATCGGATGTTGTTTCATGCATTGGCTGTTGTTTCATGCATTTGTTGTTGTTTCACGCATCTGCTGTTGTTTCATGCATTTGTTGTTGTTTCATGCATTTGTTGTTGTTTCACGCATCTGCTGTTCTTTCATGCCTGATGTTTTCATGGTAGTTTCATGCATCGGCTGTTGTTTCATGCATCTGCGGTTGTTTCATGCATCTGCTGTTGTTTCATGCATCTGCTGTTGTTTCATGCATCTGCTGTTGTTTCATACCACGAAGTTTCATGCATCTGCTGTTGTTTCATGCATCTGCTGTTGTTTCATGCCTGATCTTTTCATGGTAGTTTTATGCATCTGCTGTTGTTTCATACCACGTAGTTTCATGTATCTGCTGTTGTTTCATACCACGTAGTTTCAAGTATCTGCTGTTGTTTCATGCATCTGCTGTTGTTTCATACCACGTAGTTTCATGCATCTGCTGTTGTTTCATACCACGTAGTTTCATGCATCTGCTGTTGTTTCATACCATGTCGTTTCATGCATCTGCTGTGGTTTCATACTACGTAGTTTCATGCATCTGTTGTTGTTTCATGCATCTGCTGTTGTTTCATATCACGTAGTTTCATGTATCTGCTGTTCTTTCATGCATCTGCTGTTGTTTCATGCATCTGCTGTTGTTTCATACCACGTAGTTTCATGCATCTGCTGTTGTTTCATACCACGTAGTTTCATGCATCTGCTGTTGTTTCATACCATGTCGTTTCATGCATCTGCTGTTGTTTCATACTACGTCGTTTCATGCATCTGCTGTTGTTTCATGCATCTACTGTTGTTTCATGCATCTGCTGTTGTTTCATACCACGTAGTTTCATGTATCTGCTGTTCTTTCATGCTGGGTAGTTCTGTGGCAGTTTAATGCATATGCTGTAGTTTCATGCATGATAGCGAATTGGTTACCTTTCGGAAGCTCTATGGGCTTTTATCCACCAAATGGGATATTTTCTTTTTCGCTTCATTACTAAATTAATACGAGTTGTTTCATTTCAAGTAACTGCTTAGTTGAGTATCAATGTACTTTGAAGAACCTTTACATGATGTGCCATTTTGTTGTAATGGAATGTAGGGTACAACATGTGTTACGTACACAAATGTGGTGCAATTTTGAACCCACTTAGAGCCCACCCTTGTACTTGATGGTGGAGTTGGTAAAACTTTGTTGCATTTCCTCACTGGTATGGGCTTCCTATGGCCATTCAGCAGAAATTTCTGTGCTCTGTGAAATGGAGTGGAGTGCCTGGAGACCTATCCAGCATTGATTCTTGAAATAGTCATGGAAACGTTCAACTTCCCCCCACCACCTCCCTGTCTCACCCCACCCCCACTCCGTTGTGCCCTGCTGCCACCACAACTCCATCTCCACATCCCTGTATGCTGGCCTTATTCACACTGGCTCAAACCCCAACAACCCTTACTGTGCATACGTAATAAATGGGTGTGCACCAAGTGGTCATTTACGGTTCTTGTCATTGGTGGACCTGTCATATATTTTTGTCCAACTTAAATTGGACTTTCGAGAAGAGCAACTTCTAAAAGTCATAGATATACATGATGATCCAATAGCAGCTGACAAGGGGTTTGCAGAAATAATTGTTTCTTCTATTTTACAGCAAGCAATTATTCAGGGAGTCGATTTGAAGCATTCCCTGTGAGCTTCTCTGTTGTACGAAACATTAACGTCTTCCAACTTACTTTTAATCCTTTGAAAGGTTACTTACAAATCACTGTAAGCCACAATTAGTGAGTAATTTGAACATTTTGTAACGTTTGTGCCTGCCAGATGCCCGAGAGGCCTACAGGTTTAAATGTTTGATACTTTTAAGTATTACATTGAGTAAAAAAGACGTTTTGTGTGGAGCGAGAAGTATGCATATGGTAATTCCTTGCAGACAGAAAACCAAGGTACCAAACAAAAGGACTGTGGCGCCAACGAAGTTCCTTTTAAGTCTTTCACAACGATTGGCCTTCCAACTGAAGTGCGGCTACTCAATACCCTGCTTGTCGGAGGGTGTTTTAGATAAACCAACACTTCACTAAATATCTTTAAAAGGATGCGCGTCTACAAAGGAAGCTCCACGTAGACAATGACGAGTCCAGTTCCGAGAGGGTTGCGTCTCCTAGGCATTCGCTGGCATGTAAACCAACTGTCGTATAATCCAGCTTTCTTTCTTGCCACTGGAACTCAAAGAGGTCCCTTTTTAACTTCCGCCCGCTGATGGGCTGCCCCTGAAAAGGGCAAAGAGAATGGGAGGAGGAGACGACTGGCCGTGCAGCAGGGAGCAAGGTGCCGGGGAGAGAGAGAGAGAGAGAGAGCGAGAGAGAGAGAGAGAGAGACGGAGACGGAGGGAGAAAGAAAGAGAGAGAGAGAATGAGGGGGTTTGTGGGATAGGGGGAAGGGGTGGAAGCAATGGAAGGGGAGATGGAGACGGACGAGGCAAGTGGAGGGATATTCAAGATTGGGGTGAAGGTGGGGGAGTCGGGGGTAGAGAAAGAGGCTGACAGAAAAAGACAAATGCCGGAGTCTCGAAGGCTGGCTAGAGGTCTTTAAAAAGAACCGTTGACTTGTAAACGCAAACAAAAGACTACGTATAAACTTTGGTCACATTATTCAGAATTTGAGATAAGTTGCACACGAGTTCAATAACATCCTCTGAAATGTTTCAAGAGCTTTAAAAGTAGATGAATGTCATGTTGGGGATAACAAAATGCCAAAATTATTTTTCCATGATTTATTCCTTTCATCAAATCAACATACTAAAGGGTCTCTCGTCTTGGTATCTGCAATGTTTTATTTGAGTTCTGAAGTTTATGGAAGATTCACTACACAATTTTGTAGTTAAAGCAACACTTGGTGTAAATGGCTGCAGCCACACCAGAGTTAATGGATTACAGATTGGTTTTGAATTAAAGGCTATTGGCACATTGTGGTTTGGTGCTGGAGTGGTTACAAGCCTTGTCAGCTAAACTAAACAGCTTTTGTTTGGTAAAAGTGGCTATTGTTATGGAGTTCTTTGATGGCGCAGTTGACTCCGGGCTCCAGTAAACTAATATTGAACAAGCTTCAGAGCATAAGGGCTCTGGAAGGAGGTGGGGAGTGAGGGGGGACGGTGGGGGGAGGATTAGGTTCTGGCCGAGGTAGCTCCGAGGCCTTTTCAGGGATCTTGGCTGGAGAGAAAAAAAAAAGAATAATTCCAAGAAGCCCACAAATCTGCCAAGATCTGAAGAGCTCTGAATGAGTACAATTATAGCTTCTGAAACACCGCCAAGTGATCGGCAAGGCAAAGGCAGCCTCGAACAGTCTTTCGAAGCAGATTAGGCAAGTGCAAGCCCGACCCAATATTACCTTTGCTTTTGCAGTCTGTATCAATTCCTCCCGCTTTTCCTTCTGCGTGGTTGGGTTAACAAAGCTCATTTTGGCCCTTTGGCAATGTACGGATGGCCTGTGGATGCCCAGAGCCCTTATCAAGCTCCCACTGATCATTAGGTGATGGCTTTTGAGTGCCGCTAAGCCAAAGGATGAGCGGCATTTTGTCGAATTGAAGGTTTTGATTTCCACGAAGACCTAAACAAGTCTTTTTTGTTGACCCCCGAACCCCCCGTTATATTTACCATTTTGTTCTCTTAAAGTGTAACAAATCGTTAACATTTAAGTCTTTTTCACTCTTGAAGTTAGAAAGTAGACAAACTGAGGCTTTGATTTTTTTTGGAAAGCGTTTCATTCCCATCTGACCGAAACTGAAGGAATCACAAGATTGACCTGTTCCATCTGATGTCAATAAAGCCAAACATTATAATGCTTGTAAGCTTTATTTCCAGTGATTTTTCAAGTACGAGTATCTGCCACAATGGTTAAAGTTGGGTAATTTCTTGCAGACAGAAAACCAAGCATACACACACATACATACATACAAACACACACATACATATACATGTATATATCCCAGAGACTCAATAGCTCAGTGGGCTGTCACTGCGTAAGTGATGAGGTTCCTGGGTTTGAGTCCTGGGTTGAGTCAGAATTTTTTCACACTAGCCCCACGCAGGAATTCCACCTCCTGTTTCTATATATATATATATATATATATATATATATATATATATATATATATATATATATATATATATATATATATATATATCAGTGGATTAAGATCAGCGAATCATCATAAAGTTTGGATAAATAATTACGAAATATATACGACTAAATAGTAGGAAATAAATTTTCAGTCGATAAATAGTAGGAATGCCCGACAGGATGGCCTAGAGGTACACACACTTGCCTCTAAGCTGTCTAGCCTGGGTTTATATTCCCTATCCAACTCTATAAACTGTCATCCTGGTGTTTCACAGGCCGGATAATTCATCATTGTGCGTGCCGTCCCTCGGATGGACGTAAAACTGACGTCCTGACTGTCGGCATTACTTTGTGGATGTTAAAGATTCCACGGTGTTCATCGTGAAGAATAGGCGAGCAATCACCAACACCAGCGTGGCCCAAATTCCATATTCCTGCCCTCTTTACTGCTGGGAGAGGGATGGCAAACTGCCCAGCATGACCCTTGCCAAGAAACCTCTTTGGCGGAACCAACATTTTGTAACACAGAGTATGGTACATTAGTCAGTCATATAGTAGGGAATAGAACAGTAGATAAATAGTAGAAATTTTTGGATAAATAGTCAGAAATTTTGTATTAATAGTAGGAAATAGATCAGTGGATAAATATTTGTAAACAATTTTTTGGTTAATTAACTGAGGACAGTAAGTGTAAACTGAGACCCGATGTGTCTTTCTAAGTGCAACACCCATGTTTTATGCTGGTGCGTCACACAGCCCTTCGTCACACAACCCTTACAAAAAATTATCAGGATATCTTATGGGATTCTCATCTGATTTCTATCCGATCTCTTAAGAAAGTGTCGGATTTGTTTTGTCAAGGAGAAAAATTAAATTCAAAATTTTACTCGGCTTTGGCTTGCAACCAGTTTAAGTTATCGAGTTTGAAAACTTTAGAAACGAATTCCGTGAGTTGCAAAGCCACGTGTCTCAGGTGTCGTATGTTTTAAGGCAGGATAATTTGATTGGAGAAAAAGCATTCTTCAATGCCTTACACATGGATTGGAAGTGAAATCGTTTAGGCATTAAAATGACATATTAATAACTACAGGAAAAAAATGTCGACAGCTGCATCAGGTGAAGACCTGAGAGGTAGCTACAAACAACTCCACACATCAAAGTGGGAATTCTGCCAGTTTCCATTCGAGCATGTGATGTGCTTTGGCCTCAAGCCTGGATCTTTGGCAAAGCCGAATAGTTTCTTAAATTCTTGGCAATAGTAAGGAATCTCCTTTCTCTGAAGCATACTTTAAAAGGTGAATCATAGAAAGGCTGAAAGCTTGGTTATACACCCTGACCTCAGTTTGTGCTTTAATTCCAAGCATCCTGCAACCTTCCCTTAATTCACTTTGCTCTCATCAAATAAACAAATTGTCTTGATAGTTTGTCTTGCTCAGTAGTACATAGAATGAAGAAGATAAAAAATATTCCCCCTCCCAAACACAATGCATCCATTTTCTCATTCAACTGGAAAGTAGATCCAATGAAAATTTAACGTCATTTTAAAACGCCAGTAGAATAACATTGAATTTCTTTTTTTACGACCATAGTCTATGCACAAAAATGTACAGAATCTGCTCCATTGCTGCTCCTTTCCACCTTAGGGGCCATCAGTTTATTACTTGTGCATAAGCTGTGCATAAGCTGTTCATTTATCGGGGGTGGGGTGGGATTTCCAGCACGTTTTTTTTTACATAAAAAAATAGATTGCCCATAACTGGTAGGTGTGTGTATATATATACATACACACAAAGTTTTGACTTTTTCAACATATTTCAATATACAGCTATTTGATCTTCATTTCAACAATATTGATAGATAAAGGTGATATAATATAAGAAATATCATGAAACATTTACATTTTATAGTCCATTGTATAATTTAAATAAACATAACTGCAAATTTCGCTTGTGGAAAAAGTAAGTACACCCCTTCATTTATCACTACTTCAAATACCTAAAATTAGAATCAGGTGCACCAGCTCAGGTGCAAATGATTAGAACATCGTTAGAGAGGATCTTGGAGGAACCTGTCTTATTTAAACCTCA
Organism: Myxine glutinosa; assembly: GCF_964187855.1. Taxonomy (NCBI): domain Eukaryota; kingdom Metazoa; phylum Chordata; class Myxini; order Myxiniformes; family Myxinidae; genus Myxine; species Myxine glutinosa. The sequence goes on along the minus strand of NC_136264.1, from coordinate 59,693,118 downwards.
GACATTTAGTTTGGTTTGCTCTTTGTTGTTGAAGTGCGCGGCGTCACCATGCCTAGATCAAAAGAGCTCGCTGAGGCCTTCAGAAAGAAGGTTATAGAAGCCTATGAGTCTGGGAAGGGATTTAAAAAGATCTCCAAACAATTTGAAATCAATCATTCGACTGTCCGGAAGATCATCTTCAAGTGGAGAAGATTCCAAACAACTGCCAACTTGTTCAGGCCAGGCCGCTCCAGCAAGTTCAGCCCGAGAGCAGACCGCAAGATGCTGAAAGAAGTCTCTAAGAACCCCAGAATGTCATCACGGGACCTACAGGTAGCTCTTGCCACTGTTGATGTCAAAGTGCACGAGTCTACCATTAGAAAGAGGCTGCACAAATTTGATCTACATGGGAGGTGTGCCAGGAGGAAACCTTTGCTGTCCAGAAAGAACATCAACATCAGGGCAAGACTAAAGTTTGCCAATGAACACCGAGGCAAAGACCAGCACTTCTGGAACAATGTGCTCTGGACAGATGAGTCAAATGTAGAGCTATTTGGCCACAGTACCCGAAGACATGTTTGGCGAAAACCAAAGACAGCATTTGACCACAAGAACCTGATACCAACTGTAAAGCATGGTGGTGGAAATATTATGGTTTGGGGCAGCTTTGCTGCATCAGGGCCTGGGCAGCTCACCATCATAGAATCCACTATGAATTCTTCATTGTACCAGATGGTTTGCCTCAACCTGGCCTGGCCTGGCCTGGCCTGAACAAGTTGGCAGTTGTTTGGAATCTTCTCCACTTTTAGATGATCTTCCGGACAGTCGAATGATTGATCTCAAATTGTTTGGAGATCTTTTTAAATCCCTTCCCAGACTCGTAGGCATCTATAACCTTCTTTCTGAAGACTTCAGAGAGCTCTTTTGATCTAGGCATGGTGACGCCACACACTTCAACAACAAAGAGCAAACCAAACTAAATGTCTGAGGTTTAAATCAGACAGGTTCCTCCAAGATCCTCTCCAACGATGTTCTAATCATTTGCACCTGAGCTGGTGCACCTGAATTCTAATTTTAGGTCTTTGAAGTAATGATAAATGTAGGGGTGTACTTACTTTTTCCACATGCGAAATTTTGCATTTATGTTTATTTAAATTGTACAATGGACTACAAAATGTAAATGTCTGATGATATTTGTTATATTATATCACCTTTATCTTTCAATATTGTTGAAATGAAGATCAAATAGCTGTATGTTGAAATATGTTGAAAAAGTCTAAACTTTACATGGGGTGTACTTACTTTTTTACGTGACTGTGTGTGTATATATATATATATATATATATATATATATATATATATATATATATATATATATATATATATATATATATATATATGTATATACTGAAACGCAAAAGAAACTTACCACCTTTGAAACCTTTAAATATCAACAATAACACTGCGTGTAGTAAATGTGTGAACTTATTTGTGGACAATAGTGTCCTCACTGTCAGACAATGTCACGGATGGTCACTTGAACCTTCAATGGTCACTTCATAGCACAGCTGTTGAACAGCCGTTTTGACTGTCAGTGATTAGCCAAGGGGTACGGGATGATTTTAATGAGCTGCACGTGATGTCTTGATATTGGCTTTAAAAAGGCCAGTGCAAAATGGGCATTTCAATCAACATGCCACGATTGTCAAGGGATCAACGGCAGCGTGCCCTGGGCATGCTGCGAGGCGGAATGAGCTACCGTGAGGTTTGTTCTACAGTACAGAACAGCACAGGGTGCAATGTCAGTCCCCTTTCAATAGCGTGTGTGGCCACCATTGTTTTGGATACAGGCAGTGCATCGTCGGCGTATACTGCCTACCAGTCTTTGGATGGATTGCTGCTGGATTCTGTCCCACTCAGTCCTCAATGTCTGAAGCAGCTCTGCCCGTGTCCTGGCCCTGCCAACTACGCGTCTCCCAAGCTCATCCCACAGGTGCTCTATGGGATTCAGGTCAGGGGAGAGCGCAGGCCACTGCATGGTGTTGATGTTCTCGCCTTGGAGAAATGCAGTGGTAAAGCGAGCAGCATGGGGACGAGCGTTGTCATGCTGAAAGGTTCTCAGTTCTGGGTGGTCTAGCAGGAATGGAAGCAGATGAGGTCGCAGGATGTTATCCACATACCGCTGGGCATTAAGATTCCCATCCACAACCACCAGTGGCGTCCTGTACTGGCCTGATATGGCAGCCCACACCATCACACTTGGGCCACCCCATCTGTTGGCTTGACGCATGCAACAATCGGCATATCGCTCGCCAGTTCTTCTCCAGACACGCTCACACCCATCAGGACTGTCCACACAGAACCTTGACTCATCGCTGAAAGCGACCTCGTTCCACTGTGCCAAGGTCCACCGCTGATGCTGCTGGCACCATCTCTGTCGGTTGCGGCGATGGGCAGCCATCATCACGGGCCCTCTGTATGGTCTTCTGGCAGTCAGACCATAGTCATGCAGTCGTCTTCGTGCAGTATCATTGGAGATCCATGGGTTTGCACGCCCCGGAGTTTCGGCCGCAGTGCGGGATGCTGGACGGAATCAATCCCGCAGGTGACTTCGGACCATCTGCCTGTCCTGCCTTGCAGTGGTGACTCTTGGCCTCCCTGATCGAGGTCTGTCATCTGCAGAGTTGTGGAGGGTGTCTCTGTCCACCAGGGCCGATATCGTCTGGTGTGAACAGCCAAGGAGACGTGCCACCTCACGGTAGCTCAGTCCGCCTTGCAGCATGCCCAGGGCATGCTGCCGTTGATCCCTTGACAATCGTGGCACGTTGATTGAAATGCCCATTTTGCACTGGCCTTTTTAAAGCCAATATCAAGACATCACGTGCAGCTCATTAAAATCATCCCGTACCCCTTGGCTATTCACTGACAGTAAAAACGGATGTTCAACAGCTGTGCTATGAAGTGACCATTGAAGGTTCAAGTGACCATCCGTGACCGTTTTGTCTGACAGTGAGGATACTATTGTCCACAAATAAGTTCACACATTTACTACACGCAGTTATTGTTGATATTTAAAGGTTTCAAAGGTGGTAAGTTTATTTTGCGTTTCAGTATATATATATATATATATATATATATATATATATATATATATATATATATATATATATATATATATATATATATATATATATATATATATGTGTGTGTAGATATTTTTTTTTACACACACAGACAGACAGACAGACAGACAGACACACACACATATACATATTTGGTGAACATCTTTACTTTATTTAATGGATTAACAGAAAGGTCCCTGCTCTAAGTCTCACCCATATTTCAAGGAACAGCTAAACTTATGAAAATGTCCATCAACATTATTTCTGGGTTGCCTGGAATTTTGAAACCAGATGAAGTCATTCCCCACAGCAAGCATCATTCTCGTTCCAAAATAACAAAATCATAGAGGGATTGTCAAAACTCGATGTCACCCCTATCGTTCGACATGTCACTGAATGTCAGCAAATTTGGGCCTCACCCAGTAAAATCCCACAGTCTTACCCTTTCACTCTGGAAGGATCGTCAAATTAATCCACTGATCTATTTCCATGGTCACCTATTTGAAGCAGTTCAATCTCTTGAATTTTCAGGACTCAACATCTTCCATGACCTCGACTGGGCTGACCATGTCGCCAATCTGGCAAGCAAAGCCAGCCACAGACTGGACACCCTCTGTCTTTCCAAGTTATTCCTTAAATGTCTGAACTACTAACAGCATACACAAGATTTTCGTTGGTAGGTCATTGGCATAGTTTGCTATTGGCACCCTCACAGTGCATCAGTCTTTCCAGGATTCTGTAGAATCCAAGAATCAATATGTTTGGCATCTACCGTGATGATACTGAAGGACACGGCCTGTTGCTTTCACATTGCAGGCAGGTTAGCGGCCTCTTTATTATTTACCGCCGCTCCTCTGGTTTGATTGCTCTGCTTGCTGAATCCCCAACTCCCCCCAGCTCCTCCAGGACATGCACATTCTTTAAGTAACCCCTTAAACTCCCAAAATTTAAGTTTACTGCCCACCTGCACTCTTTCTCCTGTTTCCATTCAGTGCTTCCATCCAAGGCAAACCACCATTTCATTTCTCCCACATCAATACAGATCTTTAACCCATTAACCCTCCCCTATCTAAGCTCGACTCAGAGGATACTGTTTCTTTTCATCTTCTTTCCCCTATTTTGGTCTTTGTTTATTCCTATGTTCATTGCATTCACCTGTTGCTCCACAGTCAGTACGATGCCTTGTGTCAACTCGCTCTTCCATGAGCTGATTTTTTTTTTATTGAAAAAAATCAAACATTTATAGCAGTTAGCACCATCAGTCATGAAACAGTTTGTATAAACCAGAAAAATGTTCAACAATGGGCAACAAATGGCAAGAAAAAAAAAACCAGGCTTAATCCACTATAAAGTAAATTATAGAAGATAGTCGTCCATGTTAAAGTCATGTGATTTAGGGTGTAACATAAAGGAGGCTTGTACTATCCCGTAAATATATCGTGCAATGGCTTCTCTTTAGTGGCAATGAGGATGATGGAATGAAATGTCAGTTTGGTGGATCTCAGGTTCATACATGACATGCGAACACACCTGGGCACATGAATTTGTTTGCAATGTAGGAGCTGCTGCTCACAAAGTAACCACAATCTGAGATAGCAACCAATACATCCGAGTGTTAAAGAATATCTGAGAAAACCAAACCACTTGCTTCCGACAGTATTGGCAGGAATTTATCGTTTGTTTGGGGTGTTGGTGATAACTCACCTACTCTTCACGAAACACACGGTGGGATATTTAATCTAAGCAACACATTCCAGCAGATTGGACGCACAGCTTAATGTCCATCCGAGGGACGGGTGCATTTTGTGATGCAACATCCTTCCTGCAAAGTACCAATCCGAAGGTGCAGGCAAGAAAGTCGAGGCAAGAAATGAATCCAGACAGGCAGCTTAAAGGTAAATGTGCCACCTGTGGGAAATGGTGCACAGGTAAATCAAGATTTTACAAAGAAAACTCACATTCTGAACTTAGTGACTTTCGTGATGTGTTTGAAGGAAAAGATGACAATACTCGTATAGAGTAGTGCAGATTCTGTCTTTGTGCCTTTGCATATATTGTAAACAAGAGCGAGAATGGCTTTGCAATACATGTCCCCTACCAACAACAACACAACATGCATTTTAAAGGCCATTTTCCCTGCTAGAGCGAGGGTTAGCCTTGCGGTCCCCATGACAATCTTCTCCATTTTGCCCTATTTTCTGCATCTCTCCTTGTTAACCCCCTTGCCCGCATTTCTTCTTCCACCATCTTTAGCCAAGTCTTTCTCGGTCTTCCCCGTCTTCTACTTCCTTCTACATTCATTTCCATCACTCTTCTCAACCAGTCACTTTCATCCTTCCTCAACACATGACCAAACCATCTCAACCTGTTCCTCTTCACAGCATCAATCACAGGCTCTATTCCCATCATCGTTCGCAATTCATCATTTGTCTTCCTCTCTCTCAACGATACTCCGCACATCCGTCGAACCATTCGCATTTCCACCCTTTCCAACCTTCGTTGCTGCTCTACGTTCATTACCCATGTCTCGCTCCCATAAATCATAACACTTCTCACACATGCAGCATACACCTTTCCCTTCAGCTTCAATGACACTCCCCTCATCATCAGCACGCCACTCAATTCCCGAAACTTCTTCCATGCACATCTCACTCGAGCAACCGTTGCCGAGTCTGATCCACCTTCTCCATTCAGCATGTCTCCGAGGTAGCAAAATGTTTTCACACCTTCCAGCTTCACACCGTCTCCAAGATCCAACTCAACATTTCCTCCATCTGCAGCTCCCTCTGTGCACACCTTACATTTGAATGTAGCTGCCACACTGGTTAATGACCCTCTCAGACCACTACATTTTTGATGAACCCACTCAGCGCACATTGTACACTGAATGGAGTTCACTCCGACACCCTTCCTACACACACAGCACAGGGCCACTTCCCAGTTCTTTCCACCTCACCACATGCTTTACCACTTGCCATCACCTTCGTCTTTCCGATATTCACCTTCAGACCTTTTGTCTCCATACATTCCTTCCACGTGTTCATCTTTTCCTTCAGGCCATCCATACTTTCCGCAATCAACACCAGATCATCTGCATACAACAACTCCCACGGTAAACCCTTCTTTACGTTCTGAGCCAGCACCTCCATCACAGCTACAAATAGTAGTGGACTTAGTACCGACCCCTGATGCACTCCCACCCTCACCTCAAACTCACCACTGTTCCCGTCCTTCGTCCTTACAGCTGTGCGCGCTCTTTTGTACATTGCCATCACTACTCTGATCAACCATTCCTCCACTCCTAACTTCCTCAATGCCCATGTCAATACTTTGCGTGGAACCCGATCGAATGCTTTCTCCAGATCAACAAACCCAAGAAACAACTTCTTCCTCTTCTCCATGTACTTCTCCTGCAACTGCCTCACAATGAAAAGCGCATCTGTCGTTCCTCTTCCTGGCATAAATCCAAACTGCATTTCGTCGATCTTCACTTTCTTCCTTATCTTCCTCTCCAACACCCTTTCCAATACCTTCATTCCATGCTCCAATAACTTTATCGCTCGCTACGAGCCACACTCCAGAGGGTCACCTTTCCCCTTGTATAGAGGGACGAGGGTACTCAGTTCCCAATCCACCTGAATGCGGCCTTCTTTCACCACCAGATTACAGATCTCTGTCATTCTCTTCACACCCCAACTTCCTGCTGCCTTCAACATATCTCCCAAAACTCCCGCCGGCCCTCGCGCTTTTCTACCCTTCATTGCTTTTATCGCTTCCTCAACTTCCTTCTCAGTTATCTTCTATGCCGGTCCTAAAACTGGGTTACTCTCTATGTTGCCATCCCATTCATTCTCTGTATTCAACAGCATTTCCATATATCTTTTCCATCTTCCTTTAATTCCATCTGGGTCGACAACGATTTGTCCCACTTCATCCTTCAAGCAGCTCACCCCCATCACATCACACCTCTCTTTCGCTATCTGCTTTGCAATCCTGAATACCGCTCTCTGACCCTCTTCCAAATCCAAGCGTTCTCCGAACATTTTCCTACATGCCTCCTGTGCCTTTGCTACCTCTTTCTTTGCAGCCTTCCTGGCTGCCTTATAACTTTCATGCTCAGCTGTTTCTGCTCCCGTACCCTTTGCCTTCTGCCACTCCTTGAACTTCTTCCTCTTCTCGTCAATCCTCTTTCCAACTTCATCATCCCACCACCATGTTTCCGAGTGCCTCGGTGGTCCTTTTGTCCATCCACATACCTCACCAACGGCTCCCAACAGACTAGCTTTCATTGACATCCAACCACTTTCAAGCTCAACCACATCATCCTCGACCCTACTCAGCCTCTCTTTTAATGCCTCCCTTACTGTCACCTCTTTCAACCTCAACACCTTCATTCTCGGTTGGTACTTCACCCGCCGAGCTCTCCTCGCACCTTTCACCCTTACGTCGCAGACAACCAAGTGGTGCTGTGAAACAGCCTCCTCCCCCGGGATCACCTTTGTGTCTCGGAGGTGCCCCCTATCTCGCCTACGCACCATCAGGTAGTCAACGGTTGTCGTCGACCCACCTGACGTGTATGTAACAAGCTTATTATCCTCTTTCTGGAACTGAGTATTACAAATCAACAAATCAGCTCCATCAGCAAACTCCAAAATCCTTTCACCTTCTCCATTTCTCACACCATATCCGTAACCCCCATGAACTCCGTCAAAACCATCCATACTCCTTCCCACATGTCCATTTAGGTCTCCTCCTACCACAACAACTTCCTCATCTTTCACGTTTTCCATCAGCTTCTCTATCGCACACCAGAACTTGTCCTTCTCTTCATCGCTCCGACCAACCTGCGGAGCATATCCCGAGATGACGTTCACCAAGAGCTTTCCAATCATCATTTTCACCATCATCAACCTATCACTCACTCTAGTCACACTCACCACACTGTCTACAAACTCCTCAGAAAACACGACACCAACACCATTCACGCCCTCCAGGCACCCTTGCCACACAAACTTGTATTTCTGTCCCTGCCTACCCTTCACCATTCTCACACCACTTCCCTTCCATCTCGTCTCTTGCACACAACATATGTCCACTCTTCTTCTGACCAATACTTCCACCACTTCTCCTGATCTCCCTGTCATTGTCCCTACATTCCATGTCCCAAACCTCAGAAACCGATCTCCACTTCGGGCTGTACCTTGCCCATATGTAGTTGTAATTGTCATGGTTCTCTTTTTGAGGCAATGTTTTTTATGGCCGGATGCCCTTCCTGATGCCAACCCTCTTAGTCGCCTCCTACGACACGCAGGGATACGGCGTACCTATTCTTATCCAGGGTACACACTGGGAAACGTTTAAAACATGGAAATCCTGGGGGGGGGGGGGGCGGGGGGGGGGGATCACCACTGTGGTTTAAACATATTTAAATAAATATTTAAACAAAACCATGAAAACAATCTGGGAAAAGTCTCTAAGTGAGAACGTGGATTTGAGAAAGCAGGAACATGTCCCCTACCGATGTGAGGTTTTCTAAGTCCAAAAAGGGCACAAAATTGACGAAACGCCCTGAAACTCAAACTTGTTCTGTAACATACCATAATAAAGCTATGCACCAAGTTTCAATTGAATACAGTCGTGGCCAAAATTATTGGCACCCTTGCACATTTTCAAATAACTCAAGTTTCTCTAAAAAATAAGTTGAAATTGACAAAAGTATTTGGTCTCCACAATTGTTTATCTCACTGATAATATGACAGAACCTTTGTTTTTGATTCAAAACTTAATATATCCTTTTAAATCAGAAAATAAAAACATGGTATTGACAAAATTATTGACACCCTAAACTTAAAATTTGGTAGCACATCCTTTGGACAAAATAACTGCAGTCAAGCGCTTCCTTCTAGCCATGAATGTGCTTCCTACACCCCTCTACTGGCAGTTTGGCCCACTGTTCTTGTGCAAACTGCTCCAGTTCTCCCAGATTTGAAGGGGGCCTTCTCCCAACTGCTGTTTTCAGATCTCCCCACAGGTGTTCAATGGGATTTAGATCTGGACTCATTGCAGCCACTTCAGAACAGTCCAGCATTTTATCTTGAACCATTCCTGGGTGCTTTTTGAAGTGTGTTTGGGGTCATTGTCCTGCTGCAAGACCCATGACCTTTGACGGAGACCAAGCTTTTCGACACTGGGTTGAACATTTCGCTCTAAAATGCCTTGGTAATCTCCTGATTTAATGATGCCGTGCACACATTGAAGGAACCCAGTGCCAGAGGCAGCACAGCAACCCCAAAACATCACTGAACCTCCACCATGTTTGACTGTAGGGAAGGTGTTCTTTTCTTCGAAGGCTTCATTTTGTTTTCTGTAAACATAGAGATGATGTGCTTCACCAAAAAGCTCAAATTTAGTCTCATCTGTCCACAGGACATTCTCCCAGAAGGATTTTGGCTTGTTCAGGTGCGTTTTGAAAAACTCCAGTCAGGCTTTCTTATGTCTCTTTCTCAGCAGTGGGGTCTTCCTGGGTCTCCTACCATAGAACCCCATTTCATTGAGTTGGCGACGGATGGTGCGAGTTGAAACTGTCGTCGCTGGTATCTGAGAATCAGCTTGAATCTGTTTGGCAGTTGATCGAGGTGCTTTCTCCACCATTCGAACAATCCTTCCCTGCAATATTCGACTAAGTTTGCTTTTGCGGTCACGTCCAGGGAGGCTGGCTGCAGTGCCATGGGCCTTAAACTTCCTGATAACATTGCGTACGGTGGACGCAGGAACATCAAGGTCTCTGGAGATGGACTTGTAGCCTTGAGATTGTCCATGCTTGGCTAAAATCTTGTGTCTGACCTCCTCAGACAATTCGCTGGTTTTCTTTCTTTTCTCCATGCTCATTGCGGTACACACAGTGACACAAAACAGCATAATGACTCCTTTTCTCTATTCAAACTGGTTGAATGAGTGATTTTTATATTGCAGGCACCTGAAACTCACCATAGGTGAGTTTAATTTCAAAGTAAAGGAGAATCACCTGCTTGAATTCTAATTATTTCTAACAGCTTCTAAAAGATGCCAATAATATTGTCCGGGCCATTTTACGATTTCTGTGTGGAATAAGCTAAGATGTTGTAATTTTTTCAGCTTTTTTTGTTTTTGTTCCACTGCAAACCAAATAAATAAATAGATATGTGGATACCAAAAGATTTTACAATTTCAACAATTTTCTGGAAGAAATGGTGCATTATTTGAAAAAAGTGTAAGGGTGCCAATATTTTAGGCCACGACTGTTTGTTAAAGGGTATGGGAAAAAGTTTGAAATCCACAGGTAGGACGAATAGACAGACAGAGAGACGCAGAGCAAACTTATAGTCTCTTCCTCTGAACCCGGTAGGGGACTCATAGAAACACATGGGCATTGCAGCTTGCTGGTAAAAGCTGGGTGAGTAGAAATAGAGATAAGGAGACAAGGAAGAAAAATTGAAGGGGAATTGGAAAAGGAGAAAATAGATTTGGAGAAGTAGGGAGTAATGAGGGAAAACTTTTGAGGGTTAACCGAGGGATAAAGCAGAGGAGGTGGCGTTTATCGAAGATTTGTAAACTTTGTTAATTTTACTTTTGTAATATACATTCATCATAAATTATCCCTGTATTTTTGTTTTATCTTTGAGGGTATTAATTTCATAATTTTTCCTTCTTTGTCTTTCTCCATAAACTTTGTGTTCTTGTTTGTGTATTGGTGTGAATGTTTGCCTTGATGAACCTTTCATTACAGGATCAGAAACTTTGTACATGTACACATTTTTGTATGAGCAACTGACTCCCTTTTAAAAATAACTAGGAACATAACTCGCATATTTGGCTTAATAACGCCGTAATATTTAAAAACAAGAACTCAGTAATACCGGAAATAACTTTCAGTGCGCAAAAAGGTTTGTTGAGCCTGTAACTTCGGACTTTGCCAGCTGTACAGTGCCGTTAGGCAGGCCTTAGCTGTACCATTTCAACACTGTGTGCCTGGTATAAAACGAATACAACAACGTAAAATAAGCTGAAAAATTATTTGGCATTGCTCAAGTATAGCCAGATGGTGTTTTGGGATCATAAGGAAGGCAGCGACATAGAGCAGCACACACAGACAAGAGAGACCACTCTGCTTGTCTCAAGCAAAAGCTCAGCTGAAAACTTGGCAAAACCTCCTTTCAGAGGCAGCTCGTTTTAGTCTGATTTAAAGCACCTTTGGGGTTGTGTCTCATCATTGGCTGCGTCAACGAATCTTTGCCATGTGCTTTGAGCCTCCCTCTCCTTGAATCTCCCCCATTGCAGCTGGATTCAGTTTAGCCTCTTCTGGGGGTTTTTTTTTTTTAGATAACTCTCCCCTCTCCCTTGTGCGTATTCCTTTGACCCCCGACCCCTCAAAACCAACCGTCATCTACCACGTTTGGCAATTCTCCCCATCCACCACTTAACTTGACAGAGACAGCGCATTGCGCTGTGCAGCGTTCAATTCCCCATCACACTTAGGCCATAATTAGTTTGTTTAATCGCAAAACGGTTTGTGACTGATGGGAATGGGGATTGGTGATGGTCGCATGGAAAAGGGGAGTAAAGGGTGGAGGGGTTACGGATGAAGCGGAAGGAAATCGGAAATCGGGGGGGGCGGGGGGGGGAGTGGGCAGTGGCATCTTCTCCCAATCTTCCTGGTGTTAACAAACCACACACGGATGAAACTGGCTGCTGCACTAACAGCAATGGACATTCCATCTCATACTTGTTTTATGTATTATAAAACCCTTTGGCTATCTACTTTTGTGTCGACATATTCTGGTCTGAAAACTACATTTGATTGTTTTTAGAGTTTGATTCAAGAATCGTATGAGAGAAAATATGATACACACATCTTGAATTTATTAGCCCACCCTCTCCCCTCCCCCCGCACATTGGGAGATGGGGTTTTGCAATAGCTTCTGTGTGTGTGTGTGTGTGTGTGTGTGTGTGTGTGTGTGTGTGTGTGTGTGTGTGTGTGTGTGTGTGTGTGTGTGTGTGTGTGTCTCCAGGTCATAATTTTTTTTTTTTACTGTTTGAGCTTTTGTAATCATATTTTCAACAAACCTTTGTTATGAGATTATTGAGAAAATAATAAAATAAAATTGGTCAAAATGTGGGAGGGCAAAGTCATTGTGACTACAAATAGCCCTTATTAGCCCCACCGCAGCGCGTCAAGCGTGAGATGGTCGATATTTTTTCAAATCTCTTCCGTATTTATTTATTTACCATGGAGCTTCAGTGCCCGGCCATACCATTTTTACCAATTGAGCGTTTGTCATCAAAGCTTCAACAAACCTTTATTATGAGAATATGGAGAACACAAATTAATGAAATTTAAAAAAATGCACTGTCGTTTTCGTTAAGTTTAGTTTGATTACAAAAGTGGACGTCGGTGGGCTTTGCATACGTGAAGAAACCAGCCAGAACATGTTTAGTGCATCGCTTCACTGACTGCTTGCTCTTGGTGATAATGCCTTTAAATATAACCAAGCCTTTTAAATTTTATTTTGAAAATATGTAGGATCATAAATAACTTTTTTCCCATTGGGAAATTGGGAAATCATTTTGAAACGAGAACGGCACTCAGTGGAGAGCATACCTCCTGAGTTGTTTACGTTTTGTATCCCAGAGTAGACCAGAATATCACAACACAGAATCACATTTAATCAAAATCATTCGTCCACAACTTTTTGAGATATCCTGCTATGTTTCGTTTTTGGCCCAATCTCCTAATGGTGAAGAATCACTTTCAAATTATACGAGTCAGATCCAGATCCGGATCTTCAATTCAAAATTGAATCGATTCTTCCTCGTCACACACACAATCTGTCCACCAAGTTGCATCCAAATCCGTCCATAACGTTTTGAGATATCCTGCTATATGTCGGTTTTAGCCCTATCTCTCAATGGTGAAGAATCACTTAGATATTAAATAATTCTCATATCCGAATCCATATTCAAATCTTCACCAACATCGAATCGATTAGTACTTGTTACACACACAACCTCTCGACCAAATTTCATCCGAATCCGTCCACAACTTTTTGAGGTATCCTGCTATGTATCGTTTTTGGCCCTATCTCCCAATAGTGAAGAATCACTTACAACATTCTACTAGCCGGATCTGAATCCGGATCTTCACCAAAATCTAATCATTTCGTCCTTGTCACAAACGCTACATCTCTGCCAAATTTAGTTTGAATCCATCCACAACGTTTTGAGATATTTTGATCACAAACAGAGACAGGTAGACCGACAGGGTTGAAAACATTTAACCTCCATCCACCTTTGGTGGCGGAGGTTAAAATACTTTATTTGAAACATTGGAGAGCAAAAGCAAACAGGTGAGTCGATAATTTTCCAATACTGTATTTATATTATGCAATACTATTGTGCAATAAAAGAGATGGAATGTGCAACATAAGTGAATTTATTTTAACGAGATATCTCGCTCTTTGACTTTGCCCTTACTGTATCCCGTTAAGGCCAATGTAAAGAAGTCATTTATCATCCTCCATTCAGATAATTTGCTGGGGAGCAAGGAGTTGGAGGAGGGAGTGAGGGGGGGGGGGGGTTGTCGGATGAGTGTGCTTGGGTTTTTCTGAAGCTGAGTATGGATGAGGTTCATCTATTGCTAAAAGGAGAACGTGTGTGTGTGTGTGTGTGTGTGTGTGTGTGTGTGTGTGTGTGTGTGTGTGTGTGTGTGTGTGTGTGTGTGTGTGTGTGTGTGTGTGTGCTAGTGTCCCTTCAATCTTACGTTTATTGGTAAGTCTGCCAAATCAATCTTACGTAAAACGGTCTGCCCAATTCACCAAATGTCCTTCAGTCCGGCTGTCTGTTCGAAGGTACCGTAAAAACTGCTGAACCGATCGCAAAGATATTTTGGGTGGATAATCCTGGGATCTCCAGGAGTAAAATAGGCTATTTAGTTTTCCCAATTTCAGCTTTGGTCTCGAGCATTCTCAGATTTCGACTCACGCATAACATTCGCGTTCGCATAACGTTCATTGTTCTCATTGTGACGATGTTGTTTTCCCGGGTGCCGCGCGATCGGTGCAGACGTTTGTGCGGCACCCGGGAAAGCAACACGTCTCCATCGATCGCTAACAGATCGCTGTCTCCATCGATCTTGCCAAGGCCGTAACAGCTATCGGCTCAAAATCCTTTTAACTGTTGATTTGGTACAGTTACACGTATCGGGAATTTGGTAAACGTATCGGGAGTACATACGACATAGTGATTGTGATCACGATTATCGATCACGATTCACGATCACGATTTGAAACACGATGAAATAATATTTACCGATATGAACAGTGATGTGGCTTTTATTGAAATTCTAAAGATACTGTTTAGATTTTGATGATTTGTGTGTGATATGATTTAACGGATGTTTATATGAATCGTTTAAAATAAAATAAAAACCTTCAATTTCTGATATTTTGCCTTTGCATTTGGGCTTCCCAATTGAAGCCCCGCCCATAGGGCGGGTACCGTTGCTAGTCATAAAAATGCCTGTTTTAAATGCCCGTCTTTCAGGGATGGAGGAAGAAGAAGCAGGGCATTGAGCTTAATTGTAGTGGTTCCAATGGTAGGACAGCACGATCCCTTTTAGAATAAAGCGTGATGGACATGGAAGGAGCACACTGAATTATATGTAGTAATACTTCTCGAAGCAATCTGAAAATTTATTTAATAACACACAGAAGTAGCACACAAATAACAACCGTAGCCCCGATGACAGCAGCAACAACACCACCAACAACAACAACAACAACAAAAACACTATACTTGTTATAAAATGTCCTTTTTTCACCTGTTTCACTTCATTTTCTTTCTTCATTGAGACTCACCGATAGATATGCAATATCTATGTGAAGTACACGAGCAGTCTTTTGATTTAGTCCGTCAGCAAATGATGGGTAGGCACGGCTATAGTGTTCCCTGAATCACTATATCCAGGTCTCCCCATCGTTTGGTGACGGGTAGGTCGGCACGACTGGTCTTTTGATTAAATCCATTAGTTAATGTTTTCTTTACCAATTGAGATATATCCCCATTGTTTCCAAAGTATCTGTGCAAGAGATTCTATAGAGAAAATGCATATAATAGTTTGATTGCAATCATACTACAACATGCAATTTGGTGTCTGTTTGTCTATCTGACTGAATAAGTAACGACAGAATATATCGCGGTCAAAAATAAATCTCAACCAAACTTGACAGGAGTACGAAGGGTCACACAATGGAGGCTGTAGCGATTTAACTTCTCCCCTATCCCAAGGGGGTTTTCCCCGCCAAGAGGGCTGTATGTTGAGGTGTATATCCATGTTAAGATAGCTTTATTGTGGCGTTTTTACAAAGCCGCTTCTCATTACAAAAGTAACTAGAAGGAGTAAGCAGAGATTGCAGACCCTTGCCAGGACGTGTTTTCAGTGGTTTTTAAGGATGTTGTGGTGAAAAAAATATGGCGGCCGAACCACGTGACCGATGACATCATCATTATTATTTTTTTCTCCACCAATTTATCCCTAGATGACGCTCAATAAATATAATCTTGATCGGATGAAGTTTTGTACATGTGAATTATGACGTCATTAACATATATTATTCCCCATGGAGAGTTCTTTACAATGAGCCATATCTCAATTTTTTCTATGCAGCGCTTTCGGAGATATAGAGGTGCAAAGTTTTCGGTTTTTCCAAGATCATGGGTCCTAAAATCATGTGCTTCCGCTCTTTCACTCCCTCTTTCTGTTCTCTTCACCCTCTCCTTTGCTCAAGGTCATCTGCCATCTGCTTGGAAATCAGCCAACATCACCGCTTTGCACAAAAATGGTGCAAAAACAGATCCCAGCAACTACAGACCAATCAGCCTTCTCCCAATTATCAGCAAAGTCATGGAATCCATCATTGCTTCAGATATGAAATCTTTCCTCTTCTCCAATGGCTTGATCTCTGATCATCAATTTGGTTTCAGACCTGGTCACTCTACTCTGGACATGCTGCTTCTGCTTTCTCAACAATGGATGGAGGTCCTCAACGCCAAACAGGAAATTAGAGCCGTCTCCCTTGACATTTCACGTGCCTTCGATACGGTCTGGCACCCTGCTCTGCTCACCAAACTCTCCTCCTTTGGTATCCATGGAAATCTCCACGCATGGCTGGCGGACTTCCTCTCTGGTCGTAGTCAACGTGTGGCCCTGAATGGGTTTCTCTCATCTCCTCTTCCTGTTCAGGCTGGAGTTCCCCAAGGTAGTGTTCTGGGCCCTGTGCTTTTTCTGGTCTTCATCAATGATCTCTCTGACTCTCTTGAAAATCCTCTCTATCTCTTTGCTGACGACTCTACTCTCTGTCGCTCCATTCCTCATCCCTCAGATCGGCAGTCTGCAGCCTCCTCACTCTCTGCAGACCTGGACAAAATCACAGACTGGGCAAACAAATGGAACATGTCTTTCAATCCTGATAAATCTCACACTCTTACGATGTCTCTCCGAAAAGACGGACTGGAAAACCCTCCCATCCACTTTCTGAATAATCCTCTCCAAGAAGTTCGGTCACTCAAGCTTTTGGGTCTCACTATTTGCCATGATCTTTCCTGGGAAAACCACATTTCAAATCTGGCCTCCAAAGCCAGTCGCCGACTGGGCAGCCTCCGTCGTGCGAAGTCCTTCCTTGGCACACCTGAGCTCCTCACCACATACAAGGCTTTCATCCGCAGCTCTATGGAATACTGCTCTCCCCTCTGGTCTGGTGCTCCTGCCTCACACCTAGCCCGTCTTCACGCTGTTGAAACCAAAGCGTTCAGAATCATTGGAATCTCCCGCGATGAAGCTAACTCCAAGGGCCTTTCACTCACTCACCGCAGGCAGGTTGGTGGTCTTTCCGTCTTCTACCGACTCCTCTCTGGCCTTGCCCCCCCCCCAGCCCTCTCTGGGCTCTGTCCCCCAAATATTCCTACAGGTCGCACAAGATCTGCCTGCAACCCTCTTATGGTTAAACTGCCAAAATCAAGACTTTCTGCTCACCTTCACTCCTTCATTCCTCTTTTCTCCCGCCTCTGGAACAAACTCCCTCACTCTCTTCAATCCCACTCCACCCTCCATGTCTTTAAAACAGCTGTTCACCACCATCTCTTATCCTCCCCCATCCAAAACCTTGATCTTTTCTACCCCCGCTAATTTCGGTCCCCTTGTGTTTTATACTTCTCCCACCCCCCCCCCCCCCTTCCCATGCCTCCTGCCCCCAAGCCCTCTCCCTCCCACACTTCTCCCTGCTCTCAAATGTTGTGGTTGTGTGTGGTTGTGTGCTTCCCCTTCTCTCCCCATCTTGTCTTCCGCTCCCTCTTTTTGTATATTTTGTTTGTCTGGTTGATTTGTTTGTGAAATAAATGTTAGCTCTTTCACGAGCCTCGATTCAGTATACCAAAAAAAAAAAAAAAAAAAAAAAAATGGCGTCCATACCACGTGACCTATGACGTCATAATTATCATTTAAAAATTATTCAGGTGGAGTTGCACCTATGGTGAAAATTTCCTGTCAATCGGACCAACAGTCGAAGAGAAAATGATATTTATTCTGTGCGGGCAAACAAACAAACAGACAGACAAACAGACAGACAAATGGACTCAAATGCAATACCCTCTCCTCAGGCGAGGGTAATAACAACACTTATGACAATAGCATAATATTAATGTTTAATTCTAAAAACAATATTGATACTAATAATATCCCCCCTCCCCAAAGGGTGTTTCCTCATTGAACAAACGCCATGTTAAACTGAATAAACAGATTATCGTGTTTTTTTTTGTGGGAACACCCCAACCAGAGGTAAAGAGATTATAAACCACAAACATGTATGATTACCTTTTGAAACAGTCGCTGCTGCTGTTTAACACTAAACTGAAAGGGAGGAAACCCAGAGTGTGTTCAGATACTAAGCAGCTAGGTCGCACTTGCCAAGCCAGCCATTTCTTATCACAGGTTTTTAATGGAGTGCTTGCTAGAATGTTTAAGCCACTTGATGAGCGCTCCATGAGAAACTTGGTAACTGAACACCCCCCCCCCCCCCACCCCCAATGTTTTTGAGGCCTAACCTTAGATCTACTGTGATTGATATACCCCAGAGAGGAATGACCCTTCCTTCCACTTCCTATGGGAGCGGGTGTACTTGTATCTTAAATGACAAATTAATAGAACATGAGATTTCATTGTCCATTTCACAAAACCAAAGAACCAATTAGCGTACGCTTTTAAAGGAATGAACAAGAATGTAAAAAATATATGTTTTCATTTTTCGATATTTGTGTGGTATTTCAGCTATGTTAATAATAGTCATCGGTGGGATGTTTTGGCCCAATTTCTCATCAAGTTTAAACCAGGATCACATTTAGAACACAATTTGAGTATATATATATTTAGTAAAATGTGCATTTCTTGTTGCCACTCAATTATCAATCTTTGCTCAAAATAGGGTGTAATTTAAACAGAGGATATCGGTGATTTAACATTGTGATCCAAGGGGGAAATAACTACATTCTTCCTTGTGGAGCTGTAGTGGAAGTGTTATTTGCTCTTTTTAAGTATTTTTTCAACACGACTGAAGTTGTTTAGTGCTATTTCCTTTGTATTTTCTTTAGAGTTATACTTTATTGTTATTGTCTTTGTTATAACTGTTACTCCTGTTATTTCTGAATTTGTTAGAGGTCTAATATGTCAAACCAGAGGTCAAGCCATCTCCTTGGAATACTGATGTTGGGAATTTGACAATCTAGCATCCTGCTCTGCTTGCCCAACTCACTGCTGGTGATATAAATGTATGTGCATGTTTGTTTGTTACTTGCAAAATCGAAGATTTGTCAAGTACTGTATATTGGTTGGTATTGTGCATTATTCTGTCTTTCTGTCTGTTTGTCTGTCATTTGCCCACAGGTTACAATTTTAAACCGATATTCACGAAACTTCACCAGATGGCAAAATTGGTCATAAGGAAGAAGCCTATTGATTTGGAGGTCAAAGGTCATCTTGAGGTCAAATTTCTAAAATTGTCATTTTTTATCCGATTGACTTGAAAAATTAACAGCATTTGTGTAGTGCCTCACTAAATTGGGAAACCAACTATTTTAGAGGTCAAAAGGTCAAAGGTCAACTCAAGGTCAAACTTGCAATATCATCAATTTTTGTCTGAAAAATCATCAATTTTCAACTGATTGACTTGAAAATGAAACAGTAATTGCATAGTGCATCACTGAATTGGGAAAGAAACTATTTTGAGGTCAAAAGGTCAAAGGCCATCTCAAGGTGAAACTTCTAAAATCATCAATTTTCATATGAACAATCGTCACTTTTCATCTGATTAACCTGAAAATTAAAGCGCAATTGCATTGTACATCACGGATACATATATCACCCGTAATTGGAGGGAATATCCAATCAGCTCTCATCTAATTAATTACCCCAGCGGGCTAGGATTTCAATAAGCATGGGGATAAGTATATACACTTGGGGATATATATTCTGATGTACCATACTCTGTTCAAGAGTGTCAGTGCTGCCAAAACACTTTCTTGGCAAGGGTTATACTGTGTGGTTTGCCATTACCGTTTTCCATCACCATTGACATTCCAAATTGAACTCATGTGCATCCAATTTCCTTTGATCATCCTTGAGATGTCTCTACAACTTGATTGGAGTCCACCTGTGGCCAATTCAATTGATTGGACATGAGTTATAATGAAACACACCTTTCTATATAAGGTCCCACATTTGACAGGTTTGACAACAAAAAATGTGCAAAACATTTTGACAGGTCAAAGGAGAAACTCGACCATGAAGTCTGAGAAACTGTCCATGGAACCCCACGATATAATTGTGAGGAGGCTTACATCTGGGGAAGTCCACAACGTTTTGAGATATCCTGCTATGTATCGTTTTCGACCCTATCTCCCAATGGTGAAGAATCACATAAATCTTTTTAGTAGCCAGATCCGAATCCAGATCTTCACCAAAATCTAATAATTTCATCCTTGTCACATACGCTACATCTATGCCAAATTTCGTCCGAATCTGTCCACAACTTGTTGAGATATTTTGTTCACAAACGGACAAACAGACAGACAGGGGTGAAAACATAACTTCCATCGACGTTTGGTGGCGGAGGTAATAAAATACAGTAATTAGATTATGATCAGATCTAATCATTCTCAGATTTTCCCAAGAAGGAACATTTTGGGTGGAGTATGTTGCCTCCGATGCAATTAAAAATCATTTCTCTTTCATTTTACGCACGTTATTTTTCCATCGGGTGATGTTTCGGAAAACGTGGGAGAATGCTCTATTGCATACCTATTTCCCTCCAGAAAAGACTTGCTCTCTCCATTACATGTGTGCAGGCTCGTATGACATCATATTGGATTGCCATAGGATGTCATCCTATATGTTTCACGCATGATGACATTACATTGGTAAATTGTGGGAAAATAGTTTTGTTCAATGTAATTGTTTGGGGTAGTTTGGAAACCATAACGTGCTGGGTTGTACATCCTGAAAATTCCTTTGTGATAATTTCCCATCGGTTTATTGATTAAATGCCAATATATCGATGATTAGTAGCTTGTATTATTTGCCCTATTTTTTAAAGCCTTGTCCAAGTATGATAGGAGTATTACAATTACAATTGCATGTTTATGAATGCTGGGATTTGTTGCATATTGTTTTGGTCAGACCTCTAAGCCAAAATCGGTATAGAAATGTCATTCCTGCTTTTGAAAGAATGTAAAAAATGTAATAATGATACAACCGAGCTTTACAAGCATAATCTCCTTATAAGTTGTTGTCAATCACCGTCTAGCTAGTCACACATGCCGTGAAACGAGTTTTATCATTAGAGAAACATCAGCCTACAATGGCGGGGAAGGGGCTCTGAAAGTTAAAAAAAGGATTTGCTTGGTCTCTGCGCTGAAATCAAATGCCAGCCTCAACAGAAGAAACATCTAACCAGGCGAAAGCATTCCACTGATTAAATTACGCCCACAATAGGCGCTTATTCCTCTTGAAGCCGACCGCACTCACTCGGGCCCTTTAGCGAAACCCGGGAATAATGCACCTCTAACGACTTTGCAAAGGATTCTTTTCTTTTTTCTTCCCCCATTCCTCTTTAACCCTTCTCTCAGAAGAGGTACCGTGATTACTTTCGACACTAGTGCCTTCCTCTATGCTCGTGGAGTTTAAATTGAACGGATTCCGAGTTAAATCCCCGTGAAGACTCGCTCTGAAAGGCGGAAATTGTTAACTCGCAGCCTGCACGAGGAAAGCAAACTCGCATCTTATCCATAAAGCTTATCAATAAGAGAAGACCATTCATCCTTTTATTTGTTTTCAAGGATGGCAATGCAGCCGAGTTTCCTCAACATTTGCAGAATAAAGCGTTGGCCTGAAAGTGTCGGCAATAGACGAATAACGGATTCGAATCGGATTCTGTATCATATTTACCTGTCTTTTTCCTTCCCATCAGATGAGAAAATGTTTCACATGTAACTTCATCGGTTGTTTTAATAATGTATGGAATCAGTAGAAGGTTGACCGAAGCAACGAGAGGCTGATGTATCAGGCGATAACCCTCCTCGGGAGTAAAAGAGGAAGGGTTAATGCCTGAAATATCAACTTCCTCTTGCTTCCCACGGTGGTTAACATACCTCGATCAATGTTCTCGTGATTCCATCCATTGTGATACTTCTACCTGTCCGCTGATGCCAATATACACTCGTCTTCGTGATTAATAGCTACTAGTTTACCATTCTGTTTTATTAATGCCCGAACCTCACAATGATTTAGAATTAAATATGAAACTGTATAATTACAATATATATATTTACATTTCTGAGTGTTTGGTAAACTTTCTTGATGCACTGATTCTTTTTGTTTCCTCTTTTTCTGATTGCTTTTCTCTAGAATGCTCCATTTGGGAGAGAAATCCAGGATTTAAATAAAATCGAGTGTAACCACTACATGTCCTAAAAGGTGTAATTACGGAAGCTACAATTACACGTCTGGTTATAATTCATGGGGAAAAACACCTTAAAACACGCGTTATTAACAACTGTGGGTGGATCGAGCGCAGCCACCCGGCCGTTGGTTCCATCATTTTCAGTGGGCGCGTCTGCGGCTGATGCCTACCTCTCTATAACCAGTGATCAGGGAATCTCATTTAGCCGACCTCGGAAGGATGATAGGCTGAGTCAACCCCACCCGGCGTTAATTCAACGGTATTCAAACTCAGGACCTTAGGATCCCAAGCCCACCACCCTAACCATCAGGCCAACACCAGGTGATGAATATTAATAACCTAACACCAGGATATTAATAACTAAACGAAGTATTTTAATTAGAATATAATATGCACTTTATTTCTGAAAGTGTGAGGTTGCAGGATAGCTTATAGGTACCGTATGTGCGTTTGCCTCAAATGGGATAAACTTTGTAATGTTTTGATAAACTTGTTAAAAATAAACGTTGTCAAAAATGTTTAAACTTTGAAAATGTATTCCTGATTATTAGTCGGCAACAAAAAAAGACAACATGGCGGTAATAAAACTTTTTCTTTTATTTTTTTTCTTGAGATATTGAAAGTGATGAAACGAGGTGAACAGTCTGATTTTATAATGACAAAAAAACTTCACTGCTACCAAAATGAAACTACCCATTGGCGATCCGCATTAATTTGAATTTAATTTTGATCGTGGTTACATTGCTTATGGATGAACATGCATTCAAAAGTGGGATTCGCCGTGGTGGTTTTGACCAATTGACCAAAAGTAAAAGTCTTCCCAAGTTTAGCCGTTAGCTTAATTGTTATTCATTTTCTGTTGTGTTCTCAAGCTTTGTTTTTTCTTAGTCACGCATGTGTGTTTATTTGGGTAGGCCATAGTGGACTTCTTTACCTGAAAGGCTTATCTCCATCTTAATGTGTGTAACTGCCTCTATCACATGGTTCCTGGTACCATTGAGAAAGGGCGACCTTCGCACGCAAAGGGCTTTTAATGCAACAATGAGTGTGAAAACAGTTGAAACAAGAAAAGGCAATCAAAGATTCATACCCTCACCAAGACTTGTTTTGTGTGGCAAATATATGGAAGGATGTACGAAATGAAAGGTCGTTGATTGCAAATGAAAGGTCTAAATGGTGTTGTTGTAAATTTGTAAAGTTCAAAGGTCTGAACAGGTCTGAAGGTCTAAAGGGTAGAAAAGAGTCTCAGGGTCTTTGGGGTTCTAAAGCATCAAAGAGGATCTAAAGGGTCTTAGAGGTCTAACGGTTCTAAAAGGTATAACTGGGTCTATGGCATCTTAGGAGTCTAAGGGGTCTGCAGGGTCTTGGTGATCTTCACGTTCTAAAGGCCCTAAATGATTATAGGGGTCTTAAAGAGTCTTAGGGTTCTTTAGAGTTTTGGGGGTCTTTGTGGTCTTAGAGTTGTAAAGGGTCTATAGGGTTTTAGGGGTTGTACAGTGTCTAATGTAATAATACACACTCACAGAGTACCCACCCCCTCGATAGGTCGAGTTTCCACATCACCTGCTGAAAAAAGTGTAGTCTGTGTTTTGCAAGAAGACAACAGATGTCTACAGGTCTTTAGTGTCTTTCTTTTAAAATTTAAATTTATTTAAAGAAGATAAAAGGGGTGCTTAGAGTATTTATGGGTCTTTAAGGTCCTTAGGAGTCTTTTGAATCTTTGACATCTAAAGGGTCTTTTGGATCCTTGGGGTCTTTTTGGTCCTCGGCGTATTTTGGGTCCTCCAGGTCCTTTGGGTCTTTTGGGTTATCGGGGTCTCTTGGGTCCTTTGTGTATTTTGGATTCTCAGGGTCTTTTGACTCCTTTGGGTCTTTTCAGTCTTCGGGTTCCTTTGAGTATTTTGGGTCTTTGGGGTTCTCAGGGTGTTTTTTTAATGTTATTTGGTTTTTTTGTTTATTCAGGGTCATTGAGGGTCTTCAGGTTATTTAGGATCTTTGTGGTCTTAATTGGTCTTAGAGTTGTAAAGAGGCTAAAGGGTCTTAGTGGTTTTAGAGGTCTTAAGTCTCTTGGGTGTCTTAATGGGTCTTAGGTTTGTATAACTTCTTAGGGATTTTGAGGGCCTTAAAGGGTCTTAACGGGATTTATAAAGGGTCTAATATAATTAATACATATACTGTACTCACGTTCTGTGCAGCCAAACAGACAGGCAAACAAACGGACCAAAATGGAAAACAGATTTGGCAGTGAAAGCAGATTTGGAAATTGTGAAAGCAGACAAGAGCAGATTTGGCAGTGAAAGTGAGTGCACTTAAATTGAATGATGATGAAAAGGAGAATAAAGTTGAATCACTTTGTTGTTTGTTCCCATCTTCTCTACAAGTCTATGGATTAAACTAATTACAAAGACTTGGTCTTCTGCTGTCATGGTTGCTGTAATGAGATGCATGCAGGGAATTTATTTATTTTCTTTTAAAACCTGAAACACAGAAACAATGCTCTCAGAAGATACCAGATTCCCCTCCTCCTCTTCCTTTTCTTCCTTCTCGTCCTCCTCCTCATCCTCTTCCTCATCCTCCTCCTCCTTCCCTCCTCCCCCCACTTCTTCTTCTTCCTCCTCTGGTACAGTATATGTGTAGCTGTTAAGTCTGTCATAGTGTGATTACCTCTGAGGTGTCTGTTTCAGTCTTTGATTCTCAGTAGAAAGACTCTCATCTGATGCAGTGTCAGTTGGAAGCACCGCATTTCAGAATAAGCAATCTCATGAAATGGATATTAGACCACCTGTCCTATTTGCAAGATGGATGTTAAACATTTATTGATATACTTTGAATGTAAAACTCTTTGCGCTGATACGCTGGCCAAATTTTGAAATGACATTGGGTTGCCATTTTACTTAATGAGACTTATTCATGGT
This sequence comes from Myxine glutinosa, assembly GCF_964187855.1. Taxonomy (NCBI): domain Eukaryota; kingdom Metazoa; phylum Chordata; class Myxini; order Myxiniformes; family Myxinidae; genus Myxine; species Myxine glutinosa. The sequence continues at coordinate 59,668,062 of NC_136264.1, read as the reverse complement.
TTGTAACTGCCTTGTCCTCTACTATGATGGTGACCCTCAACCATTTGTACAATCTTTGGTTAAAAAGCAGGACTATGCTTTTGCTATCACATACCATGCTGATGGTAAATACCCCCTCTATACATAACAGGAAGTTTAACTTGTTATCATCGTCACATGATGATGAGTTAGTGTGCTCCTATAGACAGAGCGTTGGTGCTACCAAACCATTGCCTTGACATAGGGAATACATGGTATTCATTTGTTATTGCCTTCTCGGTGTTAGTTAGGGCAGGACTTTTAGTTATAACCGGGGATCACATAAAGCACCATGGGGTCTTTTGCATTGACCAGTAAAACAATAGTCAAATGGGACATCTGGCTTTGCAGCATCTTCTCCAAGTGGCAGCCCACTCCAACATGCAACAACCTGCCGAGGAAGCAGCAGGACAGACATTTCATAGTCGGCACCTACCCTTACGGTTATTGACCCCAGACAAGACAAGTACAGATACATTCAAAGTACACCGCCCCCATGCCAAATAATTAAATATCCTACAGCGCGGCATTGCCGGGGCGCCTCCGGTGCTCGGCAATACCGCAGTGCACCTCATAGAGGCTGCATTTGGAGGGAGAGGTGTTCGCTAATTGATTGATTAATTGTATAATTAAAATCAATAAAAGATTATCACAAAATATTTTCTTAATCAATTGGCTAATAGCATAACTAAACCAGTAGTGCTTCATCCGAAGACCTATCTTTTAGAAATTTAATTAAATAAGTCATTAATAAATAATTAAATTAATCAATTAATCAATAAATAATGAATCGATTAAATGATTAATCAATAAATCAAAAATATCCTTGATAGCCACATCACTTGGTCACTGTCATGTCCAAATATTAACTTCCGAGCTCATAAGGTGCCTGAGATATTGGCCAAATGAGAAAGAAAATAAATAAATGATTAATAATGAAAATAAATAAATAATAATCATTAAAAAATTAAATTATTAATCAATTCGGTCACAGAACACATAAACCACCACCATTTCATCAGAATCTGTAACTTAAAAAAAAAAAATTTAGTCATTAATCGAATAATTAAATAATTAATCGATTAATTGATTGATTAATTAATAAATCAAAAATTGCCTTTGCAGCCAAATCACCTGGTCATTGGCATGTCCAAATATCAGCTTCCTAACTCAAAAGGTGCCTGAGTTAATGGTCAGAAGAGAAAGGAAATTTGATTAATTAAATAAGTACTTAATTAATCGCTAATAATTAAATAACTCCTCAATTAATTGATTAATCAAAAAACAAAAAATATCGTTTTTGACAAAGGACTTGCTCACTACTGTGCCGAAATTTCAGCTTCCTAGCTCAAAGGATGGCTGAGATATCGTCCGGACAAACAAACAAGAAAGAAAACAAGTACACATACATTCAAAGTACACCGCCCCATGCCAAATAATTAAATATGCTGCAGCGCGGCATTGCCGGGGCGCCTCCGGCGCCCGGCAATACCGCAGTGCAGCTCATTGAGGCTGCATTGGGAGGGAGAGGTGTACACTAATTGATTGATTAATTGTATAATTAAAATCAATAAAAGATTATCACAAAATATTTTCATAATCAATTGGCTAATCGCATAACTAAACCACTAGTGCTTCATCCGAAGATGTATCTTTTAGAAATTTAATTAAATAAGTCATTTATAAAAAATTAAATAATTAATTGATTACTCAATAAATAATTAATCGATTAATCAATAAATAATTAATAGATGAAATGATTAATCAATAAATCAAAAATATCCTTGATAGCCACATCACTTGGTCACTCATGTCCAAATATTAGCTTCCCAGCTCAAAAGGTGCCTGAGATATTGGCCAAATGAGAAAGAAAATAAATAAATGATTAATAATGAAAATAAATAAATAATAATCATAAAAAAATTAAATTAGTAATCAATTTGGTCAGAGAACACATAAACTACCACTATTTCATCAGAATCTGTAACTTAAAAAAAAAAATTTTTTTGGTCATTAATCGAATGATTAAATAATTAATCGATTAATTGATTAATTAATAAATCAAAAATATCCTTTGCAGCCAAATCACCTGGTTGTTGGCATGTCCAAATATCAGCTTCCTAACTCAAAAGGTGCCTGAGTTAATGGTCAGAAGAGAAAGGAAATTTGATTAATTAAATAACTACTTAATTAATCGCAAATAATCAAATAACTCCTCAATTTAATGATTAATCAAAAAACAAAAAATACCGTTTTTGACAAAGCACTTTCTCACTATTGTGACAAAATTTCAGCTTCCTAGGTCAAAGGATGGCTGAGATATCGCCCGGACAACCAAACAAACAAGAAACCAGAGTGAAAACTGAGTACTCTCTTTCAGCGTGCGTCACTGCCGAGCCCCCTTCGGTGCCCGGCAATGACGATTTGTAATGCCTGGAGATGGCATAGGAAAGGAGCGGTGTACAACAAGTACAGATACATTCAAAGTACACCGCCCCCATGCCAAATAATTAAATATCCTACAGCGCGGCATTGCTGGGGCGCCTCTGGCGCCCGGCAATACCGCAGTGCACCCCATAGAGGCTGCATTGGGAGGGAGAGGTGTACGCTAATTGATTGATTAATTGTATAATTAAAATCAATAAAAGATTATCACAAAATATTTTCTTAATCAATTGGCTAATAGCATAACTAAACCACAAGTGCTTCATCCGAAGATGTATCTTTTAGAAATTTAATTAAAGAAGTCAATAATAAAAAATTAAATAATTAATTGATTAATCAATAAATTAATCAATTAATCAATAAATAATTAATCGATTAAATGATTAATCAATAAATCAAAAATATCCTTGATAGCCACATCACTTGGTCACTGCCATGTCCAAATATTAGCTTCCCAGCTCAAAAGGTGCCTGAGATATTGGCCAAATGAGAAAGAAAATAAATAAATGATTAATAATGAAAATAAATAAATAATAATCATTAAAAAATTAAATTATTAATCAATTCGGTCACAGAACACATAAACCACCACCATTTCATCAGAATCTGTAACTGGGGGAATTTTTTTTTTTTTAGTAATTAATCGAATAATTAAATAATTAATCGATTCATTAATTAATTGATTAATCAATAAATCAAAAATATCCTTGATAGCCACATCACTTGGTCACTGTCATGTCCAAATATTAGCTTCCCAGCTCAAAAGGTGCCTGAGATATTGGCCAAATGAGAAAGAAAATAAATAAATGATTAATAATGAAAATAAATAAATAATAATCATAAAAAAATTAAATTATTAAGCAATTCGGTCACAGAACACATGAACCACCACCATTTCATCAGAATCTGTAACTGAAAAAAACAAAAAACATTTTAGTCATTAATCGAATCATTAAATAATTAATCGATTAATTGATTAATTAATAAATCAAAGATAGCCTTTGCAGCCAAATCACCTGGTCATTGGCTTGTCCAAATATCAGCTTCCTAACTCAAAAGGTGCCTGAGTTAATGGTCAGAAGAGAAAGGAAATTTGATTAATTAAATAAGTACTTAATTAATCGCTAATAATTAAATAACTCCTCAATTCATTGATTAATCAAAAAACAAAAAATACAGTTTTTGACAAAGGACTTGCTCACTATTGTGCCGAAATTTCAGCTTCCTAGCTCAAAGGATGGCTGAGATATCGCCCGGACAAACAAACAAACAAACAAGAAAACAAGAAAGCAAGAAAACAAGAAAACAACCAGAGTGAAAACTGAGTACTCCCTTTCAGCGTGCGTCACTGCCGAGCCCCCTTCGGTGCCCAGCAATGACGATTTGCAATGCCTGGAGATGGCATAGGAAAGGTGCGGTGTACAACAACTCAAAGGTGAGTATACTGCCTCTGAGCTATAATGTAATGGTGAAGTTCAAACCAGAAAGGTTGAATCGATGTAACGAAGGCATTGTGCATATATTGCTGCTCAACATTGTGCTTTTGCCATAGGAAGAGCTTTTCTCACAGTTGCTTTGCCACAGCGAACAACAAAACAAAATAAACAAGACTAAAGCTGTGGCCTGGCATATACAAAGGAACAATGTTGACAATAAATTCAGAAACGGGCATGATTATGGGTAGAATTTGTGGATAAAAGCTGCAAAATATGCAGCGACTGCAGGTGAATGAGGTTGGTGAAGCGAAGACGTGATAAGAAAGGTGTGTGGGGTCGGAGAAAGCAAATTACCCTCGTGCTTCCATGCAGCAGCCTGTAAACAAACCCAGCGGGCTTATCAAGGCAGGGAAGGTGGTGGCAAGAAGCTTGTGATAATATAGCGGTGGCGGAGGGTTAATGGTGCTTGGCTGGCTGTGTGTGCCAAACAGCTTGTAACACCATTAGGTTGCTGTTTTCTTAGGGTCACGAGCTGTGGGATGCGGGAAAGTGGACCCGAGAGACCCACTATCTCCTTTGAAGCAAAGCGTGCGGCCGGGCATGGCCCACGGGAACTTGCTGTGAAACTGTTTGACGCAGAGAGTTCAAATGGAAGCCGTGAGGCCTGGCGGCACAAATCACAGAGGAGGAGAATCGCAAATAATTTTGTGCATAAACGACCCCGGAAACCAGGACTTTTATGTAGCCATATTACAGCTTGCAGATTGACCTCAATCTACAAACACAAGCCTGCTGCGATGTATATGAAAGCAGTGTGTTTCTTTTCTTGCACATAAAATTTACTTTGATATTTCATTTAATTGCACTGCTTCTGTGAGTGGCCTCATCTGATTGGCATTGCTATCTGGGGAATCTGCTCAGGAGGGATGGGTTTATATATATATGTATATATATATGTATGTATATACACTACTCACAATAAGTTAGGGATATTGTGGGAGTGAGTTTATTTTTTTTATAGGGATTAGGGTTATAGTATTGAAATCAAGAATGCTGTGTTTTTTCACACTCATTAATAACCATAGAATTAGGACCAACAACTTTTTTCAACATAATTAATACACAAAATCAACCACACCGAAGAACCTGCCAATATCCTTAACTTATTGTGATTAGTGTATATACTAGCCGAAAGCACCCGGCGTTGCCCGGGTTCTTTTTGAATGAATTTACTACTATAATTCAGCTTTTACCCAAGGCCATAGAAGATTGACTACTATAATTCAGCTCAGCTTTTAATTGCGAAATGGGCCCAGCCCGGCCGAAGCGGCCTCGACCCGCCTCGCCACCTAGCCTATAACCTTTCCGGGGCCCGTCCCGACATTTTTAGTTCTTTTTGAATGAATTTACTACTATAATTCAGCTTTTACTCGTGGCCGTAGAAGATTGACTACTATAATTCAGCTCAGCTTTTAGTTGCAAAATGGGCCCAGCCCGGCCGAGGTGGGCCTCGACCGGCCTTGCCACCTAGCCTATAACCTAGCCCAAATCTACTCCTTGCCACCTAGCCACCTAGCCCATCCCGACATTTTTTGTTTTAGTTGTTTCCTCCTATCTTTCACCGTTCAGGAGATTAGCGTGTGCAGACAAACAAACAAACAAACAAGAAGACGTCATGCAGAGCACGATACTTGCAAAATCCGCTCCCACCCCCAAGAAAAAAAATTCCATTGATACAGCAAATTGTCCATTTCATCAAGATTAAAATTGACAATCTTGATCAAAGCTCAGGTCAACAGGAATAAAAGTGACGATTTTTCAGATGACAAATGATGATTTTGGAAGGTTTACCTTGAGTTGACCTTTGACCTTTTGACCTCAAAAATAGTTTGTTTCCCTCCTTAGTGACTCAATGTGCAAATGCTGTTCAATTTTCAAGTCAATTCGATGAAAATTGAGCATTTTAGAAATTTGGCCTATGTTGACCTTTTGGCCTATGTTGACCTCAAGTATACTTGGTGGTTGAATTCAGTGACCAGATATGCAAGTCCTCTTCAAATTTCAAGTCAATCAGATGATTCAAGTCAAGTCCTCTCCTCCTGTACGAACATATTTGCTTATACACCTCCCTGTTCCTTTGTTCTCTGCTCTCCTGGCTGTCAAATCCTATTCTTCTGTTCCTGCTTCTGAACCTTTGCTGGAATCCTTAATCCCCCTAAGGAATCCTTCATGCCCTCATTTAGGGAATTTCCCCAGATAGTTTTCATGGTTTAGTTTTAAAATGTTAAAACTTTCCCCTGAAGTGTTGTATTCTGTTGTATATTACAACACAAGTTTCTTCTTCTTCTTTAAAAGGTTGTTGTACACCGCACCTTTCCTATGCCATATCCAGGCATTGCAAATCGTCATTGCCGGGCACCGAAGGGGGCTCGGCAGTGACGCACGCTGAAAGGGAGTACTCAGTTTTCACTCTGGTTGTTTTCTTGCTTTCTTGTTTTCTTGTTTGTTTGTTTGTCCGGGCGATATCTCAGCCATCCTTTGAGCTAGGAAGCTGAAATTTTGGCACAATAGTGAGCAAGTCCTTTGCCAAAACCGTAGTTTTTGTTTTTTGATTAATCAATTAATTGAGTTATTTAATTATTAGCGATTAATGAAGTACTTATTTAATTAATCAAATTTCCTTTCTCTTCTGACCATTAACTCAGGCACCTTTTGAGTTAGGAAGCTGATATTTGGACATGCCAATGATCAGGTGATTTGGCTGCAAAGGCTATTTTTGATTTATCAATGAATCAATGAATCAATTAATCGATTAATTATTTAATTATTTGATTAATGACTAAAAAAATTTTTTTTTTTAAGTTACAGATTCTGATGAAATGGTGGTGGATTATGTGTTCTCTGACCGAATTGATTAATAATTTAATTTTTTTATGATTATTATTTATTTATTTTCATTATTAATCATTTATTTATTTTCTTTCTCATTTGGCTAATAACTCAAGCACCTTTTGAGCTCGGAAGCAAATATTTGGACATGAGTGACCAAGTGATGTGGCTATCAAGGATATTTTTGATTTATTGATTAATCAATTAATCAATTAATCGATGAATTATTTAATTATTCGATTAAGTGCTAAAAAAAAATTTTTTTTTTTTTTTCAGTTACAGATTCTGATGAAATGGTGGTGGTTTATGTGTTCTGTGACCGAATTGATTAATAATTTAATTTTTTAATGATTATTATTTATTTATTTTCATTATTAATCATTTATTTATTTTCTTTCTCATTTGGCCAATATCTCAGGCACCTTTTGAGCTCGGAAGCTAATATTTGGACATGACAGTGACCAAGTGATGTGGCTATCAAGGATATTTTTGATTTATTGATTAATCATTTAATCGATTAATTATTTAATTATTCGTTGAGTGACCTAATTAATTAATTTTTTAAGTTACAGATTCGGATGAAATGGTGGTGGTTTATCAAGGATATTTTTGATTTATTGATAAATCATTTAATCGATTAATTATTTATTGATAAATCGATTAATTATTTATTGATTAATCAATTAATTATTTACTTTTTTATTAATGACCTATTTAATTAAATTTCTAAAAGATACATCTTCGGATGAAGCACGAGTCGTTTAGTTATGCTATTAGCCAATTGATTAAGAAAATATTTTGTGATAATCTTTTATTGATTTTAATTATACAATTAATCAATCAATTAGTGTACACCTCTCCCTCCCAATGCAGCCTCAATGAGCTGCACTGCGGTATTGCCAGGCGCCGGAGGCGCCCCCGCAATGCCGCGCTGTAGAATATTTAATTATTTGGCATGGGGGCGGTGTACTTTGAATGTATCTTTACTTGTTTTCCATTTGGTCACCAAATCTCTTCATTTCAAATAAAAATTCAATCTCTTACAGTTCCTCCTTCCTACATTTCCGAAACTCACCTGCATTCCACCCCTCCTCCAACGTTTTCAAATGGATCTCTGACTCAAAAATCACAAGCAACTCATTTTGCAATAAATGTTCGTTTTCCATTTATCGTCCAACACTTTCTAAAATCCAAACTCACACATCCCTTTCAAATCTACCCCCTTGCTTTGCCCCTGCGAAACTCCCCCCTCACCCTTCCCCTCCTAAACTCCCCCCTCCCCCTCCCCTCCTTAACTCCCCCCTCCCCTGTTAAACTCCCCCCTCACCCCACCCCTCTCACCCCACCCCTCCTAAATTCCCCCCTCACTCCTCCCCTTCAAAACTCGCCTCTCCCCCCTCCCCTTAAATTTTTTTTCTACAATTCTCCCCTCTCACCCCTCCTCCTCAAAGCGTCCTCCCCGCTTCCTCTCCCTTCCAACTCTCACCTCCATCTCCTCCAGCCTTCTTCCTCGCTCTGCCCCCCCCCCCCCCACCTCAAACAACATCTCACTGTGCCTCACCTAATCACCATCAAACCTTTTGCCATCCTCTTCCCTTTCTCCGAGCTCTTCTGAAATCTCTGACACACTACCAACAGTTCTCCCTACCTCCTCCTCCTCCTCTTCCTCATCTTAACCTACCCCTCTCCTGTCCTGTATCCAATGTCCCTCTTCCTCTTCCTTAAAGGTATGGACCTCAAACATCCGGGGCCTTCACTCAAACCTGATTGATCTCTCCATACAGTTTGCTTCTGACAAACCAGACTTAATCTGCTTAACAGAAACTTTCCTCCTTCAAGGTGTCACTGATTCCTTAACATCTCTTCCTGGTTACTCCCTCCTCCGGTATGATAGACCTGAGCCTCGTCCTGGAGGTGGGGTTGCTATCTTTATCAAAAACTCCCTTCCTCACTCTTCCTGCACTGCCCTCTCCACCTCACACCCAGGTTTACCTCTGGTTATGGCTTCCCCCTTCGCTCCCACCTTTTGTTCATATGTGTATTGTACCGTCCACAAAACAGTGATGACTCCATCTACATCTCACTGTCTGATAACATGGACCAACTTCGATCAACTCATGCCAACTCTCTCTTCCTCATATGTGGTGATTTCAACTGTCATCATGCCAGCTGGCTGGGTGTGGGTACCTCTTTCACCAGCCATGGCTCCTCAGCAAAGGACTTCTGCGACCAACTGGGACTGACACAATCTGTCCATTTCCCGACCTGGATCTAAACAATGGAGCATCTTCTCTTCTAGACTTGGTTATGACCAAGAACCAAGGGTTTCCCTCATCTCCTCTTCCTGTTCAGGCTGTAGTTCCCCAAGGCAATGTCCTGGGCCCTGTGCTTTTTATGGTCTTCATCAATGATCTCTCTGACTCTCTTGAAAATCCTCTCTATCTCTTTGCTGACGACTCTACTCACTGTCGCTCCATTCCTCATCCCTCAGATCGGCAGTCTGCAGCCTCCTCACTCTCTGCAGACCTGGACAAAATCACAGACTGGGCAAACAAATGGAACATGTCTTTCAATCCTGACAAATCTCACACTCTTACGATGTCTCTCCGAAAAGACCGACTGGACAACCCTCCCATCCACTTTCTGAATAATCCTCTCCAAGAAGTTCTGTCACTCAAGCTTTTGGGTCTCACTATCTGCCATGATCTTTCCTTGGAAAACCACATTTCAAATCTGGCCTCCAAAGCCAGTCGCCGACTGGGCATCCTCCGTCGTGCGAAGTCCTTCTTTGGTACACCTGAGCTCCTCACCACTTACAAGGCTTTCATCCGCAGCTCTATGGAATACTGCTCTCCCCTCTGGTCTGGTGCTCCTGCCTCACACCTAGCTCGTCTTCACGCTGTTGAAACCAAAGCGTTCAGAATCATTGGAATCTCCCGCGATGAAGCTAACTCCAAGGGCCTTTCACTCACTCACCGCAGGCAGGTTGGTGGTCTTTCCGTCTTCTACCGACTCCTCTCTGGCCTTGCCCCCCAGCTCTCTCTGGGCTCTTTCCCCCAAATATTCCTACAGGTCGCACAAGATCTGCCTGCAACCCTCTTATGGTTAAACTGCCAAAATCAAGACTCTCTGCTCACCTTCACTCCTTCATTCCTCTTTTCTCCCGCCTCTGGAACAAACTCCCTCACTCTCTTCAATCCCACTCCACCCTCCAGGTCTTTAAAACAGCTATTCACCACCATCTCTTATCTTCCCCCATCCAAAACCTTGATCTTTTCTACCCCCGCTAATTTCGGTCCACTTGTGTTTTATACCTCTCCCCCCCCCCGCCCCCCCCCCTTCCCACTTCCCACGCCTCCTCCCCCAAAGCCCTCTCCCTCCCACACTTCTCCCTGCTCTCAAATGTTGTGTTTGTGTGCTTTCCCTTCTCTCCCCATCTTGTCTTCCGCTCCCTCTTTTTATATATTTTGTTTGTCTGGTTGATTTGTTTGTGAAACAAGTGAATCCTCTTGGATTGCGCTGAGGTTCGGGCTTGGAATTTCTAGGAGGAAGTATAATTTGTATGCAATGAAAGTACATGTAATATGGGATCGAGTAAGCTTCACCAGTGCGCGTGCGCGAACTTACGTCACGTCGGCAGCGAGAAGGCGTTCCCCAACACGAACCAATCAGGAACTGCCACGCCCACTTATATGATCTCCGAATTCCTGTGACAGGAATTAGCGTTACACTGGCTGGAAGTCAATCGCTAAAGGCGCTTCCTCAGCGCCAACACCAGTGCGCGGGCGCGAATTTACGTCACGTCGGCAGCGAGAAGGCGTTCCCCAACACGAACCAATCAGGAACTGCCACGCCCACTTATATGATCTCCGAATTCCTGTGACAGGAATTAGCGTTACACTGGCTGGAAGTCAATCGCTAAAGGCGCTTCCTCAGCGCCAATAAATGTTAGCTCTTTCACGAGCCTCGATTCAGTATACCAAAAAAAAAAAAAAAAAAAAAAAAAATTGCAAACTTCCCTGCAAATGTCTGCTGCTCTTCTTCTGCTCCAATCGGTTCATCTGACCATATGCTTGTTGGAGTGGACATCTCTCTGGCCATTCTCAGAGAGCCTCCTCAGCGTCGACGAGTCTGGCATTTCACTCAGGCCAACTGGCACGGTTTTCAAGCAGCCAGCAATCATCTGGACTGGTCTCCCATCTCTACCGCCTCTGCCATCAACTCATCCTGGGAATTCTTCCAAAGTAAATTGCTCTCTCTCTCTCTCATGCACAGATTTATCCCATCTCGTCTTCAGTTGCCATACCCTTCCTCCCGTCCATGGTACATGCAATCTTGTGGTGAGGAAGTTGCCCTGAAACAACTTGCCTTCGCCTCCTTGAAAGCAAATCCAACAGAAGGCAATCTCATTTCCTTTCACAAAGCCCAGAACAAGTGTGTGTCTCCCCTCATGAGAGCCAGGAAACAATATCTCACTACTCTCATGACTGAACTCTCAAAGCTGTCTCCCTCTTCCAAATCCTGGTGGCATCTGGTCAAATCTGTTTCTGGTGTTTGTTCCCCCTCCATCTCCTTCCTTATCTCAAACAGCTACACAGCTGACTCCACACGTGAAAAAGCTGAATGCCTCAACTCTGTGTTTGCCTCAAAATTTTGTGTCCCAAATCCATTTTTCTCTGTACCCACCTTACCCAGTCATACCCAGCTCCTCCTATCCTTCTCTCCTGACAAGGTGGAGAAGTTTCTGTCAATCCTCGACTTTGATTCTGCAACTGGACCAGACGGCATCAGCCCACGGGTCCTAAAATCCTGCTCTGCTGCTCTTTCACACCCTCTCTCTGTTCTCTTCGCCCTTTCTTTTGCTCAAGGTCATCTGCCATCAGCTTGCAAATCAGACAACATTACCGCTTTACACAAAAAGGTGCAAAAACAGATCCTTGCATCTACAGACCAATCAGCCTGCTCCCAATTATCAGCAAAGTCATGGAATCCATCATTGCTTTCGATATCGTCTTCGTCTTCTCCAAAGGCTTGATCTCTGATCATCAATTTCGTTTCAGACCTGGTCACTCTACTCTGGACATGCTGCTCCTGCTGTCTCAACAGTGGATGGAGGTCCTCAATGTCAAACAGGAAATTAGAGCTGTCTCCCTTGACATATCACGTGTCTTCGACACGGTCTGGCACCCCGCTCTGCTCACCAAACTCTCCACCTATGGTTTCCATGGAAATCTCCACGCATGGCTTGCAGACTTCCTCCCTGGTAGTAGTCAACGTGTGGCCCTGAATGGGTTCTGTCATCTCCCCTTCCTGTTCAGGCTGGGGTTCCCCAAAGCAGTGTTCTGGGCCCTGTGCTTTTTCTGGTCTTCATCAACGATCTCTCTGACTCCCTGGAAAATCCTCTCGATCTCTGTGCTAATGACTCCACTCTATGCCGCTCCATACCTCATCCCTCAGATCGGTAGTCTGCAGCCTCCTCACTCTCTGCAGACCTGGACAAATTCACAGACTGGTCAAACAAGTGGAACATGCCTTTCAATCCTGACAAATCTCACACTCTCACTGTGTCTCTCCTAAAAGACCGACTGGAAAACCCTCCCATCTACTTTCTGAACAATCCTCTCCAATAAGTTCTGTCACTCAAGCTTTTGGGTCTCACTATCTGTCATGATCTTTCCTGGGAAAACCACATTTCCAAGCTGGCCTCCAAAGCCAGTCGCCGACTGGGCATCCTGGTGTCGTGTGAAGTCCTTCCTTGGCTTACCAGAGCTCCTCACCACATTCAAGGCTTTCATCCGCAGCTCAATGGAATACTGTTCTCCCCTCTGGGCTGGTGCTCCTGCCTCACACCTAGCTCATGTTCATGCTGTTGAAACCAAAGTTTTCAGAATCATTGGAATCTCCCGCGGTGAAGCTAACTCCGAGGACCTTTCACTCACTCACACCACAGGCAGGTTGGTGGTCTTTCTGTCTTCCACTGACTCCTCTCCGGCCTAGCTCCCCCAGATCTGTCTGTTCTCTGTCCCCCAAATATTCCAACAGGTCGCACAAGATCTGCCAGCAACCCTCTTGTTGTGAAACTGCCAAAATCAAGACTCTGCTCACCTTCACTCTTTCATTCCTCTTTTCTGCCACCTCTGGAACAAACTCCCTCGCACTCTTCAAACCTCGCAATTTGAAATACCAACTTCTTTCCCGGAAGACCTGGCAGTGTCCATGTGTTTTTTTTTTAACCTCTCCCCCCACTCCCTCCCCCCCCCCCCCTTCCCATGCCCACTCACCCCAAGCCCTCTCCCTCCCACAGGTCTCCCGATGTCCCTGTGCTCTACTGTTGTACTTGTGTGCTTCCCTCTCTCTCCACATCTTGTCTCCTGCTCCCCTTATCATATGTTTTATGTACCAGTTTTTTTTTATGTGATCAATGTAAGCTCTTACATGAGCCTCGATCTTGTATACAAAAAAAAGAAGCTGAAATTGGGACGGAAGTTCACCCTTCAGCATGACAACGACCCGAAACACACAACCAAAGCTGCACTGAAAAGGCTGAGGAACAAAAATATGAATGTCCTTGCGTGGCCCAATTAGATCCCCAACCTAAATCCAATTGAAAATCTGTGGCATGACTTGAAAATTGCTGTCCATCAACGCTACCCATGCAAGTGACTGGGCTTGAACAGTTTTGTCCATAGGAATGGGCAAATATTGCCCAATCAAGGTGTGCAAATTTGGTAGAGACTTATCCCAGCCATAATTTCTGTCAAAGGTGCTTTCACCAAGTAATAACTCAGGGGGTTGGACACTTATCCAACCAAGATATTCTAGTTTTGTATTTTTAATGAATTTTATGAAATTTGTAGAATTTGTTTTTCACGTGGAAGTTGTGGGTTACAATGTAATATATATACAGTATATATATATATATATATATATATATATATATATATATATATATATATATATATATATATATATATATATATATATATAATAATAATAATAATAATAATACATTTATTTTATATTGCGCTTTTCAAGAAGCCCAAAGACGCTTTGACAGAGTACAAAAAACAAGTGCAAAAAGACAAAAATCAGTAGGTAAATAATCAAAGCAAAAGGAAGGAGAAGGAGAAGAGATAGTCAGGGGTTAAATGCTGTGGGTTAAATGTTGAATGCAGTGTTGAACATGTGGGTCTTGAGTGATGTTTTGAATGTGGTGAGTGAGGAGGAGTCTCTGATGGTGTGAGGTAGTGAGTTCCAGAGGGTGGGAGCAGCGATGGAGAAGGCCCTGTCCCCCCAGGATCTGAATTTGGTCTGGATGGGGGGGGGGGGGGGGTCAGGAGGTTGGTACCAGCAGAGCGGAGGTTGCGGGTTGGACTGTGTCTGGAGAGGAGGTCAGCCAGGTAGGATGGGGCCAGGTTATGGAGGGCTTTGTAGGTCAAGAGGAGGATTTTGTACTTGATTCTCTGGGGGATGGGGAGCCAGTGAAGCTTGTAAAGGACGGGGGTGATGTGGTCACAGGTCCGGGAATGGGTGAGTAGACGGGCAGCGGAGTTCTGAATGTATTGGAGTTTATTGGTGATTATTGAGGGTGAACCATAGAGGAGGCTGTTGCAGTAGTCCAGACGGGAGGTGATGAAGGCGTGGATGAGGGTTTCTGCAGCCGTGGAGGAGAGGGATGGACGGAGACGGGCGATGTTTTGCAGGTGAAAGAAGGCTGTCTTTGTGATGTGTTTAGTGTATTTGTCGAAGGAGAGGGTTTGGTCAAAGATGATGCCAAGATTCCGGATGTGAGGGGAGGTGGATACTGGGAAACCGTCGATGTTGAGGGCAAAGTTATGGGTGGATTTGGTGAGCGTTTTTGGGCCAATGATGATTATTTCAGATTTATCATAGTTAAGTTTGAGGAAGTTGATTTGAAGCCAGGATTTTATTTCAGTGATGCAGTTTGTCAGGATAGAGTGGGTGGCGGTGGAGATGGACTTGGTGGAGATGAAAAGCTGGATGTCATCGCCGAAGCAGTGGAATTGGAGACCATGACGGCGGATTAAGTGACCAAGGGGGGACAGGTACAGGATGAAGAGGAGGGGGCCAAGAACTGAACCTTGGGGGACACCTTGTGGGAGGGGAGCAGTGGGGGATTTGCAGTTATTGATGGAGATGAACTGGCGTCTGTCAGAGAGGTATGATTTGATACAAGAGAGGGCAGTGCCGGTAATGTTAAAGGTGGTTTCAAGTCGGGTGAGGAGGATGGTGTGATTGATGGTGTCAAAGGCGGTGCTGAGGTCGAGGAGGATGAGAATGTTGAGGTTGCCGGCGTCAGAGGAGAGGAGAAGGTCGTTGGTGATTTTGAGGAGAGCAGTTTCAGTACTGTGGTTGGAGCGGAATCCGGATTGGAATGTTTCATACAGGTTATTGGCAGAGAGGTGATGTTTGAGTTGAGTGGCTACAGCGCGTTCCAAAACTTTTGACAGAAAGGGTAGGTTGGAGATGGGTCTGAAGTTATTTAGGGTGTCAGGGTTGAGTCCAGGTTTTTTCAGAATGGGGGTAACAGCAGCAATTTTGAGGGATGGTGGGACGATGCCTGTAGACAGGGAGGAGTTTATTGTTGCAGTGATAAGTGGAGAGAGAGCAGGAAGGGAGACCTTGACAAAGCTGGAGGGGATGGGGTCAAGATTGCAGGTGGCAGTTTTCAT
Organism: Myxine glutinosa; assembly: GCF_964187855.1. NCBI lineage: Eukaryota > Metazoa > Chordata > Myxini > Myxiniformes > Myxinidae > Myxine > Myxine glutinosa. The sequence goes on along the minus strand of NC_136264.1, from coordinate 59,652,581 downwards.
TCCTATGAGGAGTTCAGAGAGGTCAGTAGGGGAGACTGGGTAGAATTGAGACAGGGGTTGGCAGGATAAGGGGGGGGGGGCAGGTGGTTTGAGGGGGAGCGGGTGCGGTGGTGGTTAAGCTGTTGTAGATGTTGTCAATTTTGCATTGGAAGAATGAAAGGAAGGAGATGCAGTTGTCTACTGTGAATGACTGGGTGGTGGTGTTCAGGGGGCTGAGGAGTTTGTTTATTGTAGAGAAGAGTGCTTTTGGGTTTCCGGAGCCAGAGTGGATAATTTGAGAGTAGTAGGCGGAGCGGGCGGACTGGGTGGTGGTGTTCAGGGGGCTGAGGAGTTTGTTTATTGTAGAGAAGAGTGCTTTTGGGTTTCCGGAGCCAGAGTGGATAATTTGAGAGTAGTAGGCGGAGCGGGCGCGGGAGAGGGCATCTTTGTAGTGTTGTAGGTGGTCCTTGTAGGCTTGGGAGTGAATTGTGAGACCTGTTTTATTGCGGAGTCTTTCAGGTTGGCGAGCACAAGTTTTAATCAGGCGGAGTTCAGGGGTAAACCAGGAAGCAGAATGGGTGAAAGAAACTGTTTTGGTTTTTATAGGCGCAAGCTGGTCAAGGCAGGAGGAGAGAGTGTGGTTGTAGTAGTCAGTGAGGTCAGAAGGGGTGTGGAGGTCAACGAAGGGAGAAGTGGACATTTTTTCAGAGAGGGTGGATGAAAATGAGGTAGGTGAAAGAGCGTTTAGCTTACGGAAGTTGATAGTGCGATAATGCCTTGGTGTTGGGGTGGGGATTTTGATGGTCATAGTGATGGCTAAGTGGTCAGAGAGGGTGAGGTCGGAGCCAGAGAGATGGTGCAAAATTAATCCAGTAGAGCAGACAAGGTCCAGAATGTGACCACGGTTATGGGTAGGAAAGTTGACATGTTGAGTGAGGTTAAAGCAGGTGAGTAAATCAGTGAAGTCAGTGGTTATTGTGGAGTCAGTGGAGTCCATGTGGATATTGAAATCACCGAGGAGGAGGATTGAGGGGGAGAGGGAACAGAGCTGGGTCAGAAAGTAGGAGAAGTCAGACAGGAATGATGGGTGTGGTTTGGGAGGGCGGTAGACGACAGCCATGACTGACTGTGTGTGACCAGAGAGTTTAAAAGCCAGGTGTTCAAATGATGGAGCAGATGAGATGGAGATGAGGCTGGTCTTGATGTCTTGTCAGTGAATTACGGCAATTCCACCACCTCGGCCCTCCGAGCGTGGTTTATTGATGTAAGAATATCCATTGGGTGTAGTGAGGTTGAGTGAGAAGTAGTCCAGAGGTTGTTGCCAGGTTTCAGTGAGACAGAGAAAGTCCAGTTTATTATCCAGAATGTAGTCGTTCATGATGAGGCTTTTGTTGCTGAGGGACCGGGTATTGAACAGGGTGAGCTTGATGTTGTTTTGTACGGTGGGGATGAACTCAGGTGATTTAGCCAGGGTTTGCAGACAGGATGTGCGATCGTGTGCGTTGCTGTGACCAGGTGCGCTGGGACAATGAGTGGGAGTGCGCTGAGCCGACCAGAGTACGGGAATGGAGTGACCTGTATGTAAGTAAACAAACTTACGACCGGAGCCTCTATGAATACATATATATAATCAGGAGATTAAATCAGACGCGGGCGCAGCTTCAGGACGGTCGATCTTTAATTTTCGACAAGCTTTCGACCAACAAAGGTCTTCTTCTTAGTCGTCCCCAAGTTCAATGGAAGTGAAGCGCAGCTTACTTACTGTACTTACTTTTTCCACATGCGAAATTTGCATTTATGTTTATTTAAATTATACAATGGACTACAAAATGTAAATGTTTCATGATATTTGTTATATTATATCACCTTTATCTATCAATATTGTTGAAATGAAGATCAAATAGCTGTATGTTGAAATATATTGAAAAAGTCAAAACTTTACATGGGGTGTACGTACTTACTTTTTCACGTGACTGTATATATTGTTGCGGATCTCTCGAGCCCGTCGACGTACAGAGGGGGGTTAAACCATTTCCCCCTTTCGAGCTTCTACTCCACAAGGCCGAGTCGCCACTCCCGTAGCGAGTGTGCGGAAGGGTATCTGGTTGAGTCCCTTCGTACCTTCGATACACACGCCGCCACGAGAACGGGGACTGGACCTCACATGGGTCACGCTAATCTGATACGCCGAGCGGTTCGCGTGTCATGTGACCCATGCCGTTAATTCCTATTGAACCCGATTTGAGCGGTTTTATTCATGCGATGCTAGGCCAATGGTGTGAAATGACGTGCACGGTCAAATAGAAGGAAGAACACAGGTTTATTTACAATTATACAGTGATCAGGGTAAAGAGAAGAGACACAGAGCAGATATTTAGTCAATCGTACTTAATATCCGGACAAGGGCCCACTCACTCACGCAGGGGAAAGGAGGAAGGAAAAGTACGCACTCCAAACGCGTTCTGGCGCCGTTCGCTCTGGACAGCTCGCCGGGCGTGGCCCTCAAGTGTTCGCGGCACGTGTGCCGGGAGCCCAGGTCGGAAGGTTGTCGGCGTAGGTGGCCCCGGGAGAGATCGGCCTCGCACAGCGTTATTCACAAGCAGCAGGGCGCAGGGCAGGGAGAGTTCGTGCACACACAGCCTTGATCTCCTCGCAGCGACTCACTCTCTCTCTCAATGGACCACTCTCTCACAATGCTCTCTCTGTGGGCCCGGGGCAGGGTTTTATATCGCCCCTCCCCAGTCTTACCCGAATGTTCCAAGCCCCTCCTCTGGCTGCTGTTGTTAGCCACTCCCCTTGAGCTCCGATTGGCTGCTCGCCGCCTACCGGCCACTCCCCTGCAGCTCCTCCTTCGGGCCTGCCAGACTTGTTCTAGGCATAGCACATGGAATTCTCGCCCAATCGAGGCCTAAACTTACTGGCCTGCTCAACGCATACTAACACCGGAAAGGAGACTAAGCTTACATTTAATAAGAAATAACTGAACTAAAGCGAGGCTACATATTGTGATGCAACTACCTACGAGGGGGTTATCCTCTATTCGCAAAACCGCAACACTACCCCCCTCTCTCACCAGACTCGCCCCGAGTCGACCCCAACAGTGGAACCACCGGTAGAGCCTGGCATGCAAATTTACCATTACTTTTAAATGTGACACAAAGGTGTAATCCCCCTAGCATTTATTCTAACCCATGTGTGCGACATTTTTAACACTAAATATGTTCCCCCAAATGCGTTGAGCAGCGACTCTAACAGACTCACACCCACAACTACCCGAGTATTTCCGGAATTTTCAAACTACACACATAGCCGGTGGGCAACATTCTTATATTTACAGGCACATATATTTACAAGCACAAACTGAATCTTTATTTACAATGCTATGACCCAGGACCTGTACTTTGGGAAGAAATTGGAGGAGCGAAACAAAACACTCAATGTGGCACTTGCTGCTTGCATCTTGCATCTTCAGTGTGTGGCTAACAAAACCGGCTGGCCCTGACCGGCATACAGGCCATATGAAGCATCAGGGCCATCTAAGTCTTTCATCTTCCTTCCTGGCACACAATACAATATTGCACACACTTTCTTTTCATTGGCCAGCAGGGCCACTCTCATGTCGTCCAACTGCGTGGCATCAGTGCCACTCAAGAAGTGGTCCGAAGGTGCAAGGTAAGTTGCAGCAAGATGTGCACAGCAGAGGTGCGAGGCCACAAGGCTTGTGGTCCATAAGTGTGACAAGGGTGCAGCAAAATGGGTTTGGCAGCAAAGTGCTGCACATGTCGGCTGCACAGGTGTAGCAAGGGTTTCAGCAAAAGGACTGGCAGCAAGGTGCTGCACAGTTTGGCTGCACAGGTGTAACGGTGCAGAATGGATGCTGCACAGTTCGGCCTCCAAAATGGTCCTGTGGCGGGGAGGGAAGACAAAGCGCAACAAGCAAATGGAAAGGACACAGTAGCACGCAAAAAACAAGGTGACCAGGCACCACCATGCCTGGTGCGGTGCGAGGGACACGGTAGAGCGAGCAGAGCAAACTCATCCCTAACCGTCCATACCCCCCACCGTTGGCTACACTACCCTAGCCCCCCTTGTATTTACAATCCGTCTCTACGTCCTGTCTCCCATATCCCCCTCTATGCCAAATTCGTCCCCAACTCCCTCCCAGGAAGGAAGGGATGGAACACAACAATGCCTCACTTACGTCATGATGCGTCTTACCACTCAAACAGTCTACAGAGCCTCGGTGTGGAGCTCGTCCTCCTCGGTGACTGCCTGTGTATGGTGCGAAGGGATTTCTCACATCCTAACGACACTAATAGCATTACTCATTTAAACTACCTGGGGTCATACCCTGTCAATCGGCCTCTTTAAACTATGTGGTCCTAATAACCCGAATTCCCATTGCCCACACTGTGGTGCCCTCCGAATTTGGGTCTCACCCCCACAAATTTTCGCACTGTGCCCTCACACAATTTCGTGGCTGGGTCATGTGGCTCTACCAGCAGGTCCACCTACCTGCGCACCTCCACCAATGAAGCCGCCCCCCGAGCTTGCCTGCTTCTCACACTACCTAACCGGGGAAGGCCCTCCCTGGCACTTACCCCCTCTATGCCCACCTTGGCATCGGGCAACCCGGGTCCTCTCCTGAGATCCTCTGGCCCCACTCACTCACAACAACTACCCTAACCGGCTCCCAGAGCCTACCTGCGGCCTTACCTGGCCGGCAAGCTACCAGTGATGGAGTGCCCCAATAACTACACGCACCAATTAAGCCACACGCCCTTCCATTCCACAGTCTCATGCACCCTACAAAACACTTCTTTCCACTGTCCGCACCACAGGTGTCAATATCCATGCAATTTACCTATGCCCTCTACCTGGCTTTACACTACCCCCCCGGGCTTTCATGAATGGGTTCCACTTCCCCCCATTCAATCCTTCGCACCATGCATTCCACACCTTTTATTCCACACCAAGCATTCTCACATCAAATATCTTGCACACCATTTATTCTCACACCACTACTTTTACACACCATTACACAATTCCGCTTGTCTCAACACAATTCATCAACCACACAGCATCATCTATCTAACTAATTCCCCTAAAACTCATGCTTCCCTCATCGTCCCTTTACACTATGCACACCCTTTTATTTAACATCCACCTAAACTCTCTACGTCCCCTCTACAGTTCAGGTGTCACTACTTAATTCTTGTCCTTACTGTCTTCTAACTCCCTAACATTATCCTAGCCCTCCCTCGGCCAGCTTCGGTGCCCCATGGAGGCACCCATTGCTGGCACCTCCATGTGCCTGACACTGCATCCCCCTAAACTAATGCTCATGGGCCCCCCGTGGGAGGAATTGTGACACCACCATTCCCCCACGTGGGGTACACTACTCCCCAGTTCTCTACACTACGAGCCTCTCCATGTGGATGTTCTTTGTCATGGCTCGGCCTCGTAGGGCCGAGCGATCCATGCGGGTGGTTGGTTGCCTGTATGGGGTGTCCGTCCGGCATTTTCAATCCAAAGGGGGAGGAATCGATGGGCCCAGGTGCCGGGCTCCATCCCTGCGCAGGGCCTAGCGTTCCCAAACACAATGACCCAGCCAGCCATGGCCGGTGCACCGCACCCGATAGGGTGCGTGGCTCCGAAAACTCCTACCTACCCTTGAACCCGGCCGATCGGCCTTGCTGCCATACGGCACCAACCATACAGTGCGGGGGCCGGAGGCACGAACCGTGCACGCCGGTCCTTGTGAGACCGACGCCGCACCGATCCCCTCTGGTCCCTGCAGCACACAACTCACCGGGGGCTCGCGTACGCTGACCGTCCCACTACACGCTACCCCGGTCTGTGTTGATGCCTGGGCCGTGTCCTCACCACGTGCGACCCACTCCACACTCGCACACCCAGGCGCACACACGCCTTTCACGCACTCCGCTATCGCACACTCCAGTGCACACCACCCAGGCGCACTCACACCTTTCACACACTCTGGTGTTGCACACTCTGGTGCACACCCTACCCACACACACTCCGGTGTGCATTCTCTCTCACACTCCGCTATCGCACACTCCGGTGCACACTCGGCCATCGCACACTCCGGTGCACACTCGGCCATCGCACACTCCGGTGCACACTTGCGTTACACACTCCGTAACACACTCTCTCTCACACCGCACAATGGGCCCTTCGCAAATCGTACCACCCTCACTCGTACACCGCACAATGGGCGATACGCGAACGCCCGGGTCTCGCCTTTCTCCCAAGCGTGCCGAGCACCCGTTCGCGCCAAACATATTCACGCCATTAGCACCACTCACCTCAGGGCTCTCCTTCCCCTGCTTCTCCGCCAGCACCTGCAAACTTTTTATTTAGTCAGCAAGCACGGCATCACGGTGCAAACGCAGACTTTGTGCGGATTCCATTTCCACCTCCCGTGATTTATTCTGTCTCTTCAACCCCCGTCTTTTCTTCTTTTTCCCGGGTTGTCTTCTCTACCTCGACGATCATCGGTGCACCCAAAATTTCGTCTTCCAATTCGACCTTCCTCGGTGCCCCCAAAATTTTCTTTCCCAATGCGACGATCGTTGGCTCCTCTACACCCCGCATCACGACTCCCATAGCCCCGGTCAACTTGGCTGTCCTCCGCTCTAGCTCGCTCCCCACGCGTTCTCCGCACCGTGTCACCTCGTCGCGTACCACCACGACCCTCCCGCTCAGCCTGCGCCCAATGTCCTCCCCCATTTTTTTTAATGTCCTTTCTCAACTCTGCCCTCATCTTCTGCATATCGCACCTGGATTCCTCCCTCAATTTTCCCATGTTACACCTGGATTCTTCCCTCTGAGCATCCATTTTGTTTTCCAACTCCTCCTTGTTACACCTTGCTTCGTCCCTCTGGGTGTCCATTTTTTCATTCATTTTATTCATGTTGTCCTCCATATATGCCCTGAATTGCACCATAAAAAGGCCCATATCCATCGGCGCCGCGGCCTCGGCTCTCGTCGCCACGTGCGAGGCGCCGCCATTTTCCTGACCTACTGCCACACCCTCTTCTGCTTCCTCCACTATCAACTGTCCCTGCTGGTCCTGGGCCATTGATTCCTCCTCATCTATTACTCCCACCAGCATTTGATCGTTATGGCCAGCCATTATACGAATATAATTTGGTTTTTAAAAACTAAATTTCGTCCACTCGTAATTTCAAGCACATGAAGCGCTCTCTCGGTCCAATTATCCCACTCCCAAACACCAATTTGTTGGTGTCCGGCTCGAATCCCAATCCTGACTACCAATTTGTTGCAGATCTCTCGAGCCCTTCGACGTACAGAGGGGGATTAAACCCTTTCCCCCCTTCGAGCTTCGAGTCCACGAGGCCGTGTCGCCACTCCCGTAGCGAGCGTGCGGAAGGGTATCTGGCCGAGTCCCTTCGTACCTTCGATGCACACACCGCCACGAGAACGGGGACTGGACCTCACACGGGTCACGCTAATCTGATATGCCGAGCGGTTCGCGTGTCATGTGACCCGTGCCGTTAATTCCTATTGAACCCGATTTGAGCGGTTTTATTCGTGCGATGCTAGGCCAATGGTGTGAAATGACGTGCACGGTCAAATGGAAGGAAGAACACAGGTTTATTTACAATTATACAGTGGTCAGGGAAAAGAGAAGAGACACAGAGCAGATACTTAGTCAATCTTACTTAAACCCGGACAAGGGCCCACTCACACACGCAGGGAAAAGGAGGAAGGAAAAGTACGTGCTCTAAATGCGTCCTGGCGCCGTTCGCTCTGGACAGCTCGCCGGGCGTGGCCCGAAAGTGTTCGCGGCACGTGTGCAGGGAGCCCAGGTAGGAAGTTCGTCGGCGTAGGTGGCCTCGGGAGAGATGGTCCTCGCACAGCGTTATTCACAGGCAGCAGGGTGCAGGGCAGGGAGAGTTCGTGCACACACAGCCTTGATCTCCTCGCAGCGACTCTCTCTCAACGAACCACTCTCTCACAACGCTCTCTCTGCGGGCCTGGGGCAGGGTTTTATATCGCCCCTCCCCAGTCTTACCCGATTGTTCCAAGCCCCTCCTCTGGCTGCTGTTGTTAGCAACTCCCCTTGAGCTCTGATTGGCTGCTCGCCGCCTACCGGCCACTCCCCTGCGGCCCCTCCTTCGGGCCTGGCAGACTTGTTCTAGGCATAGCACATGGCATTCTAGCCCAATCGAGGCCTACACTTACTGGCCTGCTCAACGCATACTAACACCGGAAAGGAGACTAAGCTTGCATTTAATAAGAAATAACAAGTAAAGCGAGGCTACATGTTGTGGTGCAACTACCTACGAGGGGGGTTATCCTCTATTCGCAAAACTGCAACAATATATATACAGTCACTTGAAAAAGTAAGTACACCCCATGTAAAGTTTTGACTTTTTCAATATATTTCAACATACATCTATTTGATCTTCATTTCAACAATATTGATAGATAACGGTGATATAATACAACAAATATCATGAAACATTTACATTTTGGAGTCCATTGTATAATTTAAATAAACATAAATGCAAATTTTGCATGTGGAAAAAGTAAGCACACCCTTACATTTATCACTAATTCAAATACCTAAAATTAGAATCAGATGCACCAGCTCAGGTGAAAATAATTAGAACATCATCAGAGAGGATCTTGGAGGAACCTGTCTTATTTAAACATCAGACATTTCGTTTGGTTTGCTCTTTGTTGTTGATGTGTGAGGCATCACCATGCCTAGATCAAAAGAGCTCTCTGATGCCTTCAGAAAGAAGGTTATAGATGCCTACAAGTCTGGGAAGGGATTTAAAAAGATCTCCAAACAATTTGAAATCAATCATTCGACTGTCCGGAAAATCATGTACAAGTGGAGAAGATTCCAAACAACTGCCAACTTGTTCAGGCCAGGCCGCCCCAGCAAGTTCAGCCCGAGAACAGACCGCAAGATGCTGAAAGAAGTCTCTAAGAACTCCAGAATGTCATCACGGGACCTACAGGTAGCTCTTGCCACAGTTGATGTCAACGTGCACGAGTCTACCATAAGAAAGAGGCTGCACAAATTTGATCTACATGGGAGGTGTGCCAGGAGGAAACCTTTGCTGTCCAGAAAGAACATCAGGGCAAGACTAAAGTTTGCCAATGAACACCTAGGCAAAGACCAGCACTTCTGGAACAATGTGCTCTGGACAGATGAGTCAAAGGTAGAGCTATTTGGCCACAGTACCAGAAGACATGTTTGACGAAAACCAAAGACAGCATTTGATCACAAGAACCTGATACCAACTGTAAAGCATGGTGGTGGAAATATTATGGTTTGGAGCAGCTTTTCTGCATCAGGGCCTGGGCATCTCACCATTTTTTTTTTTTGTATTTTTTGTATACTGAATCGAGGCTCGTGAAAGAGCCACCATCATATAATCCACTATGAATTCTTCATTGTACCAGAGGGTGCTTGAGGATAATGTGAGGCCATCTGTCGGAAATGTTGAAGCTCAACCGAAGGTGGACCTTGCAACATGACAATGACCCTAAACATACCAGTAAATCCACCAAGGAATGGCTGAAAAGAAAGAAATGGAGGGTTCTGGAATGGCCACGTCAAAGCCCGGATCTAAATCCCATCGAGATGTTGTGGGGGGATTTGAAATGAGCTGTGCTTGCAAGAAACCCCTCAAACATCGCACAGCTGAAAGAAATCTGCATGGAGGAGTGGGCAAAAATTTCTCCCAGTTGATGTTAGAGACTGGTAGACAGTTATAAGAAACGCCTACTTGAGGTTGTTTCTGCCAAAGGGGGTAAAACCACTTATTAGAGCCAAGGGTGTACTTACTTTTTCCACATGCGAAATTTGCATTTATGTTTATTTAAATTATACAATGGACTAGTAAATGTAAATGTTTCATGATATTTGTTATATTATATCACCTTTATCTATCAATATTGTTGAAATGAAGATCAAATAGCTGTATGTTAAAATATGTTGAAAAAGTCAAAACTTTACATGAGGTGTACTTACTTTTTCACGTGACTGTGTGTATATATATATATATATATATATATATATATATACATATATATATATATATATACATATATATATATATATATACATATATATATATATATATACATATATATATATATATATACATATATATATATATATATACATATATATATATATATATATATATATATATATATATATATATATATATATATATATATATATATATATGATCAAGGCACCTCCTAGCTTTAATGGTGAGCACCAGCCACGAATTATGTCTCACACGGTAAATACCGCATAACCCGCAAGGAACCAACAGCCTGTCTGCCACACAGACCATCGTTCCCACCAGTGCAAACCAAAACCAGGGGGTGCGGTGCGATCGGCGGGGATAATAATCAACAAACATAACAGCGTGACGAGCGCTGTCCCGATCTCCTGTGGACCGAAGTCCTAGACCAAAGCGTCACCTCCGACCCAAAGGGTCTTCTGGAGGCTTCAGCCCGGCCACTCTGTCAACAGACAGAGATTTATTCATTGGTCCCCATTGGCTAAACATCAAGCAGAGCCGCCAATCCAGATTTCGGGCTTATTAATCCTCGTCAGGACGGCATACTGCAAACAATCTAACCAATGAGGACCATAATCGTCTATTAAGATGATCAAGGCCTCCAGAAGACCCTTTGGGTCGGAGGTGACGCTTTGGTCTAGGACTTCGGTCCACAGGAGATCGGGACAGCGCTCGTCACGCTGTTATGTTCGTTGATTATATATATATATATATATATATATATATATATATATATATATATATATATATATATATATATATATATATGTATGTATATATATATATATATATATATGTATGTATATATATATATATATATATATATATATATATATATATATATATATATATATACACACACACACACACGCTAACCAACATCCACTGCCATTGTCTCACCTACCCAATCAGAAACTGCTTCATAGAACTCTAAATAAGTTTGTTAAACATGACATCAACCCTTTGTTGAATCTATACTGATTACCTTGAATTCGTTTGAAATTACTCAAATGGTCTCTTATCTGGTCCTTAATGTCTCCAACACCTTCCTCACAATTGAAGTCAATATAACAGGTCTATACTTTCCCAATTCTTTTACAATTACAATTAAGGACGAAGGACGGGAACAGTGGTGAGTTTGAGGTGAAGGTGGGAGTGCATCAGGGGTCGGTACTAAGTCCATTACTATTTGTAGCTGTGATGGAGGTGCTGGCTCAGAACGTAAAGGAGGGTTTACCGTGGGAGTTGTTGTATGCAGATGATCTGGTGTTGATTGCGGAAAGTATGGATGGACTGAAGGAAAAGATGACCACGTGGAAGGAATGTATGGAGACAAAAGGTCTGAAGGTGAATATCGGAAAGACGAAGGTGATGGCAAGTGGTAAAGCATGTGGTGAGGTGGAAAGAACTGGGAAGTGGCCCTGTGCTGTGTGTAGGAAGGGTGTCGGAGTGAACTCCATTCAATGTACAATGTGCGCTGAGTGGGTTCATCAAAAATGTAGTGGTCTGAGAGGGTCATTAACCAGTGTGGCAGCTACATTCAAATGTAAGGTGTGCACAGAGGGAGCTGCAGATGGAGGAAATGTTGAGTTGGATCTTGGAGATGGCGTGAAGCTGGAAGGTGTGAAAACATTTTGCTACCTCGGAGACATGCTGAATGGAGAAGGTGGATCAGACTCGGCAACGGTTGCTCGAGTGAGATGTGCATGGAAGAAGTTTCGGGAACTGGGTGGCGTGCTGATGATGAGGGGAGTGTCGTTGAAGCTGAAGGGAAAGGTGTATGCTGCATGTGTGAGAAGTGTTATGATTTATGGGAGCGAGACATGGGTAATAAACGTAGAGCAGCAACGAAGGTTGGAAAGGGTGGAAATGCGAATGGTTCGGTGGATGTGTGGAGTATCGTTGAGAGAGAGGAAGACAAATGATGAATTGCGAAAGATGATGGGAATAGAGCCTGTGATTGATGCTGTGAAGAGGAACAGGTTGAGATGGTTTGGTCATGTGTTGAGGAAGGATGAAAGTGACTGGTTGAGAAGAGTGATGGAAATGAATGTAGAAGGAAGCAGAGGACGGGGAAGACCGAAAAAGACTTGGCTAAAGATGGTGGAAGAAGAAATGCGGGCAAGGGGGTTAACAAGGAGAGATGCAGAAAATAGGGCAAAATGGAGAAGATTGTCATGGGGACCGCAAGGCTAACCCCCGCTCTAGCAGGGAAAATGGCCTTTAAAATGCATGTTGTTGTTGTTGTATACTTTCCCAATTCTTCTCTGGAACATTTTAAAAGTTGTGTGTACATTTGTTAATCTCCAATCATCTGGTACTTGTCCTGACTCTAGCGAGTTGTTGAAATATCTGCTAACACCACATTTATTTGCTCTGCCACCTCCCTCAACACTCTTGGATGCATATTATCCGGCCCTGGAGCTTTATCATCCCTTAATTTTCCCAGCTGTTTCTTTACTTCATCTACTCATACTTGTATAGATACTTAGATATTGGACATTTCCCTGACTGTTACTGTGTAAATGTAGAAGCAATTTTTTTTAAATACAAGTCTGCCATCTCACCCTCATCATCCACCAGTTCTTCTATGCTATTCCTCAATGGGCCCACACTCTTTTTAACCCTTTCCTTAATACCTATCAGGAAGTCGCAAAACTTCCTATGTGGGACGTTGAGCCGGATTTATGTTTAACAGTGCCCGGGACATTAGAGTAGGAGAGGCCCTCTATCAACGTTTTGAAATATCATGTTATATATCGCTTTTTGCCTGATCTCTCAACGGTGAAGAATCACTTAAAAATTAAAACCTTCCTCATTCCAAAATCTCAAGAGACCCAACTGCCACACAAATACCGGCCAATAACCTGTCTACCAACAACATACAAACTTTTAGCAGGAATAATCACAGAAACGATGTACCACCACCTAGCACAACAAGGAGGCCTAGAGGCAGAACAGAAGGGATGCAAGAGAGGATGTTGCGGAACAACAGAACACCTACTACTAAACAAGGCTGTAGTCGAAAACTGCAATATGAGAAGACATTGTCCACAGCAGGGATAGACTATAAAAAAAAGCTTTTGACAGTGTCCCACATTCATGGATGATAAAGTACATACAAATGTACAAGATAAATCCCCAAATAATCAAGCTGATTGAGAAAGCCATTGATCTATGGAATACCACACTAATCCTGCAGCATTCAGAAAGAAAGATCGAAATACCAGGAGTGAAGATAGGATGTGGGATCTTCCAAGGAGACAGCCTTTACCCCCCTCCTATTTTGCCTTGCTCTGGACCACTAAGTAACCTCATTAAAGAGCAAAGACATGGATACACCATAAGATCCAATAAAAGAACATTCAAAGAAACAAGAAAGGTGAAATCTACTGTACATGGATGATTTAAAACTCTTTGCAATGTGAAACGTTGCAAAACTAAATGAAATTAGTGAAACGGTACTCCAACGACATCCAAATGAAATTTGGCCTAAATAAGTATGCCAAGTGCACATTTGTGCAAGGTAGACGAACAAAAACAGACGACGTAAAAATCAACCTAGATACAACAATACAGGAGCTAGACAATGAAGCATCTTACAAATACCTTGGAGTAGAAGAGGGCCAACAAATTTGTCATAAAAATATGCAAAACAATTACCAAAGAATACCTGTGTAGAACAAGGCTGATCCAGAAAACCTACCTTTCTCCAAAGAACAAAATCAAAGCCATAAACCAACTAGCAGTACCAGTGTTCCAATTCAGCTGCGGAATAGTAAACTGACCACAAGAGGAAAATGTTATATATCGCTTTTCAGGGATATATGGAAAGGAAACTCCTCGCTATCCACAAAATGTTCTACAAACATCGGTGCATCTCAATAATGTACCTGCTGAGGAAAGAAGGTGGCAGCCTGATGAACTCAATCAAGTGCACAGAGCGATGACTGTAGGATTAGCAAAGTATGTGAAAAGCTCAACAAACCACCTAATAAAATTTGTATACAAGTTTGCACACAACAGACCAGAAAGGTATCTTTCACGAAATCAAGAAAATGACCAAATATCGAGACCTCAAGAATGAAGTGAAAAGATCCTGGATTGGAGTAATGGGAATGATAAAAAATAACCTTGCAAAATTCCTCAGACCATCCCTGGGAACATTACCACAAACTAACTACAGTTAGAGGCTGTCCGGGACTCAGTGACAATCCTGCAAAGAGCCCTTGGAACAAAACTCTGAGAACAACACAACTTCCAAACTTGGCCCATGAATCACGATCCTTCACCGAAGCGAAGGCGGATACCTTGAGTCCTGGGAGGACTCCATTCCACCTTCTGAAACCCGAATCATGGAGATAACACAATAAATGACACACACACACACGCTAACCAAATTGAGAGAGATGTGCCATGTTATGTGTAGGCACAACCATTGTTCAAAGAAAGATGTAGGTATTATTTTACGTGATAATTTATTGTGACCATCCCGACCTTGTTTACATACTTTTGGTACCATCCCTGCTTCCATATCCATTAAAAAATATATTACTTGAATACTTAAAGAATGTCTTGCTGTTCTGTTTATTATTCTTGACAATAACCTTTTCATATTCCCTTTTGGCCTAACGAGTTATTTTCTTGACTTGTTTCTGTTTCCTCTTGTACTGATGTGAGTCGGACTCAATTCCTGTTATTTTGTTCTTCATGAATGCCTTCTACTTATGTCCCTCATTATACTGTGTATCTCACTGCTCAAGCAACCTGGTCTCTTTCGGCCTCTACCTTTATACATCACTGGAATATACCTACCCTGCATCTTTCATGTTTGCTCCTTGAAGGTTGCCCATTTCTCCGATGCAGACTGCCCACTCGTTAACTTTGCCCAATCTAAAACTCTAAAATCACTTCTCCTACCCTCAAAGTTTGTCCTCCTAAAATCGAATGACCTTAAACCACGAAGCCCAAACTTTACACCTCAAAGATAGAGTTGCGCTTTATATGTATGTATGTATGTTTGTATGTATGTATGTATGTATGTATGTATGTATGTATGTATGTATGTATGTATGTATGTGTGTATGTATGTATTATATCACTTTAGAAAAAACAATACGATTTAAGACATTGACAGACAGCCCATCCAGCTTGTGGTAGGCAAACGTTGGAACTAAGAACATCCTGAAGCCTCTTTTTCTTCATTCTTTCCTATATTTCCCTATTTTACTCATTCTCTCTTGTATTTCCTCATTGTCACCAGTTTTTCTCTTCCTCTGATGTTGGTCAGCAATTGACCTCTTAACATCCATCATCCAGCTCTTCGATGAGCCTCAAACTCTGTATACAACATCTAAAAACAAGAAACAAACCTATAATGTCATATATATTATTTATTTCTGATTTTTATTGCAATATCCACATGAAAATGATGAGAATTTACAAACATTTCATAACATCCTATTAATGGCCAAAACAATTATTTAAAATCTAAATATTAATTACTATGACCTTCTTTTTTTTTGTATACAAGATCGAGGCTCGTGTAAGAGCTAACATTAATCACAAAAAGAGAAACTGACACATAAAACATAAGATAAAGTGAGCGGGAGACAAGATGGGGAGAGAGGGGGGAAGCACACAAGTACAACATTTGAGAGCAGGTACATCGGGAGATCTGTGGGAGGGAGAGGGCTTGGGGGGAGGAGGCACGGGAACGGGGGACTATATAAATACTACAATATAGGCATGAAAACTATATAAATGATGTGACTCTTGTCCTGCTTAATTTCAAAAGAAGTGCCTATAAGATCAATTTTTGTTCCTTACAAAACTGCAGGTTAAGTACAATCATAATATGGTAGCACAAGGGAAATTGACATTCAATGTGCAACCACTTTGAGTGATTAGTTTTTATGACCCATGATCCCGCTACTTTTGCCACTCAACAAATTGGACCTGTGTCTGCAGGTCTCTGACCAAAGGACTCTAAACAGGCCACGATTCTCCGAGTTATTTGCACCGGCGAATGAATGAAACTGAAACTTTCCATGAAAAGCAAATGCATTCCGTCGAAGGGCTCTCATGGGATTTGACACTTTGAGTGAGGCTGCGGAGATTTCCATGGACACGGAACCAAGAGTGCACATTTCACACTCAATCTTGAAAACACGAGCACAATACAGGCCTGAACCGACGTCCATAGACAAATAGATGAATGCTGGCAAAGGTCGGATCATAGATTTTGAAGCAGACCTGGAACGCCTTAAAGAAGATGGCTTTTCAATGCTGTGGAAATTTAACGGGAAAAAGGCTGGGCGGCTTATTTACACGCCTAGCTGATTAAAAACCGGTGGGTGAGGAAGCCTACAGTCCGTGTAGAACATCATTTTACATCCATAAAATTTGGCATTTTATGCCTTTCAGCATCACGGTCGGGTGTCCGCAAACATCAGTTATTTACGTAGGATTTATTTTTTTCCCTTCAACTCCCTGCTCTCTCCACCCCATCCCCATCTCCTTACTCCTTTGCCACTATCCCTCCTACTACACCGGCCCAGCACGAGTCACAGTCCACACACACACAGCCACTCATCACGACTCCCACCCATACCCTTCACTGATTTTTCACAGTACATAATAAACAGTCGGTGCATGCGATGGTGTCACTAATCGCAAATTTGTCCCGACTTCTTTAATAACAAGATGTTCTGCAGGAGGGGGAATAGTAAGGAGGCTGCTCGGATGTGGGGGTTGCCCCATAAACACCACGTGATCCTCCTTGCTGGTCACTCGGTGTTTTTTGCAGTTTGAGGCAAGCCTCGTGGCCTTCCTTAGTGCTTTCAACCAGTACCAGATGTCGGCTAATTGGAGCGGATTTACCTCCAGCAAAGGTTATTGGGTGTTTCTTCCATCATATTGACAACACGCAATTTTCTCTAATGGATTTAATAACTACCCTTCTCTATGTCGATAGAAGTACTTTGAACTCGATGCCGGCTGCCATATATCTTTGCCGCAGCATGTCTAGAATGCTGGGGTTGAGGTTACCAAAAGGATTGGCGGATACCACAGTGCCAGCGCACATAGTATACTAGTCTACGTAATTCGCCACCTCTTCTGAAGGAGCTAAAAAGACATGAACTAACTTGATATTATATGAATGACTCGTTACATTTTTAGATTTACATTTTCAAGTTGTTAATTTTGATTGGATAATTTTTTTGGGATAAAAATCACATTGCTGAACTAGAACGGCACCCGGTAGAGCAAATACCTGCGCCAGGCTGTACATTTTACGTTTGGTGCCCCAGTGATTGGCCGGATCTGCACCCAGACCTTAAACAAAATCGAATTGGCTTGCTCTTGTCACATAACCAACTAGTCCACCAAATTTCGTCCGAATCCGACCACAACTTTTTGAGATATCCTGCTTTATATCGTTTTTTGGCCCCATCTCTCAATGGCGAAGAATCACTTAAATATTGTAGTGTCCAGATCCGGATCTTCACCAAAATGTTTCCAATTCATCCTTGTCACACACACTCAACCTGTCTACCAAGGATAGTCTGAATCTGTCCATAACCTTTTGAGACTTCCTGTTCACAGACAAACAAACAGGGTTTGAATGAATTACCTCCGTCCACCTTCGGTGGCAGAGTTAATAATTCCATTGTTATCGATACATGATCACCCAGACATAATTTTGAGGACCTTCTTATTATTACTCTTCCGGGTGTATCAACAGCACGTGTGGCAGAAAATTGCCTTGAATATATCTAGACCCCATGACGTGACCTTTGCGAGGCCGAGCAGGGAGTAAAGGGAATAGGAGGTTAGGTGAGTTGAGGAGGGGGTGAATTTAGGGGCAGGATGAATCGGGCATCTGTTTTGAAACCACCTGCCCCGTCAGTGAACTAGAGAAGAAAATTTTAGTATATGTTAAGAAAAAGAAGAAGAGTTTAATGATTGCAGGTGTCTGAACGATAAAAGTGAAAAAACACCTTCTTTGTCGAGAAGTTCTGATATTTCAAACATCGTAATGTCTCTTTCGCAAAATGTAACTGGTTTGCTTCACGCAATGGAGTGATTTAATTGGACGGTTGTAAAGCACGTGAGATTAACATTTGTTAGTCACTTGACCGCACGTATTTACGGAGTGTTTAACTCGTGAACAAAGGTTCTTTGGCATAGAAAATCAAGATGGTGGTCTGCCTGCATGGCACGAGGAAAGCTGCCAGTCGTGCAGTTGAGCGCTTCGCGGGTTTTAAGAAACACGAGTGCTGGTCGGTGGGGGTTGGTGAACAGGTTTATAGCCGCAAGGGAGGCCATGATGCCCTCCTGGGGTCTGCTACATTGCGCCGTTATTTCTTTACCATGAAAGGACCCATTGAAATTCTGGTTATTGAGAGGTGGCGACAGAATGAAGGTAGGGGGTGCTGGTTCTCCAGGCAGGTGTGATGCCCCGACTGAAAATGATGTTGCGCCACTCGGTGCCATGCCAGGTTCTCTGTAGCGGCTGCCCTCACATATTCCCTAATCCTTTTCTTATTGCCCTCTGCCAATCGAATCAAACTTTTAGGAGCCTTTCCGCCTGGTCTCCCCGTCAGGGTTCCTATATATGTGATGCCTCCAGGGCCAAGGGGGGCATCCTGCTGTTTTACAACAAAGACTTTATTTTCCTCATGCTAGTGTCTGCTCTTCCTTCAAATGCTGCTCTTTATTACATTGTAATGACACCTCGGTGACCTTTTCACGAAAAGTTAGTGGTTCAATGTGATATTAGGGTTTAATACTCACTTTGCGAGTTCATGTACAAGAAGGCAGACTAAGTCTATGACCTGACTAAGTAAATGTCAAAGTTTAACAACATTAATGTAACTTTTTTTTCTATTTGGTCTTTTAACAACATTTGTTTTTTATCTTGAAGCGTTTCTATGAATTAAATATTTTTCTGCCTTCATATGTTAAACTACAGACTTCCTGGTAATGTCATTGAAATAAAATTTGGATGTTAAATGAACAAATTTAGTGTCTGATCAAAAACAAATCACGTATTTAGCAATTCTATCTTTGATGTCCCATTTTCTTCAATGTATTATTGTTTAAAAAGTTATCTCTGAAGGATATAGGCTAATTGAACAAAACAAAGCAAATTTTACAAGTTTATAGTAGTCACAAGCACTGGTTTGCTCGGCCTATCACTATACTACATCATCAGGTTTTGACTCATTATGCTGAGTACCGGTTTTGATATTTGAATGGGTCTTTAGAAGGTCGTAACGTTATTACACGCAACTATCAAGACAGTAACGGGGAGAGAAACTTTTTCAGGTGTTAATGTTCTCTCGCATGAATGTATGTGACGACCAGGTAGTCGTGTGACTGGGCCTGGCAGAAATAATGATGGCATTGTTTTGCAAAATTTTACTTGTACGAATAGAACATTATTAAAATTAATCTACTGACGTGTTGATAATAATGACAATATAACAATAATAACAAAAAAAGCAGCAAATATTTGAAAGGAGGCTCTTTAGTCCCAACAGGATATGGATGATTGTGAGTCCAAGCAAAACTTCCCTGCATAATAACTAAGTAGGGAAACACCGCTTTGTTACGAAATCATCTTACTATAATTCACCAAATGTCTGTCTGTCTGTCCGTCCGTTCCCAGGTACCGCAAAAACGGCTGAACTGATCGCAACTAATTTTTGGGTGGGTAATCCTGGGACCCCCTGGAGTAAAATAGGCTATATTGTTTTTCCATTTTTTCCCCCCAATTTTCCATTTTCCAATATTCAAATTTTCCAGTTTTTCCAAACACGATGGAATATATTTACCGATATGAACAGTGATGTGGCTTTTATTGAAATTCTACAAATACTGTTTATATTTTGATGATTTGCGTGTGATATGATTTAACGGATGTTTATATAAATCGTTTAAAATAAAATTAAAAACCCTTCAATTTCTGATATTTTATCTTTTCATTTGGGCCTCCCAATTGAAGCCCTGCCCATAGGGTGGGTACCGTTGCTAGTATTATATAAGATACAAATCTGTATGAAAATAATACCACAAAATAAACACAGACTATGTAAAGGCCAGAACAAGCAATAATGTCGATCTAACAATCATTTAGCTAAAGAAAAAAAAAAGTGAAATTTAAATGAATGAACGTTTTTGGCAGATTCAAATACGTCATTTTGTTCATATCCAAGCCAAGACTGCCACCGAAAAGGTGAACATCCTTCAGGAATTTTCCAACTGAGTGTGAAACAAAACCTCTACATCCAACTTCCACTGCATATTGATGTACAGACCATCCCTGCTGTTCGAACACAGCATGTGGACAAGAACAAGCCTCACAATGCAGCAGCTTTTTTTTCCACGAGCTGTATCGATACTCCCTTCCCAAGGTTTATAGTCATCATAACCATAATTATCTTGACTGAGAAATTTGCTGTTGCATGTGTGTGTGTGTATGTGTGCATGTATGTATGCTTTTGGGCAAGTTCTCTGTTCTGGGCAGACTCAAACAAGGCGGTGTGTGAAAACTGTGGGAGCAAAGTGCGACGTCGGGCGCGAGAGGGCTCTGCAGGATCAAACGCACGTTATTGAATCACAAGCAAAAGGCTTTTGAGAGCTTTTCTTGCTACTGGCCCACTGAATGGTGCAGTAACGCACGCATTGTGGGTGCCTCTCAGGCTGCACCCCCCCCCCCACCTTCCATAGCTACCCCTCCCGCCCCCCAGAAAACATTCTATGGCCCATAGCGCTCTTTAAGGCCAGTGCCGAGCCTCAATTTATAACACCCCAAGATTTTTCACACAATTGTGGTCCTCGCTGCTCCCATCCCTGACCCAAATCATTTCAGACTTCTGGAGCCCTAACTTTATGCCACCCTCTAAACCTCTTCCCTACCTCTACCTCAAAACCTCCTCTCATCATCCACTTTTCTTTTCACCTTATGCTCTGCCCCCCATGCCCCATCTACTCCCCACCCCCACCCGCCGCGACTAGTTTTCATATTCAAGCAGTCACCTAAGCAGGGTTCTTTGTCTCCTTTACGCACCGCGTCAAAGTTTATAGATATCACACTCACCCCGTGCCGCCCTGTCAGAGGCGCATTCAGACCGGGCCGGGCCCCTGCTGCGCCTGAGACAGGCATCTCAGAAAAGCCTGGGGAATAGAATAAGAGTCACTTCTGCGTCCTTAAAAGAAAGGGCATGAAGGCATATGGTTTTTCTTCCTCCTTTCTTCACTTCATTATGGGTGGAAGCTTTTTTATATTTTGCTATTTAAATAATGCACAAACGTATTTTTACTTTTACCAACAGTAAAAGTGTCCTTCAAAGACATCCACACAATCTAAACAAGCTGTAAATATTGTGGAGTAGTGAAGTCCTTAACAAACCAGACCTCCCTTGGAAAAAGTTTGAGCCTTCCCAAGCCACGTGTACAGTGGTGCCTTTACTTGTGAAAAGTTGCTTTTGTGTTGTTGCTCTTTTTTGGTTCTCTGTTTAGTACTACCCCCCCACACACTACCCCTTCCCCTTATTCCAACCCAACCCTCTGACTCCCTGCTGGGGACGTGTCAAACAGCCATGAATGCAAAGTGGAGTTCTTGATAGACTTCACAGATGGCTCTTGCAGTCCATGATAAACCCTCTTGCTGCCCGGCCCCTCTTCCCAGCACACAAAGGCACAAGCTTAACAGGCAGAGGAAGAGAAAGGATCATGGGTGGGGCTGAAGGGGAGTTGGGTGTGGAGGGGTTAGAAGAAGGGAGGTTCTTGTAGGAAAAATAGGAGGAATTGGAGCAGTTTTGGGGAGTAAAGGAAGAAAGAGAAATGCTGGGGGTAGGGAAAGAATGTTTGGTGGGGGAAGAGGAGATGGAGAGAGGAGGCGGTACAGGTCTCCAGCATCTTGATGCTGAATTCTACAGAGAGACTGTAGAGGGTGGGGTGTAAAATGTGGTGCTGGGAATCCAGTCCAGAACTGTTGTGATGAATTTCCCATCTGCTGAAGCCTTGACGTGCAGAAACGAACAAAAGAGGGAGGGTAGAGAGGGCGGCTATAGAAGGGAGGGGAATTTCGAGGACGCCCCATAGCTGCCAGAGAGGGGCGCACAAGCAGTGGACCCTTTTTTACTTCCCTTTTTCTGCCAGAGCCAGAACTAATTTCAGCATTTTTGCGTGAAGAGCCACATGGAATTATCTGTCCATTATATGGCCGGATAACTCGGCCAGACAAAAGCAGCCAGATGGCGACCTTGGGTGCAGCGGTCCTGCCAGACTGAGAGGCAAGGCATCGTGGGCCATGCGCAGGCCGAAGAGTCCGTCTGCTCGTTTTCCCCACGCTTGCCACGCACACGGCGGCACGGGGTTAACGAGCCGCCTATAATCCTCTCCACGCCTCCACTGTTGCACCGTGCAATGGATGTTTGGCTCTGGGCCTTATAACAGGTTATTTAGTGCACTTGCTTTGCCACTTCATGCTGGGTGAGGCCATTACGTGGCCTGCTAGTCCACCTGGAGATGTAATCACCAGGCAGTAATTATGGGGCAGATGAATTCAAGATTTGCCTTGTTTAGATGTAGCATGACAGTTGCTTTGCCTCTCAAGAAATACCAGAAGCTGTCTCATTGCTACAGCTGTTATAAATAGTATGGTACCACAAGGAGCCTCCAAATTCGATCAGACAAATAATGCGTTTGCGCCTGTTTTAACCAGCTTTTGAGCATACCCTGATGCAAGGCCAGTGACTGATGTCCTAAACCTCCCTTTCCTTGACCTTCCCTTTTGAATGGTGCATTAGTTCAAAGGCTGTTTCTAGTGGAGACAGTCACCATAGTGATTGGATGAAGCAGTATTGGTCACCTGTCAACCGTGGCTTTTGAACCCTGGGCTGCGATGAAAGGACCTGTTTTAAAACTTTTCTTTTCTTTCTTTGTTATTTTCCTCAATCAGTCTTCTCGAGTTCTCCAACACTTTGCTCACTTTTTCTTCGAATTAATTCGCTCCTTTCACCACCGGTGTAACTAAAGCGTCGCATTAAAAGTTTAAAACTCAATCACACCTGGCCTAAAAATTATTCATGGGTTGACGGAAGTGGTAAAATGGTCAATTTCTCTAGGTAAATGGTTAATGTCAGATGTGTGATGCCAAAGACGAGTCGTCGGTGCACCGATTGAAATGGACAGAACTCAGGAAATATTTCAGGACAAATTGAAGATTTTCAAGTCTTTAGAAAAAAACACTGAAAAAAAATGCTTAAAGCAAATAAAACATAATTATGTTTCATTAAAATTCTTCTTGGTCTTATTGAGGCCTTATGGATGGGCAGGCAGTTTTTTGAGGTCCTATGGACGGGAGATCAGATCACAGATATTTTAACAAAAACAAGTTACAATTACTTTTGTTTAACAATCCCAGTTAGTCCGTGGGCTGAGTAGGGTTTACATGCACCCCCCCCCCCTCAACTTAACTTCCCGGGTATGTCCATGTACCCCCCACCCTAGGGGTTAGGAAAAACCATGTTAACAGAAAAAAAACTCATTCCCAAGGTACCTCCCACGCATATTTTGATGTTACCCCCCCTGTGTCAGTGATTTCCGAAAATTAGGGGAAGGCGAAATTCAAATGGCCATAACTTTTTACCTCGTCATCCTATGGTTGCATATGACCCCTCAAAATGTTTGTCCTGGGACACTCTTTACAATGATATGTGTTATATGCAAATGAGGTCACCAGAGGTCAAACTATGAGGGAATGAGTTTTTTTTCTGTTAACATGGTTTTTCCTAACCCCTAGGGTGGGGGGTACATGGACATACCCGGGAAGTTCAGTTGTGGGGGGGGGGGGTGCATGTAAACCCTACTCAGCCCACGGACTAAGTGAACCCCTATTTGTGATCATGTGATCTTTCCTTCACAAAGTTTGGAATACAGTCCACTCTCACCAATTCAAACAGATATGTTCTGGAGACCATTAGGGTTGGTGAAAATTAGGATCAGCATAACATTTAATCATCTTTTCGTTTATTTTTGTTTTTTTGTTGGATCCATCACTTCTGCGGTACAGAAAATATCAATGAAACCTGTGTTTTTTCCCTTATGCCATTTTACCTTGCGCATTCAAATTTGCTCGCGTCCACTTGGAGCCATAACACTCTTGATGCCGATGGATATACATTTTTTAATGTTCACCTATTTTGTTTTGTTCATTCCGCATTTGTATGTCCATCTTGAGTTATGGGAGGTTCCGAGTCGACATTAGTAAATTAGAATGTACATGCATCCATTAAAGTAGCATTAGCGAATGGATGCTCGGTTTAATGTATTTATGCTGTACGTGTAAAAAAAAAACAATAGTAATAACTAGAAAAAGGAATCCTGGTATATTTTGAATTTGCAGTATTGAAATTATTGTCCTGTACATCGCTGCTTTTTTCAAATGAATGAATTAGAAATGGCGGATATTTGAATTGATGAGAGTTAACAGAATGTCTGGTGATTTTTGAAGCAAAAACGATCGACGTGCGTTTTAACAATTTTTCTTAAGACCTGCTCAACCTCAGACAAAAACCTTGTGCTAATTTAAACCAAATTAAATGGAGCAACGAAACCAAATTAAATGGAGCAACGAAACCAAATTAAATCGAGCAACGAAACCAAATTAAATCGAGCAACTAAACCAAATTAAATCGAGCAACTAAACCAAATTAAATCGAGCAACTAAACCAAATTAAATCGAGCAACTAAACCAAATTAAATCGAGCAACTAAACCAAATTAAATCGAGCAACTAAACCAAATCAAATCGAGCAACTAAACCAAATTAAATCGAGCAACTAAACCAAATTAAATCGAACAAATAAACCAAATTAAATCGAGCAACTAAACCAAATTAAATCGAGCAACTAAACCAAATTAAATCGAGCAACTAATCCAAATTAAATCGAGCAACTAAACCAAATTAAATCGAGCAACTAAACCAAATTAAATCGAGCAACTAAACCAAATGAAATCGAGCAACTAAACCAAATTAAATCGAGCAACTAAACCAAATTAAATCGAGCAATTAACCCAAATTAAATCGAGCAAATCAACCAAATTAAATCGAGCAACTAAGCCAAATTAAATCGAGCAACTAAGCCAAATTAAATCGAGCAACTAAACTAAATTAAATCGAGCAACTAAACCAAATTAAATCGAGCAACTTAGTTTTTTTACCTTGATGTGATGACCAATGAAGGTTTTGCGACATTATTGGTTATAAGGTAGAGAACAGTGGCTTGAGGTGCAGAGGAAAGACATCGGTCGTGTAAAAAGATTGGAATGGAGGCGAGACGGTTCCATGTTGCACGACAAAAAAATCGATACACAACAGATCACGATTCATTAATGCGTCACCACGCGGCGCGATGGCGGCAAATCCGCACGGCTCCCCGTGCGTGTCTCCGACGCGCTTCGCTGCCCCTCCTCGGGGACCGCGGCGGATCCTCAAGTGGGCTTCGATGGTACATCCCACCTAATCCCCTAATTCCTTGTTTAATTAGAACTGCCAGCCAGTGGTGCCGCAATGACCCGGCTTACCGGGCTCGTTTGATGCTCATGACGTCGTGAAAAAGATTGTATTCCCAAGAGGAGTCATGGAGGCATCGATTTTTTTTTCTTCTCTTAAAGCAGTAAAGGAGAGGATTTGATGATTTTAAAAATCATTAACAGTTATATTTCGTGAATAAAAACACCGACACATTTTTGTTTTATAATTTCTTGTTTCGTTTAAACGATTACTTCCTAAATGAACATTGTCAACATAAGCGGTGACCCACAGTAAGATAGTAATCAGTATGAAAATACACTTTCTATCATGTGCATTTGTCTCCATGAATTTGAGATGGACATAAGGCTTAGAAAAAGTACAAAAAAAAAAAAAATTCTAAATAAAGAAATACATGTAGACAACGCCGAGCCCTTATTAGGATATTGTCTAAAATCGTAAGCTTGAGTACTTGGAATAAAGTGGAATGTTAAAATTGCCCACAAATTGATGGAGAGCACCTCCCAAAGACTTTCCTAATAGTCAGGTTCACTATGTTTTTTCGTTCCAAATCATGGTAGATTAGCAAACCTATACATTTTTGGAAACGTTATTACATGGAAAATCTGAAAATCAATGTTTACATTTGCCAATTCCGACCAATTCGATTCGACCAATTCGACCAATTCGACCAATCGACCAATTCCATTCGACCAATTCGACCATTCGACCATTCGACCAATCGCTTCGATCGACCATTCGACCAATTCGATCGATTCGATTCGATTCGATTCATCGAATTCGATTCGATCGACCATTCGACCAATTCGATTTGCCAATCAATTTGACCGACCTTTGCTTGTGTGGAACGGACTGTGAAAACGACGCGGACTATATTGTCGGATACGACACACAGGACAGTGATGACGAACTCTAAATGGCATATTCTGTAATCGTGTATGTTTGATGCCATTGACTGCCTGTGTATATTTTGTCATTGACTGCCTGTGTAGATGTGAAGTTATACTGACCGCATGTGTATATATGATTTTGCTGACTGCCTGTGTATGTTTGGTGATATGAATTATTGTGACACATTTTGATGTTATTAACTGCCTGTACAAAATGATAACATGTATTTGATTATGCAACTTATCGCGAATATAAAGACAGTATTTTGCAATTCAAAACCTTTGATTCGTGTCTTACCATATTCCCCATAGCACTAATTTGATACTTTCATTGGATTCCTTGTCCCTGAAAATATAGGTTTAGTATATTTTTAAAACGTTTTTAGGGTAATTAGAGGCAGAAATAGAACAAAATATGTATTGTACAGTGGCCATTTTGAAAATGCAAAATGGCCGCCATACAGGTATCTCTCCAAATGTAAACATTGATTTTTAGTTTCCTTATGCTATAACCTTTCCAAAAATGTATAGGTTTGCTAATGTACCATGATTTTGAACGAAATATAATTTATTGACATAGTGAACCAGACTATAATTGTAAAGTTGTAAAGTAAAGTTTCCTAATTGTAAAATTGTAAAGACTTTCCTAATAAGTTAAAAAACATATTGTGATTCTTCTTTTGGCGACCATGTTATTGCATACGGATAATTTTTAACCTCCCACATGCATTCCATATGTGCCTCATTCTTACTTATATTTGAGTCATCAGGTGTCACGTTTTTGATGTGAATGTCATATTTCCTTCTTTTCTTTTATATCAGATTTCATTTCTTGGTGACTTTCAAATTTTCCCAACTCTTTTACCATGATCTTTTGAAAAACACATATAGCAGGAGAGCTATAAGGAGATATATGTTGCTATTTATGTGCACTCGCACTCCGGTGTTGCGATGCCTTGTGGGTGTCCGTGCTAAGCATTATGGGAAGACCTGCCAAATGTTTCGGTGATTTGTGCAGTACAGCGGGACTACCAGATTGTAAGCAGTGAATATGAGTTGAAATTCAGAATAACATGGCCTTTTAGTGTAATTAGGGAGTGAGAATTATAGTCAACTAGGCACTGATACCATTAACACGCTGAGAGCATGCAACATGAATACTGACAATTACTGCAGTCTGCAGCCATGTGACTCTCCCTCTCTCTCCCCCTCTCTATCTATATATATATATATACATCTTTTTAAGCCAAACAATCTGCCTAGATATACAGCCAAGTGTACTCTTCAAAGCTGTAAACAATGTTTTTCTTTACCATAGACATTATTTAGTGCCACCACGTACTCACAGAGTTTATCATGTTCCTCTCAACATCAGCATATTTGCTAGCTCACCATCTCGTCCACTATTTTATTTTATTATTTTGCTTTTTGATTCTCTCAACTTGACAGGTCTGTTTCTCTCCCCCACAACCTTCTTGCCCTCCTTTCCAAAACTTTTTCTATGCTCCCCTACCTCATAATTTCTCTCTCCTGTACCATAATATTTATTTTTCCTTTAACATTTTATTTTTCTCCTTTTAGTCCCAACCCTGGGCCTATGTAATAATTAGATTGCCCTTTGCCCACGTATTATACAGGTGCTGGTAGAATCCATTGACCTAGCGATGCTTCTTGATTTATATCGTTTCTTGTTTTTTATTATCAAATCAAGTGGTAAAATGTGTGATGGGCACAGTGCCAGCATGTTACTATGGTGAGGAGTTACGTGGGAGGAGAGATTGACCATCGGTTTATATCATGTCTGATTTCATACATCTTTAGGTTTCTGCCTGTGACTGACAGAATGAATTTAGTGATGGTGGGCATAAACTCTCAGCTCTTTGGATCTAGGTTAGACTTCGGTAAAACAGTAAATGATTATCTGTTGCAGTGCCAGTGAAAGAAGCTGTGAAATGTGAAGGGGTACTCTTAAACATGCAGCACTGCATCTACAGTGCATTCAGAAAGTATTCAGACCCCTTCACTTTCTTCACATTTTGTTTTGTTGCAGCCTTATGCTGAAATCGTTTAAATTCATTTTTTCCCTCATCAATCTACACTCAATACCCCAAAATGACAAAGAGAAAACAGGATTTTAGAACGTTTTGCAAATTTATTTTAAAAAAACAACTGAAAATCACATTTGCATAAGTATTCATACCCTTTGCTATGACACTTGAAATTTAGCTCAGGTGCCTCCCATTTCTCTTGATCATCTTTGAGATGTTTCTACACCTTTATTGAAGTCCACCTGTGGTAAATTCAATTGATTGGACATGATTTGGAAAGGCACACACCTGTCTATATAAGGTCTCACAGCTGACAATGCATATCAGAGCAAAAACCAAGCCATGAGGTCGAAGGAACTACCTGCAGAGCTCAGAGACAGAATTGTGTCGAGGCACAGATCTGGGGAACCCTACAAAAAAATTTCTGTTGAATTGAAGGTTCCCAAGAGCACAGTGGCCTCCATAATTCTTAAATGGAAGAAGTTTGGAACAACCAGGACTCTTCCTAGAGCTGGCCGCCCGGCCAAACTGAGCATTCGGGGGAAAAGGGCCTTGGTAAGAGAAGTGACCAAGAACCCGATGGTCGCTCTGGCTGAGCTCCAGAGATCCTGTGTGGAGATGGGAGAAACTTCCAGAAGGACAACCATCACTGCAACACTCCACCGATCTGGGCTTTATGGCAGAGTGGCCAGACGGAAGCCTCTCCTCAGTGAAAGACACATGAAAGCCCGCTTGGAGTTTGCAAAGAAGCACCTAAAGGACTCTCAGACTGTGAGAAACTAGATTCTGTGGTAACAAACAAACATACAAGCAACATTTGCCTAATTTTGTTTTGTTCGAATATATGTTAGGTTTCAAACATTTGTAATCATTTTCATTAAACCAGTCCTATTTGGCTGATGGAACTGTTTTTGCTTATCTTCCAATGCTCAGCAGGCAGTACTGTGGATGACAGCTCAGACATCGATTCTGAACCGGACTTGCCCCTCAAGCGAAAGCAGCGGCGCAGTCGCACTACATTCACGGCAGAGCAGTTGGAGGAGCTGGAGAAAGCGTTTGAGCGTACGCATTACCCTGACATCTACACGCGCGAGGAGCTCGCCCAGCGAACAAAACTCACCGAAGCTCGAGTTCAGGTACGCCATCAGCCCAAACATTCCATCCTGCATCTCTGACACACCTGCTGTATCTCCTGGTAAACATACATGTATCATTGATAAAGCAATGGAAAAAATGCATTTATGATGAATGTTGTGGTAATTTTTCTATTTCATTATAAAAGGCACACCTACATTTAGATATACTAGCACCGGTACCCGCCCTACGGGCGGGGCTTCAATTGGGAGGCCCAAATGAAAAGGTAAAATATCAGAAATTGAAGGCTTTTTATTTTATTTTAAACGATTTATATAAACATCGGTTAAATCATATCACACGCAAATCATCAAAATCTAATCAGTATTTGTAGAATTTCAATAAAAGCCACATCACTGTTCATATCGGTAAATATTATTCCATTGTGTTTGGAAAAACTGGAAAATTGTAAAATTAGAAAAATTGGAAATTGGAAAAAAAATTGGAAAAATACTATAGCCTATTTTACTCCAGGGGGTCCCAGGATTACCCACCCAAAAAATTTGTTGTGATCAGTTCAGCCGTTTTTGCGCTACCTGGGAACAGACAGACAGACAGACATTTGGTAAATTATAGTAAGATTATCTGATTCGTCTCATGTTAAAGGGTGAAATATCTCAGAAAACTTAAAAGGGGGGGGGGGGGCGGGGGGCACTGTGACATTATTTAAGGGATGGAAGGTATGCACACTCACCACTAGCCTGGCTTTGAATCCCGGCCGACCAACTATCTGTCATCATGATGTATCGCAGGAAGGGTAAGGCATCAATGTGTGTGTCGTCCCTTGGATACACGTTAAACCGGACGTCCCATTTGCTTGTGTTAGTTGGTGGGCATTAAAGATCACACAGTGTCCTTTCGTGAAGAGTAGGCGAGCTATCGCCGGCACCATCAACAAATTATAGATTCCTGCCCTAACCTACAGGGGGCACTGCATCAACAGGACAGCCACACCCCAAGCCAATGATGTTACAGACAGCCTTGTGCTGCATACGGAAGAAGATGAATATTCTTTTCACAGAATTGTTTGCGTTTTCTACATACATGTAAGCATCAAAATTATTATTATTGACCTGTCAACAACAAAAACATGTCCCTTGAACACTGTCGTGTGCTTGTTCGTTGTGATGTTATTGCTTCCATAAGCTGAAAATTGAAGTGAACAGAAAGCTCACACAATAATTGTTTCACATATTTAAAACAAACGTAATTTTCTGACAATATTGAGCAAACCTTCAGACTGAAATGTACTCTTTTTGCCACCTTTTAATGGAGACACCACTGATGGGCCTTCAAAACGTTCTCCAAATGAGATAATCACAATAGTCGAGGTACTCACAATAGTCTAAGACATTGTGATACTCTATTCTTATTTATTATACAGTGGGTCTCAGAAACTCTTGCACATGTTTAATGGAAAATCCTTTCAAAATGTAAAGAAACTACATTGAAGAATAATAAAGCAAGGAAGGTTCCTGTCTTCCATAAAAGTTATACCAGATAAATGTCATCTGACGAAACTAGTCTGTAATCCCATTATCTGTGTTCGCAGTGTTCTCCATTACGTCTACTTGTATTTATTTAATGGTCCCAATCATTTTCACCTTCTTGTGACCAGAGGACCCATGACCAATATTCTGGGATCATGGATTGAAGGTTGATTTTAGATGAATTGAGGATGCTGAACAAAATAATCTGGAGGACAATCGTGAAAATGTGGGCTAAAGCTGCCAGAGGGCCAAATCCAAATGGCCAAATCCAAAGGCTTGTTAGTGGGGAGGGTGACTGTGACACCCTGCAGGACTAAAAACAATACCTGTTTAAAGGGCGGACGAGCTCCCTTCGGGAGCGGACGGCCATCCAGTAAGGAGATGGAGTCTCCCAAAAAACACCCATCCAGTTGGACCGGTTTTTTAGGTAGTACGTTGTAGACAACAACCACTCAGGGTAGTACTCATACACTTTTCTTACTCATTTTCACTCCTCACCTTTACATTCTCTCTCTTTTATTTATCTTTCCTCACATTTATCTATGCAGTTGTTTTATTTAAGGCCTGGCCTCGATGAGGACTATATAGTCTGACTGAAGGCTTCAACATAAAAAAAAAGTTGACCATCACATTCGTACTGTCTATAAGTTACATCGTGGTACAATTGTACTCAAACGGTGACTATTTTCCAAATTTCTACAAATATGCTGGGTTGTTGCTTCCTTGGTGGTTGTAGTAATACAAACTGAGATGGTTTCATGCTACACCAATGGCCAAAAGACCCTAAGTTTGCCAGAATTTGGACGAGGTTTGTCCAAAATACACGAGTGTGGATCGGGCTACAAAATATTCGCTTTTGTGCTCGGAACATTACACAGAGCACTGGTATGAAACAACAGAGATGCCTAGATCTTGTGGTTATCCATCACTATATATATATATATTGTTACATATTTATGTGAATGTATGTGAATTACCATTCAGGTCTTTGCTTATCCGTGTGTAGTAGATTAAGTGTTGTGTAGTTGTTGTGGTTGGAGGGTCAAGAGCCCTTCTGAGGGAGTGGCCGGAAACGGAAGTGACCGGAAACGGAAGAGAAAAAGACACGAGGAAAAAGGACGGGTATTATTCTTCCTCGCCCCGCTCCGACAAAAGGTGGGATCGACCTTGCGCTGCGTGGAACAGCGGCGTTCCGAAGCCTGGCTGGCGAGAGGAATTACCGGAACGTGTACCTTCCCGGTGGAGACGTCAAGTTGACGTGGGGCCGGGCATCGAACCCGCGTCTGGCCTCGTTCGCGGCACCGTCCAAACAGACGCGTGCGGGTCGCACGTTGGGGCCTAACGCGCCTTGCAAGCGGCGTGGGGTTTGGCTTGCTCTACCGTATCCGCTTCGCGTGGCCACGAGGGGCTGCAGCCTCGGTGCCTGGTACGATACCTGCCCGGTGGAAAAACGTCCACCCGGGGTTCGTTCAACCGCCCGAGAGCGGCGACGGCGACCATCATCTTGGTCGGGAGGGGCCCAGAGACATTGTGCGGGACCGAGACCAAAAGGGTGTCGTGAGTACTCACCGGGACACACATGTATAAGATGGCCATCTTACTCATAGGGAATTGATTGTGGCTGGGGAATTGTTGATGGTAGGGTATTGTTGATGGCTCGGGGAAAATCTCCGTGGTTGTGTCATTGAAATATTGTTGATGGTTGTGTATTGTTGATTGCTCGGGGAAAATCTCGGTGGTTGGGTCATTGAAATTGTATGGTATCATTACCATTGGAAATATATCCTTGAACATCAGTTGTCTCCTGGGTGAAATTCATATGGATTGCGTGGCGAAAGCGCATATATAATACAGCTTGCTGGCGGAGTTCCTCTCACGGTCCGGGGGTCACCGAGACCAGGTATTCACCGAGGGGACCACGTAACAGAATTGGGGGCTCGTCCAAATTACGATTTGCGGTTTCGCAATTGGGTCTACGTCCGGGATTTAAAATTGTATAAAATAATAAAATAATAATTTTTTTATTAATTAAAATTTATTAATTAATTATTAATTGGTAAAAAAAAAATTTGAGAAATTGGGGTAAAGTCTTGGGTGGAGGTTAACAGGTGTTAACGATAGGCACCATGGCGTTTGTGGCACAGAACTTTGGGGTAACCCCGAGTGAGGCACAGTTCCGAGCGTTGCTAAAGTCGGACCTCTTGAAATTGGCCAAACATTTTAACTTGGAGGTCCGAACTAATTTGAGGAAGGCAGAGTTGCAGGCCACGGTGATACAATCTATGGTGGGATTAGGAACATGGGACGAGTTAGCCTGGGAGTGGCTACCCGAAGAACCAGAAGATGTTGAGCTCCGGAAACTGGAGTTGCAATTACGGAGCCAGGGACGGATTAAAGAAGAAGAAAGGAAAGCAGAAAAGGAAAGAGCAGAAGAAGAAAGGAAAGCAGAAAAGGAAAGAGCAGAAGAAGAAAGGAAAGCAGAAAAGGAAAGAGCAGAAGAAGAAAGGAAAGCAGAAAAGGAAAGAGCAGAAGAAGAAAGGAAAGCAGAAAAGGAAAGAGCAGAGGAAAGGAGAGTGGAACGAGAACTCCAGGAAAGGATGAAAACAGAGGAAAGGAAAGCAGAAGCAGAGGAGAGGAGAGCTGCAAGGGAACTCGAAGCAGAGGAGAGAAAAGCGGAAAGGGAATTAAAGGAACGTGACATGGAGCTTCAGCAAGAAATCAAATTCAAGGAGCTGGAGTTAATGAGAGAACGGGGAGAGGCACCACCCTTGCTGACGGGGTCGACACCTAACCAGAAAACCTGGGATGTGGGCAGACATGTGAGGCTGGTTCCACCGTTCAGTGAAAAAGAAGTCGCGAAATTTTTTCCACACTTTGAGAAAGTGGCTCGACAATTAAACTGGCCGGAGGAGGCCTGGACCATACTCGTGCAAAGTGTGCTGGTGGGGAAAGCTCAGGAAATTTATTCGGCGCTACCAATGGACCAATGTGCAGATTATGAGGTACTGAAGACGCACATCCTCAAAGCGTATGAGTTGGTTCCGGAAGCTTACAGGCAAAAATTCAGGAACGCCAGGAAGAGGGAGAGTGAGACCCATGTGGAGTTTGCCAGAGTGAAAGAAAATATGTTTGATCGGTGGTGTGAGTCAAAAGGAGTCGGGAAAGACTTCGAAACATTGCGGGACTTGATCCTGGTGGAGGAATTCCAGCAGTGTGTCCACGAGGACATCAAAGTGTACCTGCAGGAAAAGAAGGTACCAAAGTTGTGGGACGCAGCCACCATGGCAGATGATTATGCCTTAACCCACCGCATAGGGGTCCACGAACCTAACTCCTCGCCTAGATCTCCGCAGGGGAGGTGGGGAACAGCAGGTGCGGAGAACGACCATACATGGCGGCGGCCTCGAGATGATTATGGGGACAACTATGATACCCCACCGGTTCGAAATCAGAGGGATGCGGGCCCAAGACAAACTTATAGTTCGGGGGGCCCGAGGCAGACCCCGAGTTTTTCCTCCGGGCCTACTTGCGCGTTTTGCAAGAAACCTGGACACTTGATGTCCAGTTGTTACCTCATGAAAAGGGACAACCCAGAGCGGAGTCCGACTATTACAACTCCGAATGTGATGGCTAGCGTAAGAAATCGCCATCAAAAGGGTTACCAACCATTTATTTCAGAGGGGTTTGTGTCACTGGAGGGAGCCTCGACTAACCGGAGACCGGTTAGGATATTGAGGGACACAGGGGCCCATCAATCTTTAATGCTTGAAGGCATTTTGCCATGATCCGAGGAGACGGCAACGGGGGATAGTGTTCGTTTACAGGGGATCGGGGGTGGTGTTAGTGCTCCCCTTCAGGTCATCCAGTTGGAGTCCGATTTGGTGTCAGGACCGGTCACCGTCGGTTTACAAGCCACGCTTCCTGTAGAGGGTGTATCTGTGGTTATCGGGAATGATTTGGCCGGGGGTCAAGTTTATGGTAACCTGAGGGTTGGTAAAGAGCCCAGCAGGGAAAATAACACCACACCAGCTCGGGATGGCGACAAAAGTGCCAAGTTATTTGTAGGGGGACTGAACTTCAAAACAGAGGAAGAAGTTCTGACCTCTGTCTTCAACAGATATGGGCCGCTGGTGGAAGTGCGGTTGGTAAGAGACTGGGAAACGCAACAGTCAAGAGGGTTCGGCTTTGTCACGTTTGCCAGCACAAAAGACGCCAGAGAGGCAGAGAAGAATTGGAATGGCAAGGATTTGGAGGGTCGGACCATAACAGTAGGGAAGGCATTTCGTAGGCGTCGAGAGGTCTACAGGAGAGGACAACTGGGCGGTAG
The DNA here is from genome assembly GCF_964187855.1 of Myxine glutinosa. NCBI lineage: Eukaryota > Metazoa > Chordata > Myxini > Myxiniformes > Myxinidae > Myxine > Myxine glutinosa. The sequence goes on along the minus strand of NC_136264.1, from coordinate 59,617,043 downwards.
TTTTGGTAGTGGCCGAGAAGGAGACCGCTATTCATGGGACTACAGGGACCAGTGGTCCCTCCCTAATTATTAGGGAAGTTCTGAGAAGTTGAAGCACTGAAGGCGGCGGAGCCGCCGAGCCAAGATTCCTACACGAATTAACCGTGAACGCCGTTCCTCAAGGCGCCCATGTAGAGAACTTTCCTGCACGGACTAACCGTGAACTCCGCGTTCCTAAAGGCATCCATGTAGTGAATACTCGGCTTGGCCTCCCGGAAAAAGTGCTATCGAGTTGCTTAACTTTGGATCTTTGATCAACCCCTTAACCTTCATTCCCAAGAAACTGACGGTCAAAGTCAGAGGGTCATGAGATGGAGTTTGATTTGGCAGGGACAAGGTCGTTGTTGGTACTTAGTCCAGAGGGAGTAATCTGGAGGGGTTGTGGTGAAATTTTGGTTGCTTTATTTTTAAGTGATAACTGTGCCCGGGGGGAACGGATAATGTGGGGGGGGTTGAGTTATCGGGTTTGTTTCTCCAAATTGGCCGGCAAAGAAAGTTTTCGCTGGGTTCAAACTTTCTTTCTTGAAGGGGGGGAGTGTTACATATTTATGTGAATGTATGTGAATTACCATTCAAGTCTTTGCTTATCCGTGTGTAGTAGATTAAGTGTTGTGTAGTTGTTGTGGTTGGAGGGTCAGGAGCCCTTCTGAGGGAGTGGCCGGAAACGGAAGTGACCGGAAACGGAAGAGAAAAAGACACGAGGAAAAAGGACGGGTATTATTCTTCCTCGCCCCGCTCCGACAAAAGGTGGGATCGACCTTGCGCTGCGTGGAACAGCGGCGTTCCGAAGCCTGGCTGGCGAGAGGAATTACCGGAACGTGTACCTTCCCGGTGGAGACGTCAAGTTGACGTGGGGCCGGGCATCGAACCCGCGTCTGGCCTCGTTCGCGGCACCGTCCAAACAGACGCGTGCGGGTCGCACGTTGGGGCCTAACGCGCCTTGCAAGCGGCGTGGGGTTTGGCTTGCTCTACCGTATCCGCTTCGCGTGGCCACGAGGGGCTGCAGCCTCGGTGCCTGGTACGATACCTGCCCGGTGGAAAAACGTCCACCCGGGGTTCGTTCAACCGCCCGAGAGCGGCGACGGCGACCATCATCTTGGTCGGGAGGGGCCCAGAGACATTGTGCGGGACCGAGACCAAAAGGGTGTCGTGAGTACTCACCGGGACACACATGTATAAGATGGCCATCTTACTCATAGGGAATTGATTGTGGCTGGGGAATTGTTGATGGTTGTGTATTGTTGATTGCTCGGGGAAAATCTCCGTGGTTGGGTCATTGAAATTGTATGGTAGCATTACCATTGGAAATATATCCTTGAACATCAGTTGTCTCCTGGGTGAAATTCATATGGATTGCGTGGCGAAAGCGCATATATAATACAGCTTGCTGGCGGAGTTCCTCTCACGGTCCGGGGGTCACCGAGACCAGGTATTCACCGAGGGGACCACGTAACAATATATATATATATATATATATATATATATATATATATATATATATATATATATATATATATATAGAGAGAGAGAGAGAGAGAGAGAGAGAGAGAGAGAGAGAGAGAGAGAGAGAGAGAGAGAGAGAGAGAATGAATGAATGCCATCCCCACAATTAAACAGAAGAAACAGCTGTCGCTCGAAACTGTAAGACCATCTCTACCCAGCTACCAGCACATGTGCACGGGCGATTTGAGCGGTGAATCAAACACCTGTGTTGGCCTGCCGGCAACCGTCTCACCTCACCACCACCCCACACCCCACCTCCCCGCTCAACTGGGGCGGTGCACGGACACGGCACGGACACGCCTGCACATCCATGGGACATGACACGATACGGCACGGCCACGATGGTGGGACATGACACAGCACAACCACAGACACAAATCACGTCCCGGAAAAGTATGAAAGGGGACGATCCTGTAACATACAGGACGTCAGCCTGTGACGGTGGGACAGAGCATTTGGCACCCATTTTGTCGGCAGTGTGTGCCGTGTTCGTGCTGTGTTGTGTCCGTGCTGTGTCCTGTCCGTGCTGTGTCGTGCTGTATTTCTTCCAGAGTAATATAACTGATTTATCAATACAAACTCTCTGATAAACCGTCAATTTAACAATTGGATTGAAAAACATAACCTACCAATCTGTAGTGAAGAATATGTCGACTGGTGTTTTCATCTTCACTAACACCTCCATTATCGTCATGTTCTTCTGCATCACTCGCACAAGACCAATAACGATAAGGTTCCATAATTCCCCCGAAAGTGTTTCCATCACTAATTTTGTCTTCAATCGTTTCTTCAAAATACCTCTGATGAGTTGCTAATGGCGGTAGAATCAGTATCGGAATCCGATCTCGAAATACACCGTTTCTCAGTGTAAGCTGCCATTGGGATCAAGGTGGACGTTCTGAGTGTGACATCATTGGCGGAAATCGAAAATCGACTCTTTAGTGCTTTTTATTTATGACTTTGTGATTAACAAAAAAATTCAAATTTTTTTACTTTCACTTTAGACCGTGATTACAAAAAAACATTCTTGCATTTGGGTTCCCCTTAAAGACTTCATCATCTTCTCTTCAGTAGATTCAGCGCTTTTTGCCTTTGAGACAGACTAAAAGTATTAGCAAGCAAAGCAGAATCTTTAACAGAGCAAAATAAATGGCAACCAAATGAAAAGGATTGGTAATTTATGCAAACGAGGAATAGGAGTGCTCTCAATATACTGCCTAGACTAAAGGGATATCAAGATGCATGCATGGATGAATGGCAAGGAATTGAACATCATGCTCTTTGAAAAAGAAAATGTGGAAGCGAGCAAGAGTAAAATAAATACCCATGAACAAGAGTTTCAAAAGAGTGAGAGGGATGCTATTAGAACGCCAACCATAGTTTAAGAATATCAACCACATCTTCTCTTTCTTTTTTACATCACATATTGGTATCCATGTTTTCAAAAGAACAACAGATTGTCAAAAGCTCAGGGCTTTCTGTCTCACCTAAGTGGTCTGATGGACCAGCTTGTCAAGGACCAGCCGTAGGACATTTATTGCGTAGAACCAGCACCAAGTACACCCATTGCAAGAGCTCTAAGACCAACTTGCCGGCCAGCCCTTTTACACAGGTGTGCTCAAGTCAAGCAAAACCAAGGGTATGCCAGTTGCATCACAGTGAAAGTTATCTGGTATATTCTTTTACAAATACTAAAGACCTAATGATTAGCAGACGTGCACAAAATATCTCTGGTTTCCAGGAAGCTGAGATAACCAAATTAAATGCACTTCAAGTCAATTTTGAAATCTCAATCTTCAAGTTAATCTTCAATTTCAATAATGGCCCATATCTTCTTCTTCTTCTTCCACTTCTTCTTTAATCGCCACAATTATTCCCATGTTATTGTGGGGTTGGCTGTGGGGGAAGCTTGGCCCAAGTCTTTCAAGAACCAGCTGCCTAGCTAGGCCTTGACATTCGACTAAGTTTGGGGCAGGAATTTGTAACTTGGCCATTACATTTTTCTGGCGATAGCTCGCCTACTTTTCGCAAAGAACACCGTGGGATCTTTAACGTCCAACAAAATGCCGGCAGACAGGACACCCAGTTTAACGTCCATCTGAGGGACAGCACACATTGATGGGTCACCCTGCCTGTGAAACACCGGGATGACAGTTTCTAGCTTGGACAAGATTCAAACCCAGGTTAGACAGCTTATATGCGAGTGTGCATACATCTAGGCCATCCTGCGAGCTCCATTCATGACAAATATACGTATCATTCATTATTCCTTGCAAGAAAAAAATACAAACGAAAGGTTTTCTCTGTTCTGGAATTTGTGATAGCATAGCTACATATTAAGTATTATTTGTCAAAGGTGGTATTAGCATGCAGACTAGTTCAGACGTCGTGTACCCGTTTTTGATTCGTCTCGTCTGAGTTGGATTGGACCCACCTGACTCTAAACTGTTATCCTGGTGCTTTTCTGGCAGAACAACGTATCAATGAGCATCTTGTCCTCTGAAGGAGACATTACTCTGGCTGACCCATCCGTTAGCGTTTACTGGTTGATTTGAAAGAACCCACGGCACCTTAAAAAAGACTATTCTGCTGTGTGTCGATAGCCTGTCCAAATTTCAAAGAGATATTGAATCAGAATAGCGAACGTATTTGTTTGGGGTTGACATCCAACAAGAAGTCCCTACATCTATTGTGAGTCTTTGACTCCCCTTTTTTTCTGTAAAGTTTTATTTGTGGTGTTAATACAACATATTCACATTTGTATCCCCAGAAACAATTGTAAGGCGAGATGATAAGGGGGAGAACGCAACAAAATAAAGAAAACAAGTACAGATACATTCAAAGTACACCGCCTCCATGCCGAATAAATAAAAAATCCTCCAGCGTGGCATATGGCGTCCGGCAATGCCGCCGTGTAGCTCACAGAGACTGCATTGGGAAGGAGAGGTGAACAATAATCTACCCCTGCTAATTTCACCCCAGATCCACTTTTTTGAAATACCAACTTCTTCCCTGGAAGTCCTTGCAGTGTGCTTGTGTTTTATACTTCTCCCACCCCCCCCCCCCCTTCCCACGCCTCCTCCCCCCAAGCCCTCTCCCTCTCACAGATCTCCCGATGTCCCTGCTCTCAAATGTTGTGTTTGTGCTTCCCCTTCTCTCCCCATCTTGTCTACCGCTCCCCTTATTATATGTTTTATGTGTCTGTTTGATTTTTTTGTGTGATTAATGTTAGCTCTTTCACGAGCCTCGATCCTGTATAAAAAAAAAAAGTAATTGATTGAACGATTCATTGATGAACCAATAAATCAAAAAATATCCTTTGTAGCCACATCACTTGGTCGCTATCATGCCCAAATATCAGCTTCCTAGCTCAAAAGGTGACTGAGATATTGCCCAGAAGAGAAAGGAAATAAATAAGTACTTAATTAATCGATAATAATTAAGTAACGAATCAATTAATTGATTAATCAAAAAACCCCAAAAATATCGTTTTTGCCAAAGCATTTGCTCACGATTGTGCCGAAATTTCAGCTTGCTAGCTCAAAGGATGGCTGAGATATCACCCGGACAAACAAACAAACAAGAAAGAAAACAAACAAGAAAACAAGAAAGAAACCAGAGTGAAAACTGAGTACTCTCTTTCATTGCGCGTCATTGCCGAGCCCCCTTTGGTGCCCGGCAATGACGTCATGCAGCGCCTGGAGATGGCAGGGGAAAGGAGCGGTGTACAACAAACAAGAAATAAACCGGGGTGAAAACTGTGTACTCTCTTTCATTGGGCGCCATTGCCGAGCCCCCTTTGGTGCCCGGCAATGATGTCATGCAGCGCCTGGAGATGGCATGGGAAAGGAGCGGTGTACAACAAACAAGAAATAAACTGGGGTGAAAACTGAGTACTCTCTTTCATTGGGCGCCATTGCCGAGCCCCCTTTGGTGCCCGGCAATGACGTCATGCAGCGCCTGGAGATGGCAGGGGAAAGGAGCGGTGTACAACAAACAAGAAATAAACCGGGGTGAAAACTGTGTACTCTCTTTCATTGGGCGCCATTGCCGAGCCCCCTTCGGTGCCCGGCAATGACGTCATGCAGCGCCTGGAGATGGCATGGGAAAGGAGCGGTGTACAACAAACAAGAAATAAACCGGGGTGAAAACTGAGTACTCTCTTTCAGCGCGCGTCATTGCCCGGCCCGCTTCGATGCCCTGCGATGACGTTATGCAGCGCCTGGAGATGGCATAGGAAAGGAGCGGTGTACAACAATTATGCCGAACAAGAACTGTAGCTGCTGGGACTGTTACAATAATTTTGCTATTGACAAGGAATCAGAATTCGCTGTACTGGAGAAAATGTACATTTAATGTTCATTCGAATGAAAAAGCATCATCTTCCTCTTCTTGAAGAATCACTTGATTTGGGAGAGGAATGGAGGGTTCAAGAGTAACAACTGATGTTTGCATCACACGCACACGCATATATACACATACACACAAATTGTTAATCCACACTCACACAGTCAAAGGACAGTGGAATCATATGACGAGGCCCACTGGGTAATCCAGATGAAATTTGCAAGGGTTCTTGAAACTATTATGGCCATGAATCCGTGCTCTTTTATTGATGATTGCCAGAAACGTGATCTCAGAGACTTTTTTTTAGCACAGGTGTCATCAAGAGTTCCGATACAGGCCGGATAAACATATGCCTTGGCTGCTGTTTCATGTTTCTGTGTGGGGGCATACAAGAGTTCTGGGCTAACTTGGAGGCAGCGAGGCAGGACGTGTTTCTCCCATGGCATCTGCACATTCATCTGCTTCTTGTTTGCAAATCTCGGCGTTTGTTTCTGTTTTTCTAACGTAGTGAATGCGAAGGCCTCTAGATAGCAATGTGCTGTTTCTTTAATTTAGAAAACGCCTTCCATGTCACGTGCTTGTAGTTGGCATGTGCTCTTTTGGCAATGAGGGTTTGTTCTGCCCAACACTTCTGGTTCTAATTTTTTTTTTGTGTATAGAGTTTTCTGGAAAACTTTCCCATCCTGGGAGTAAGAGTCAGCGTCTATGCAATCTTACAATAACACATACAATAATGTTTCACCACTGGTATCCGAATGAAGCAATGGTTGGTCATATTTAAATGCAGCAAGGTACACCATGTACCGATAAAATAACTATTGTTTTTTTTAAGTACAATACGACATTCATGCCCAACCCAATATATACAGCACAGTCAGCTCAATGTGTTGTTTATTTCTTGAGGATTTTGTGATAAAGCATAGCCCCAAATGACTACAAACTGAATGAATGAATGAATGAATGAATGATCGTTTTTAAGGCCATTTTCCCCGCTAGAGCGGGGGTTAGCCTTGCGGGCCCCATGACAATCATGGTTCCCTGTTTGAGGCAATGTTTTTATGGCCGGATGCCCTTCCTGACGCCAACCCTTGGTCACGCTCTTATGATGCGCAGGGAGGGATACGGTGTACCTATTCTAAACCGGGGTACACACCGGGATCATTCATCCCAGCAAGCTGGTACTCAATTTGCCGACCTCGGAAGGATGACAGGCTGAGTCAACCCCCCTGGCGTTAATTCAGCGATCGACCGAGATTCGAACCCAGGATCCTAGAATCCCAAGCGGGCACCCTAACCGCTAAGCCAACACCAGGCAACACCAACACCAACACCAAATGACAACAAACTAACACAACTAATTAAGGACATCAATGCAGACGTACAAGTGTATACGTGTAATTAGGAATTTTTTTCCTCCATTTTTTTCCCAACAACAAAATTCCTTAATAATTACACCTATTGAATTGAAAAATAAATTAAACGTTGGTGTTGTCTTGGACAAATGTGAGTACAGTATCTCGTTCCTAAAAAAATTTGAACACCCCGAGCTTATGGAATTAGAAATGGAAGGTAAAGCAAGAGCCGATCATGTGACAGCACTGGTAGATAATCGCAGGGACCGAACCTGAGCAGGCTTTCGAATTGCCTCTCTTTAGTCTCACGGCAAACAGGCGTGAGATGGAGCCACACAAGCTGGTAAACTCATTACAGTTGGGGCGATTTGTGGGCCAGCCGCCCTGACTTAACCCACCCGACCTGTCTGCTGCTGAGATCGACAAATGGTGGCACCTGCCAAAGCCCTCCTCCTTCGCTTCACGGCCTCCCATTTTGCCCAGCCCACCCCAAACAACCGGTGCTGATGGCTTTCGGCTGCATTACCCCTCGGCTCACAGAGCCCAGGTGTGAATCGCAGAAGGTTAAAGCATTTCGGCGATGACCTGGAATTCCTGCAGGGCTGCATCGCATTTTATAAGAAATGCAAGTCAAGGGGGCATCCGCTTCTTCTTTTGAACTTGTTCCCCCTTGGCAGATGTTCAACTTGCAGATAGAAAGAAGCTTTGGTCTCTTGGGAAAATTAGTTAAACTCAGTTAATTAATTAAATCTTTCAATATTGTCCCTTTTCGTTGCAACTCATTGGTGATTTTTAATCATTTGCATTTCACAGAACAGTTCAGTATATCTTTACATTGTGGATTTTCAAATTATTTATGAACCGGCATCACATGCACTTATTAGCCACATGTCCCATTTGTAGCTGGCTTTCACTTAAGGATGTTAAACAGTAAACCATTGTAACCTGAAGGACGCAATAATTCGAACAAATAATTGGATTATTTGGAAAACATTCCCAATTTGTGACGAAGGATTTTGTGATCAAAAAATATATTGATGTAAAGAAAAACAGGAAAATGATCTGTTATGTTACATTGGCCTAATGGTCTCATTTCCAGGAGGTGACCAGTAATTCCGTGGCCGAACATAGTGGTCGAGCATTATAATAAGGATAACTGAGCGGTTTAAATTGTTATAGTAATGATAATATTAATTCCCTTCCAAGGAACTTCGACGCAGGAGGACGCCATTAGGCCCATCAAAGGCTGTGCTATAATTGCCAACCTATGGTTGTTTGACCCTGCCCCTATCCGTTTAAATGCTGAGCAAGCAAGCAGAATGTATCATTTTAAAAAGTCTTTGGTGTGACTCGGCCAAACTCGGGTTCGAACCGCTCACCGCCCAGACTCAGAGGGGTTGCTCCAACCATTGCAACACCGACTATGGTGAAAAACACCAGTTTCAAGTGTTACAAAATGACCGTGTAGAAAAACCAGGTTTGCTATTGTCCTTTGGTGGCGGAGGTTGTTTTCACCCCTGTCTGTCTGTTTGTCTGTCCGTTTATCCGTTTGCGAACAAGAGATCTCAAAAATTGTGGACGGATTTGGACGAAATTTGGCAGAGAGCTAGCATGTGTGACAAGGATGAAATTATTAGATTTTGGTGAAGATTCAGATTCAGATTCGGATCCGGCTAGTATATATTTTTAAGTGATTCTTCACCATTGGGTGATCTGGCCAAAAACGATACATAGCAGGATATCTTTACAAGTTGTTGGACGGATTTGGACAAAAGTTGGTGGAGAGGTTGGGTGTGTGACAAGGACAAATCGATTAGATTTTGGTGAAGATTGGAATATGGATTCGGATATGAGAATTCTTTAAATTTTTAAGTGATTCTTCACCATTGAGTGATAGGGCTAAAACCAACATATATCAGGATATCTCAAACATTTTGGACGGATTTGAACCAAACTTGGTGAACAGGTTGCGAGTGTGACACGGACGAATCGATTCAACTTTGGTGAAGATCTGGATACAGATCCGGCTAGTAGAATTTTTTAAGTGATTCTTCACCATTGGGAGATAGGGCCAAAACCGATATATAGCAGGATATCTCAAAAAGTTGTGGACGGATTTGGACAAAACTCTGTGGACCGATTGGGTGTATGAAAAGGACTAATAGTTTCGATTTTGGTGAAGATCTGAATATGGATTCGGCCAATAATTATTTAATTTTAAGTGGTTCTTCACCATTGAGTGATGGGGCTAAAACCAACATATATCAGGATATATCAAAAATTTTGGACGGATTTGAACCAAACTTGGTGAACAGGTTGCGAGTGTGACACGGACGAATCGATTCAACTTTGGTGAAGATCTGGATACAGATCCGGCTAGTAGAATTTTTTAAGTGATTCTTCACCATTGGGAGATAGGGCTAAAACCGATATATAGCAGGATATCTCAAAAAGTTGTGGACGGATTTGGACAAAACTCTGTGGACCGATTGGGTGTGTGAAAAGGACTAATAGTTTCGATTTTGGTGAACATCTGAATATGGATTCGGCTACAATAATTATTTAATTTTAAGTCGTTCTTCACCATTGAGAGATCGGGTGAAAAGCGATATGTAACATGATATTTTAAAAGGTTGGTATAATAGTGGTATAAGAGTTTAAACACTTTCCTTGCAATGTAGAAATCTCATTAGGTTCAATTCAAGTACCATGATTTTGTTATTTTCGTAGTGTTATTAGCATCATGTCCACTGCAGCATAACCTACATCATATACCAGCCTGTTCCAGTGCACTGCAGGAGGAAGACCTATCTGTACCGCAGGCTGGTGACAGTGCACAGCCATGGGAATCAAACCCACGATGACCAGTGGAGCACGAAACAGGTTGTTAGCCACTCAGCCAAACAGCCATCATCAGCTGCATTAGATGTACAAATAACAAGCGATTGTTCGGTTTAAAGACAAAATGTAAAAACTTTTCGTTTGCCGAAAAAAATAATTTGTTGTTAATTTCTTTAAATTTAGCTCTTACACGAGCCTCGATCTTGTATCCAAAAAAAAAAGAAAGACTTTTTTCAGGCTAAGAGCTTTTAGTTTGTCGAGAAATAAATGAATAAATAAAGAAATAAATAGATAAGTAGCGTTTTGTATGATTCCTTTAATGTTAACGTGCAGGAGCTGTATTTTATCTCTTTATCATTAATTCAGGGCAATGTTTTCATCTTGGTTGTTAACATGCTACATGCGTATCGGGACCGCGCCATATACTAGAAGCCCTTAAGGGATATAAGCTGGTATTAATTATGCTAAAGCATGCTTTCTCAGGCAGGGAAAAACTTGAATTTTAATCTGGATGTCTTTGG
>NC_136264.1:59596440-59601440 GCF_964187855.1 Myxine glutinosa | reverse complement strand
TTAATTGGGTTCTTCTTCTTCTTCTGATTTCTGGTAATCTCATATGCGGACTCATGTGCCGACTCTGGGGTGGCCATTCTAACACACCAACTGTAATTTTGCTCTCCAAATACTGTTTTACGATATTGGAAGAGTGTTTTGGATCATTGTCTTGTTTGGAAAATAAACTCCATTCTGATTAAACGATTTCCACGATGAACTGCGTGGTGCTGCAGTGTATCTGCCTGTGCTACTCTTTTGTTAGCGTCTGATTTTAACACGTTTTCCTACACCAAAAGCTGTTGTACAACCCCAGACAGTCACAGAGCTTTCCCCATCTTAGCAGTAGGCTGCAAACATTGCGTGTCGTAACATTCTCCAGGTGTTCGGCATACGAATTGGCCTTTCTTAGATCCAAAAGGTTCAAACTTCGATTCATCAGACCAGAGTGCCTGATTCCATTGTTAATTTGCCCAATGTCAGTGTTAGCTTGCAAAAAAAAATTGGTTTCAATGTTTACTTTTATTTTATTTTATTTTTGTATTTTTTTTGCAAATTTTGCACCTTATTATGTGGCAGTGGATTCTTTGCTGTAGCTCTGCCATGGAGACATGCTGCAAACTTGCTGCAAGTCTTGTGCACAGTGCTGGATGAGATTTTATTGTTCAGACCTGCTCTAATTTCATTTTTCAGGTGCTGACTTGATTTTCATCTGAGCAACTAAGCTTAGCAACTTCAAGTGTTTGTCTTACCTAGGGTAGGTTCTTCCTGGCATTTTATTTTGTTATACCAAGCCAGTTTATTTTAGGCGTTATAAAATATAGCTCACACCATTGTAGATCATTAGCTTTTCTGCTATTTTCTTCATAGTGTGCCCTTCTTCTCGCACAATTTCGATCTTCACATGCCCTTCTGTTGAAAGTTTCTTTCTTGGCACCACTCTGAACCCACTCATAGACTTTCAGGCAAAGAAACAAGCTGATGAAAACTAATTCCACATTTTCACTCATATACAGCTTTGCTTGAAATGTAATTATTTCTAACAACTTTCAAAGGTGCCAATAATATTGTCTGGGCCATTTTAGGATGTCTGTTCAAAAAGCTAAGATTTAGTATTTTTTCAGTTTTTTTCGTTTTGTTCCACTGCAAACGAAAGAAATACATATGTGGATACCAAAAGATTTTATAATTTCGACAATTTTCTGGAAGAAATGGTGCATTATTTGAAAAATGTGCAAGGGTGCCAATATTTTTGGCCACGACTGTATGTATGTATGTATGTATGTATGTATGTATGTATGTATGTATATATATATATATATATACTAGCCGAAAGCAGCCGGCATTGCCCGGGTTCTTTTTGAATGAATTTACTACTATAATTCAGCTTTTACTCACGGCCGTAGACGATTGACTACTATAATTCAGCTCAGCTTTTAATTGCGAAATGGGCCCAGCCCGGCCGGAGCGGCCTCGACCGGCCTCGCCACCTGGCCTATAACCTTCCCAGGGCCTGTCCCGACATTTTTGGTTCTTTTTCAATAAATTTACTACCATAATTCAGCTTTTACTCGCGGCCGTATAAGATTGACTACTATAATTCAGCTCAGCTTTTAATTGCGAAATGGGCCCGGCCCGGCCGAGGTGGGCCTCGACCGGTCTCGCCACCTAGCCTAAAACCTTCCCGGGGCCCGTCCCGACATTTTTTGTATTAGAGGTTTCCTCCTATCGTTCACCGTTCAGGAGATTAGCTTGCGCAGACAAACAAACAAACAAACAAGCAAACAAACAAAAACTTTCTTATATATATATATAGTATATGTATGTCTAGATCTGTATATGTATGTGTATATCTGTATATGTATGTGTATACATACACATACACACACACACACACACACACACATACACACACACACACACACACATACATACATACATACACACATACATACACACACACACACACACACACACACACACACACACAAACACAATCTCCCTTTCTTCATATTTATTGTTTATTGATATATCTACATACATAGTTGTGTGTGTGTGCACTTTTTGCATAGTGAGCTCTTCATGCCAGCATTTCCACAGACCCCTCGTGCCCCTCCCCCCCCCCCCCCCACCCCCTGAAATCTTCTCATGCCCCCCTTCACGGGGCACATCCCCCAGTTTAAATACCACTGCGTTAGGTCATCCTGTCAGCCTGGGAAGTGGATATTACTAGAACATGATAAATATAATATGAATAGCAAAAATAAAACTGCTTTAATTCCCAAATTGTTTCATATACTAGAAGGTAACTGTGATATTAAATTGACATTCACAGAAATGTGAATTATTTTGTACTAATATTGCACAATTCCAACTTCCCACAAATGTTTCATGTGGAATAGCACCACAAAAGTGAAAATAACCCAAACTGTTTTACTTTTTACTATTATTAAATTCATTAGTAAAGGTTAATCTTTTTTCCTACTAATTATACATATGTGCAGTACTTATGTGATGTGAATTCTAGCTATAAAGTTAGACTTTTTTGAGTACCTCAAACGAGTCACCTTTTGAACACTCATCATATGGAGAATATGAGTCCCAAAAAGCTTCAAGATATACATTACAATTACGGATGATATTATGCAGTTGGTGACGCAACTATCGATTGTTTTCATGTTTCTGAGGTTTCCTTTGAAGTCCCTTATCTCAAACATCTTACTGAATTTTTTTCTTCCACTGCTTCGGTTTCCTTACATGTGGTGATAGATCAACGGGATTAAAAATAATAAAACCCTGAAATGAAAGTAAATATGTATTACATGGAACAGAGGAGACTGGAGCTGTTCCCATCTTCTTTCGGGAACGATATAGCCGTAGTCACCTTTGCAGACTGAAGGGAAATCTTAATGGGTTTCCAAGGCGGTGGAATCAAAGTCCGCCGCAGATGAAAGCGATGTCAAGAGAGACATTGGGGGCACGGGACATATGACCTGCCGAGGGAGAACGATCAGGCGGCATGGCAAGTGCTAGTACAGGGCCTGCTCGTTGCCCGCACTCTCCAGAGATGGTCCGGAGTCTCTGGGGATCTCTGGTCATGCCAGGATTGGGAAAAGCTGATCGTCCCGAGGGAGCTCGCTGAACTTTTTGCCTTTCTCGCTTGCTCGAGGAGCACGCCACAGTGTCAACGCCTAAAATGCACCTCTCGGTTGTCTCGTCGAATGTGGAAGTTGTGGCTGGTTCTAATCCGAGCTTTGTGAAGGATATTCGCAGACAAAGCAGCTCCTTTAGCACGAGCCTGAATCTGAAACAACAGTGAACATGAGTGAGATGCAGTAATTTTAACCCTTATGTCTCTTTGGTTGCTATTTTTTAAAAATTGCGAATCTACAGATTTATCAACTTTACGAGAAAACTCCATTCGCATACCACAATGTTTTACCATGAAGGTTACCATGATAAACCCTTCAGAATCATATTATTATTATTATTTTTTGGTATACAAGATCGAGGCTCGTGTAGGAGCTAACATCAATCACAAATAACAAAAATCGGACACACAAAACATACATTAAAGGGAGCGGGAGACAAGATGGGGAGAGAGAGGGAGGCACACAAGTACAACAGCAAAGAACAGGGACATCGGGAGATCTGTGGGAGGGAGAGGGCTTTGGGGAAGGGGGCATGGGAAGGTGCGGAGATGGGGGGTGGGAGAGGTACACATGGACACATGCATCATTGTTTTTCCCCCTATCATCCCTTTTTCCCCCTATCATTGTTTTTCCCCCTATCACCCTATCATTGTTTTTCCCCCCATCGAGCATATATGCCAGCTATAAACTATCGTCCTGGTGTTTCGCATGCAAGGCGAGGCATCAATCAATCTGTCGGCATCCTTCGGATGGATGTTTAACTGGGTGTCCCGTTTGCTAGGATTAGTTGGTGGGTGTTCAAGATCCCCCCTGGTCCTTTGAAAAAAAAGAGTAGGTGAGCTATCGCCGGCACTCTGGCCAAGTTCCTAATTTCTGCACCCTTAGTCGAGTATCACGCGGCGGAGTGGAGACCTGTCCAGGATAGTTAATATGTTGGAACCCATCTGTGGATCGGTCCCATCGGCCGATGGGTCTGACCCGTTTGCGGATCCGCAGATGGGTCGCCCGACCCATCTGTGGATGCACGAGAAATGACAATGCAAACCCATCGGCCGATGGGTCTGCGCCATCTGCGGATGTGTTGTTCACCTTGAAGGAATGTGTATACATCAATGGTGGATGAGTATGTTTATTTGAACCTAAAAATAAGCAATTGATGTCAAACGATTATCGACAAACCACATGTCACGGACTGCTTTATAAACATTTATGACATCAATTGCTTATTTTTAGGTTCAAATAAACATACTCATCCACCATTGATGCATACACATTCCTTCAAGGTGAACAACACATCCGCAGATGGCGCAGACCCATCGGCCGATGGGACCGAACCACAGATGGGTTCCAACAAATAAACTGCTTCGGAAGAACCGAAGCTCTGTATCGATAAGCTTGCCAGAATTCGATCATTATTTTTCACAATTTCAATGGATTCTCACTTTTTTGCGCATTCATGGAACTCTGATAAAATTTTGACCATCATTTCTTTAATGTCCCCTTTCTACAAGTTTCGCCTGTTAACGCTGCCATACCCATACGACACCGTTCACCACATTTTAAAAAAGGACATTCTTATCGCCTGCCATTTTTTCAAGCAGGGAATTTAATTTTACATGATTTACAAAGACATTGTGGGACAATCAACAGACGACTATTTGACATTTGAAACTAAGATTTCAGTATTCAGAACATCAGGAGTAAGGACAATCAAATGGGAACAGAAAATAGGTCAATTCTATTTGACCAATCTGAACATTGTAACACTTGAAGAGTCTGACACACATATTTATTATTTATTGTAACTTTCTATTCAATCGAATAGTCCTGGTAGTGTATTTTTGAAGTACTCGTATGTACATTCACTTG
>NC_136264.1:59578428-59596240 GCF_964187855.1 Myxine glutinosa | reverse complement strand
TCCTCCAAGATCCTCTCTAACGATGTTCTAATCATTTGCACCTGAGCTGGTGCATCTGATTCTAATTTTAGGTATTTGAAGTGGTGAAAAATGTAGGGGTGTACTTACTTTTTCCACATGCAAAATTTGCATTTATGTTTATTTAAATTATACAATGGACTACAATATGTAAATGTTTCATGATATTTGTTATGTTATATCACCTTTATCTATCAATATTGTTGAAATGAAGATCAAATAGCTGTATGTTGAAATATGTTGAAAAAGTCAAAATTTTAGATGGGGTGTACTTACTTTTTCATGTGACTGTATCTATCTATAATTCCAGTAATCTCTGTGTGTTTGTTTGTACGTTTGTACGTTTGTACGTTTGTACGTTTGTACGTTTGTACGTTTGTTTGTTTGTCTGTGACCGCTGTTTCTTGACAACTACCGGTCCGATATACTTGAAACTTGCCAGGTATATTGCTGGGGACCCGAGGATGTGCCTTTTCAAGGTTTGAAATTAATCGGACAAGTACTTACCGAGCTATGGCGATTTAGCCGTTCGCCGTTCGCTTTGGCTTTGCGAATGGACCAAACCATTCATGTAAATAGAGGGGGGGGGGGGTGTTCTGTGGTCGTTCGCTTTGGCTTTGCGAATGGACCAAACCATTCATGTAAATAGAGGGGGGGGGGGTTCTGTGGTCGTTCGCTTTGGCTTTGCGAATGGACCAAACCATTCATGTAAATAGAGGGGGGGGGGGTTCTGTGGTCGTTGCGAATGGACCAAACCATTCATGTAAATAGAGGGAGGGGGGTTCTGTGGTCGTTACTGCCACGTGGTTTCAAAGTTTTTTTTTGTTGTTGTTGTTTGCACGCATGTTTTTTTGCACCCACGTACGGGCACGCCCTAGGATGTTTACACACACACACCCCTACACAAATTTTTTTTTTTTTTTTTTTTTGGCAAGGAACGGGCACCCACGTACGGGCACGTCCTAGCTTATATATAGTACGGGCATGCCCTAGTATAGATAAATGACTGTACCCGAGTTGCCATTTTGTCATGGTTTAAACCAATCATAATTCAAACAATTATTTTGCACAAATGTATTTGTAATATACGTGATATCACATTTTATAAACAATTGAAGTTGAAAAAAAAAATTTCCCAAAGAAATTTAAAAAAACCCCAAAAAAACAAATTGGAACATTTTTCAAAAAAATACCCTGAAGACATACCGACGGGAGAGATATGTGCATACCAGAGGTTTGGTACGATTTCACAAAAGTTTGAGGAAGTAGTTCAGTGACAAGACAACACAGGACAACACAGGACAGACGCTGCACAGATATATATATATATATATATATATATATATATATATATATATATACACAGACTTGGCATTTAATATGGAATATATATTTTTTCTTGACTTGCGTTTAATTTCTGAACTCGGTACATCATTCTGTTGAGTTTCTTTTAAGCTTCGGTGATTTCTTTGTTAAAAGAACCATGTCATTGATTGTCTGTCGCAGCAAGAAGTCAATAACAGGATTATATCACAGGTGGCGTGACAAAATGTACGGACAGGTACATTTGACGATTGGCTTCACAATCGGGTATATAAAGGTTGTTGCGTTCTGTATTAGTGGAAAACAACTGCTGCACGTCTACAAAAGTTATTGCCGCTTCCTCTGGAGATGGTCCGTCAACTCGACAATGCTGTTTGTCATGGAGTGGTGGCTTTACGAAATTCCGGCATGAAACAGTGTGCTATTGCTCGGCAGTATGGCATCACTCAAGGTCAGGTGTCAAAGATCCCGAAACGAAATGCTCAGAGGGGTGTCCCTCCTCCAATATCGAGGCCAGGACATCCCCGCAGAACCACAAGGAGGGATGATCGCCAGCTGCACCGGTTAGTCCGCAATGGCCGTACCAAGTCAGCTAATCGGCTTAGGGCTGAGTGGCAGCAACTGACAAATGTGCCTGTATCCAGAAGGCTAGTCAACCAACGACTGGTTCAAGCAGGCTATCGTGACAGGCCTCCCCTGAGAAAGCCACGCCTGACAAGACAACGCCGCCAGCGCCGATTGCAGTGGGCCAGAGAGCACCGTCAATGGCAGCCAGGAAACTGGATTCACGTGATCTTCAGTGACGAGTCTTGATTTCTGGTCTATCGTCAAGATGGCCATGTCTGAGTGCGCAGACAAGTGCATGAAGCCTACAACGAAGATTGTATAGTGCCAAGAGTCCAAGCTGGTGGTGGTGGGGTGACCGTTTGGGCTGATTTTCATGCAGGGGGCAAAACTGACCTGGTTGTTCTGAATCGAAACCTGAACCATTTCAAGTACAGGGCCATTCTGGAAGAAATATTGCTTTCATTTGCTCGTGCAGCCTTTCGAGGAAACTTTGTCTTCCAAGATGACAATGCATGGCCTCATTGTGCTCGCATGATCCAACACTTTCTTGCTGACCGTGGTGTAGAGCATATGGAGTGGCCTGCCATGTCCCCGGATATGAATCCGATAGAGAACTTGTGGGCAGAATTAACGCGTCAAATCGACAACTTGGACCAGCAGCCTACCTCTGTGCGTGAATTGCAGCAGGCTATTGTCACTGCATGGCAAGCGATTCCTGTCCAAACCTTGGCAAATCTCGTGAACAGCATGCCTCAACGTGTACGTGGTCTCCTGAATGCTTGTGGGGGTTACACGACGTACTGAACTGCAATTTTACTGTCCGTAATCCCAGTTGTAATTTAACTTTTGTTTTTGTTAAAAAAAATTTGAGCTAATGTGCAAAATAAAGAGATACTTCTGGAAAACGTACAGAAGTTTAACACAGTACTGTCCATGAATTGAGTTCAATATCAGTTTACATCACTTTCAAGGATCAATTTATTTGCTTCGAAATGTCAAATGTGGTTTTTGTTTCTTTTAACGTCACATTAACAAAATCTAGAATAATTTCAACATAATTCCAATGAACTTTTGGTTCTAAGTCATCTTGAAAAGTAAGTTCACCCCCACAAAAAAAATATTCCATATTAAATGCCAAGTCTATATAATTAAATAAATAAATAAACAGGATTATAATTAACTAATATGTACTAGTGCATACCGTACCAGTGCTCTGCCATCTGAGCTATCTGGTCTGGTTCGATTCCTGGTCTGGGCGTGTAATTTTCCCACATATGTCAATTAATTAATTATTATCCTGTTCATTTATTTAATTGTGTTTATACACCCCCAGTGGTGTTTGTAAAAGTGGACATGGATTTGTCCCCCCATTGGAGGAAGACCCTCTCGTGAGTTGGCCGTTGGTGCTCCTATGGTTGGCAGCGAGTGCCCCGGAAGCATTGACAGAAACAGAATGGCAATTATATGTGTGGGAAAATTGCGTGCTCAATCAGGGTCACCCAGATAGCTCAGATGGCAGAGCATTGGTTCGGTTTTCCAGAGGACCTGGGTTCGATTCCTGGTCTGGGTGTGTAATTTTCCCACATATGTCAATTAAACATATATATATATATATATATATATATATATATATATATATATATATATATATATATATATATATATACATATATACATATATGTGTGTATGTATTAAGTAATGACTTGCAGTTGGGATTAAAATCAAATGAATCAACTCTGTATACAAAAAATATTTAAAAAATAAAAAATGAGCAAACAAACAACTGCTCGACGTTTCGATCAGCAACCCGGATAAACGTGCATCCACTGACCTTTCTCAAGATGTAAAGCAAAACAACTATGTACCCTCCCTTATATAAGGGAAAAAGGGGGGTGGGGACACTGAACCACCAATCAATGCCATCTGGAACAACTCGTGGCATTCAAAATTCTAATTCAAATGAACGGTTTTGATGTACGGTTTAAATTTGAATGGCACGAGTTGTTCCAGCATGGCATTGATTGGTGATTCGGTGTCCCCACCCCCCTTTCCCCATATATAAGGGAGGGTATATACAGACTTGGCATTTAATTTGGAATCTTTTTTTTGTGGGGGTGAACTTACTTTTCAAGACTTAGAACCAAAAGTTCATTGGAATTATGTTGAAATTATTCTAGATTTTATTAATGTGACCTTTAAAAGAAACAAAAACCACATTTGACATTTCGAAGCAAATAAATTGATCCTTGAAAGTGATGTAAACTGATATCGAACTCAATTCACGGACAGTACTGTGTTAAACTTCTGTGCGTTTTCCAGAAGTATCTCTTTATTTTGCACATTAGGCAAAAATTTTTTTTAACAAAAACAAAAGTTAAATTACGACTGGGATTACGGACAGTAAAATTACAGTTCAGTTCTTCGTGTAACCCCCACGAGCATTCAGGAGAGCACGTACACGTTGAGGCATGCTGTTCAGGAGATATGCCAAGGTTTGGACAGGCATCGCTTGCCATGCAGTTACAATAGCCTGCTGCAATTCACGCACAGAGGCAGGCTGCTGGTCCGTGTTGTCGATTTGACGCGTTAATTCTGCCCACAAGTTCTCTATCGGATTCATATCCGGGGACATGGCAGGCCACTCCATATGCTCTACACCACGGTCAGCAAGAAAGTGTTGGATCATGCGAGCACGATGAGGCCGTGCATTATCATCTTGGAAGACAAAGTTTCCTCGAAAGGCTGCATGAGCAAATGGAAGCAATGTTTCTTCCAGAATGGCCCTGTACTTGAACTGGTTCAGGTTTCCATTCAGAACAACCAGGTCAGTTTTGCCCCCTGCATGAAAAGCAGCCCAAACGGTCACCCCACCACCTCCAGCTTGGACTCTTGGCACTATACAATCTTCGTTGTAGGCTTCATGCCCTTGTCTGAGCACTCGGACGCGACCATATTGACGATAGACCAGAAATCTAGACTTGTCACTGAAGATCACGTGATTCCAGTGTCCTGGCTGCCATTGACGGTGCTCTCTGGCCCACTGCAATCGGCGCTGGCGGTGTTGTCTGGTCAGACGTGGCTTTCTCAGAGGACGCCTGGCACGATCGCCTGCTTGAACCAGTCGTTGGTTGACTAGCCTTCTGGATTCAGGCACATTTGTCAGTTGCTGCCACTCAGCCCTAAGCCGATTAGCTGACTTGGTACGGCCATTGCGGACTAACCGGTGCAGCTGGCGATCATCCCTCCTTGTGGTTCTGCGGGGACGTCCTGACCTCGGTGTTGGAGTAGGGAAACCACTCTGAGCATTTCGTTTCAGGATCTTTGACACCTGACCTTGGGTGATGCCATACTGCCGAGCAAGAGCACGCTGTTTCATGCCGGAATTTCGTAAAGCCACCACTAAATGACAAACAGCATTGTCGAGTTGACGGACCATCTCCAGGGGAAGCGGCAATAACTTTTGCAGACGTGCAGCAGTTGTTTTCCACTAATACAGAACGCAACAACGCTTATATACCCGATTGTGAAGCCAATCGTCAAATGTACCTGTCCGTACATTTTGTCACGCCACCTGTGATATAATCCTGTTATTGACTTCTTGCTGCGACAGACAATCAGTGACATGGTTCTTTTAACAAAGAAATCACCGAAGCGTAAAAGAAACTCACCAGATTGATATACCAAGTTCAGAAAGTAAACCCAATTCAAGAAAAAAAATATATTCCATATTAAATGCCAAGGCTGTAGTTGTTTTGCTTTACTCTTGAGAAAGGTCAGTGGATGCACGTTTATCCGTGTTCCTGATCGAAACGTCGAGCAGTTGTTTATTCGCTCATTAAAGGTTGGAGAACTATAAATGGAATCATTTGATTGATATATACTGTCACGTGAAAAAGTAAGTACACCCCATGTAAAGTTTTGACTTTTTCAACATATTTCAACATACAGCTATTTGATCTTCATTTCAACAATATTGATAGATAAAGGTGATATAATGTAACAAATATCATGAAACATTTACATTTTATAGTCCATTGTATAATTTAAATAAACATAAATGCATATTTCGCATGTGGAAAAAGTAAGTACACCCCTACATTTATCACTACTTAAAATACCTAAAATTAGAATCAGGTGCACCAGCTCAGGTGCAAATGATTAGAACATCGTCAGAGAGGATCTTGGAGGAACCTGCCTTATTTAAACCTCAAACATTTAGTTTGGTTTGCTCTTTGTTGTTGAAGTGTGCGGCGTCACCATGCCTAGATCAAAAGAGCTCTCTGAGGCCTTCAGAAAGAAGGTTATAGATGCCTATGAGTCTGGGAAGGGATTTTAAAAAACAATTTGAAATCAATCATTCGACTGTCTGGAAGATCATCTACAAGTGGAGAAGATTCCAAACAACTGCCAACTTGTTCAGGCCAGGCCACCCCAGCAAGTTCAGCCCGAGAGCAGACCGCAAAATGCTGAAAGAAGTCTCTAAGAACCCCAGAATGTCATCCCGGGACCTACAGGTAGCTCTTGCCACTGTTGATGTCAAAGTGCACGAGTCTACCATTAGAAAGAGGCGGCACAAATTTGATCTACATGGAGGTGTGCCAGGAGGAAACCTTTGCTGCCCGGAAAGAACATCAGGGCAAGACTAAAGTTTGCCAATGAACACCTAGGCAAAGACCAGCACTTCTGGAACAATGTGCTCTGGACAGATGAGTCAAAGGTAGAGCTATTTAGCCACAGTCCCAGAAGACATGTTTGGCGAAAACCAAAGACAGCATTTGACCACAAGAACCTGATACCAACTGTAAAGCATGGTGGTGGAAATATTAGGGTTTGGGGAAGCTTTGCTGCATCAGGGCCTGGGCAGCTCACCATCATAGAATCCACGATTAATTCTTCATTGTACCAGAGGGTGCTTGAGGATAATGTGAGGCCATCTGTCGGAAAGTTGAAGCTCAACCGAGGGTGGACCTTACAACATGACAATGACCCCTAAATATACCAGTAAATCCATCAAGGAATGGCAGAAAAGAAAGAAATGGAGGGTTCTGGAATGGCCAAGTCAAAGCCCAGATCTAAATCCCATCGAGATGTTGTGGGGGGATTTGAAACGAGCTGTGCATGCAAGAAACCCCTCAAACATCGCACAGCTGAAAGAATTCTGCATGGAGGAGTGGGCAAAAATTTCTCCCAGTCGATGTCAGAGACTGGTGGACAGTTATAAGAAACGCCTACTTGAGGTTGTTTCTGCCAAAGGGGGCAATACCACCTATTAGAGCCAAGGGTCGTCTCCTGGACGTCTCCTTCGTCTCCTGGAAAGCAAATCCAACGGAAGGAAATCTCATTTCCTTTCACAAAGCCCGAAACAAGTGTGTGTCCACCCTCAGGAGAGCCAGGAAACAATATCTCTCCGTTCTCAAGACCGAACTCTCTTATCTGTCTCCCTCTTCCAAATCCTGGTGGCGTCTGGTCAAATCCGTTTCTGGTGTTTGTTCCCCCTCCATCCCCTCCCTTACCTCAAACGGCTATACAGCTGACTCCGCACGTGAAAAAGCTGAATGCCTCAACTCTGTGTTTGCCTCTAAATCTTGTGTCCCAAACCCATCCCTCTCTGTACCCACCATACCCAGTCGTACCCTGCTGCTCCTGGACTCCGTGTCCTTTCCTCCTGACAAGGTGGAAAAGTTTCTGTCAACCCTCGACTCTGATTCTGCAACTGGACCCGACGGCATCAGCCCACGGGTCCTAAAATCCTGCTCTGCTGCTCTATCTCACCCTCTCGCTGTTCTCTTCACCCTCTCTTTTGCTCAAGGTCAACTGCCATCTGCTTGGAAATCAGCCAACATCACCGCTTTGCACAAAAAAGGTGCAAAAACAGATCCTAGCAACTACAGACCAATCAGCCTTCTCCCAATTATCAGCAAAGTCATGGAATCCATCATTGCTTCTGATATGAAATCTTTCCTCTTCTCCAATGGCTTGATCTCTGATCATCAATTTGGTTTCAGACCAGGTCACTCTACTCTGGACATGCTGCTTCTGCTGTCTCAACAATGGATGGAGGTCCTCAATGCCAAACAGGAAATTAGAGCTGTCTCCCTCGACATATCACGTGCCTTCGACACGGTCTGGCACCCCGCTCTGCTCACCAAACTCTCCTCCTTTGGTATCCATGGAAATCTCCACGCATGGCTGGCGGACTTCCTCTCTAGTCGTCGTCAACGTGTGGCCCTGAATGGGTTTCTCTCATCTCCTCTTCCTGTTCAGGCTGGAGTTCCCCAAGGCAGTGTTCTGGGCCCCGTGCTTTTTCTGGTCTTCATCAATGATCTCTCTGACTCTCTCGAAAATCCTCTCTATCTCTTTGCTGATGACTCCACTCTCTGCCGCTCCATTCCTCTTCCCTCAGATCGGCAGTCTGCTGCCTCCTCACTCTCTGAAGACCTGGACAAAATCACAGACTGGTCAAACAAGTGGAACATGTCTTTCAATCCTGACAAATCTCACACTCTTACTATGTCTCTCCGAAAAGATCGACTGGACAACCCTCCCATCTACTTTCTCAACAATCCTCTCCAAGAAGTTCTGTCGCTCAAGATTTTGGGTCTCACTATCTGCCATGATCTTTCTTGGGAAAACCACATTTCCAAGCTGGCCTCCAAAGCCAGTCGCCGACTGGGCATCCTCCGTCGTGCGAAGTCCTTCCTCGGCACACCTGAGCTCCTCACCACATACAAGGCTTTCATCCGCAGCTCAATGGAATACTGTTCTCCCCTATGGGCCGGTGCTCCTGCCTCACACCTAGCTCGGCTTCACGCTGTTGAAACCAAAGCTTTCAGAATTATTGGAATCTCCCGCGATGAAGCTATCTCTGAGGGCCTTTCACTCACTCACCGCAGGCAGGTAGGTGGTCTTTCTGTCTTCTACCGACTCCTCTCCGGCCTTGCACCCCCAGCTCTCTCTGTGCTCTGTCCCCCAAATATTCCTACAGGTCGCACAAGATCTGCCAGCAACCCTCTGATGGTTAAACTGCCGAAATCTCGGCTCTCCGCTCACCTTCACTCTTTCATTTCTCTTTTCTCCCACCTCTGGAACAAACTCCCTCACTCCCTTCAATCCCACTCCTCCCTCCAGGTCTTTAAAACAGCTGTTCACCACCATCTCTTATCTTCCCCCATCCAAAACCTTGATCTTTTCTACCCCCGCTAATTCACCCCAGATCCACCTTGTTTGAAATTCCAACTTCTTTCCTGGAAGTCCTGGCAGTGTCCATATGTTTTATACCTCTCCCACTGCCCCCTTCCCACGCCCCCCCCCCCCCCAAAGCCCTCGCCCTCTCTCAGATCTCTCGATGTCTCCATGTCTCTCGGTCCCTGCTCTCAAATGTTGTGTTTGTGTCCTTCCCCCTCTCTCCCCATCTTGTCTACCGCTCCCTATGTTATATGTTTTATGTGTCGGTTTGTCTTTCTGTGTGATTAATGTTCGCTCTTTCACGAGCCTCGATATTGTATTAAAAAAAAAAAAAAAAAAAAAAAAAAAAAAAGGGTGTACTTACTTTTTCCACATGCGAAATTTGCATTTATGTTTATTTAAATTATACAATGGACTTCAAAATGTAAATGTTTCATGATATTTGTTATGTTATATCACCTTTATCTGTCAATATTGTTGAAATGAAGAGCAAATAGCTGTATGTTGAAATATGTTGAAAAAGTCAAAACTTTACATGCGGTGTACTTACTTTTTCACGTGACTGTATGTATATATCGGCATAATATTTCATATATACTGTATATATATATATATGCATACATACACACTCACCCTGGATCTATCTCTGTTGGTTGGAGTCTGTGCTTCCTTGCATAGACCTCGTCGTAATATATAATCGGAGGTGTTTGACACAGTGCTCCAAACTTCAGCAGAAAAAGTGAGACTGCTTTTGTGTTGAGGTGTGAGACACATGTTCGAGGAAACAAGCATAGGTGAGGGTAAACACGCTCTAACAGCCGTTGTGTGTGTGGTGGTTGCGGTGCTGTGGGGACCGCAATACAAATCGTTACGACAAGCCTATTAAAAAAGCATTTTATGGGCACATCTCACCTGCACGACCTTCCTCACCAAGTCGCTGCTTGTAATAATTGACTGACGCATTGTACAATTTCAGAGATTCACAAGGGGATCCTCCAGGTGACGTGTGCACAGTGTTTTCAAAAAAATTAATAAACACCATTGCTGAATTCATATTAAATACAGGTGTAGGGCCAAAGTTGAGGTTTGATACAAAGGTTTGCAGTCATACCCACTTTATGCGGTTATGCTCTTGTTTTCCAGGAAGACTGTCACAAATGATGAGAGCAGGGTATTCATGTATGGACAAACCCCCTTCCCCCTTTCGGTGTATTTACATCCCAGATTTATAGATATTGTTACAGACGCGGGTTTTAGATGTTATATTGACCGAGCGGTGGTGTATTTAACCGCGTCCGAACAGTTACTCCCCGATTAAAAACCCGATTCCACCCGACGTTGACCAGATCGCCCCACAGATATTCAATCGGGAAATCTCTAAAGCGACCGAAAGAGAATGAAAAAGAAGAAGAAGAAGAATACGGAGGAAGAACAGATTTTATTATACACACACAAGCAATGGATGGAAGAAGCAGTAACACAGCGAATCGTTAACTTACACTATTCATTTTTACTTAGCCCCAAGACAACGAGTAGGACAGGACGTTCACACTTACACAGGGGATATTGCAGGCAGGTAGGGCTTGAGATGGATTGCTTGAGAGGGAGGCAAGGTCGGGAGGCCGCAGTTCGCAATTCCTCGCGGTTTTGGCGGGAAACCCTCCGTCGTGTATCCGCTGCGGTAGACGTCACGCGCTGGTTCGGCACACCTGCTCCTCTTCTTGGGGTGGAGCCGTCTCCCTCCTTTCAGCGCGTCTCTCCAAAGCTGGTTTCCTTGCCGAGTACCTCTCCTCTTTGGCTTGGAGCGTTTCGCATCTCACCGCTTCTCTTTGGTGCAGCCTCTTTGCTCATCTCCCAGGGTCATCTCTTAAAGCAGTCCCTTACAGTCGCTTTTATCACCTCGGGCGAAATCAAGCCGCCGGCTCCGAGGGCACGCCTACCGGGTCGCTCACCGCGGTGTTGATTGGCTGTTAGGGCTGGTTCACACCTTCCCTTTTATGACGAGGTGGAGACACGCCTTTCTTCCCCAACCCTACCTCGTGGCCAATGGTGGTTTGAAGAAAACCGCCCAAATTGCGGAAGGCAATTGGAAGGGAGGTTTTGGGGAAATTGGAAGGGCCTACGCTTATTTTGTTTGATACAATGCAAAGTCAATCTAGTGGGAAACACATATTTAGCCTACATGGAATAAGGAAATACACTATTTAAAAGATATATCGTGACCTGCGTGTAAGTTTCATGGAATTAACTAGGAGGCCGACTGCGACCATTATTTACATTAACAGGGTGTTACCGTACCTTTTGTAACGTTCACATTGTAACGTTTTCACATTCGTTACACTTCCTCCAAAATTGTTACACTTCTCAAAAACCGTTACACTTCTCAAATTCGTTACACACTTCTCAAAATCGTTACAATATAGTGCAGTGTGGATCGAATAAGGAAAGTTCCGTTGTCGTTTGATGTATACATTTTGTTAAAATGCGAGTCAAAAAGTGTTTCCCTTTTCAAAACCTTTTAAAGTCCAAAACATCAATTCTACCCCAAAGGCATGAGGAAACTCACCCCACCCCTCACCAGTGCCTCCATCTGTGCCGAGTTTCCCCCAAGTGCAGGACGATTCCTTCACAGTTTGGATGTGGGGGTGGGTTGGGGGGGAGGACCTTTTAATTATCATTAATTTTTTTGTAGTTTATTTATTATTAATTAGGGGGGCAGGGGGGTTCCTAAAGCTTCCAGGCTGGGAACCCTATTAAAATCGTTTTGGGTTTTATTATTATTCCTCCCATTTTTTTTCCAGCTATTTCAAGAAAACTGATGAACACACAACTGTGAGACTTGAGGACATGATCGGAGCATATGTGAAAATGATCCCGTTGCATATTTATTTTGATTGGTCACATGGTATGGCCGCCGTATTGGATTTAAGCAAACAATTAAATAATCTTTCCTGGAGAACCACTTATCACATCAATGCGAACCTTCAAGCATATAATTGGGTGCACAAACGGAAAAATTTGAAAATCAATTTTGATGAAATTCTGTCACGTGGTTTGCCGCCATCTTACATATCTTACATGTCGGGTAAGAACCTTAAGAACTTAAAAAACCCTCTTCAGAACCGCCAATTCGATGGAAGCAAAACTCTGTAGATATGATTGAGTACACACGGAGAGTATTGGGTCATCATGATTTCATCATCCGTCACGCGGTTTGGCGGCCATATCGGATTGAACAAAAACCCATAACGCCCTTTTTCTCGAAAACGTGAAATCTGATGTATTCAAAACTTTGCAGAAATAATCACCTTGACTTGTAAAATAAGGTGTTAAAATTATGATGTCATAGGTCACATGATTTGGCCGCCATCTTGGATTTAAGTGAAAACCTTGAAAAATCTTCTTCAAAACTGTTCAACCAATTATTGTGAAACCTGACAGAAATTATCAACTTGCCATGCGATATAACTGTCAAACTTATGACATCCTAGGACACGTGCTTTGGATGCCTTCGTGGATTTAAGGTGAAAACCTATAAAGAATCTTCTTCAAAACCATTCAACCGATTGATGTGAAACTTGGCATAAATAATCAAGTACCCCTGGGGAATATATGGTGTTAATGATGATGTCATAGAAGTGGCAGGGACCCTCACTGCTCGAAGTGGCAGGGACCCTCACCCTGGCATCACTGCTCGCAGTTTCAATTATTATATTGCTTTGTTATTTATAAATTCATTTTATTACTTTATTTTTTGAGTTTATTTACTGTATTTAGTTTGATGGAGGGGACTTTTATTTTAATTTTCCCAATAATTGGTTCACGAGTTATCAAGTGACCACTATATTCGTCATGTGTGTGTGTCTGTCTGTCTGTGTGTCTGTCTGTCTGTCCGCAGCATAACTACCCGATGATATCATCAGATCTTGATGAAACTTGGGTGGGAGGTTGATATCATGATCTAGTTGTGTCCTGCCTAGAGTGGGCGTATTGCGCCCATTGTGGGAGGAGCCACGCCCAAAAAAGATGTCTTTTTGGGGGCAATCGATTTCAAGCTACATCTTCTCCGAGGGGTTTGGTGAAATCTGACAGGGGTTTCGATATTTGGTTCGGTCAATGTCACGTGTCTAGCCCCACGGGGCTCGATTTTTCATTTTTCATTTTTTTTTCTTTTTTTTTTCATTTCATTTTTCACCGAATTTTCGGTATTGTGCAGCTAACTAACCTCATAACTGATTATACATTATTTTCTATCTCATTTCAAGGTCAGTAACCTTCGTTTTGACATTTCCCGGCCTGGCCTGTACGGGCCTGTTTCGGTTACAGTCCGTCCTTTGTCATTGAATACCGCTCGCTCGTGAACCATCGTCGTCTCCTGACTTGTTTTAGTTCTACACTTAACCTGGATAGAAGAAATCCACAACATAATTGAAATTGAAGATCCGGAAAGAACTGCAGTGTATGGTTGACCAGTCACTCCGCATCTTGTGACAAGATAGTAACACACCGGCTGGTTTTTAAAAATGAGGCCACATATTTCCTGATCTTCCTTTGTACATGTAATAATATTGCAAACAATGATGTGTCTCATTAAAGAGGTCACATCGTGCATCCCAAGTCCCAACGTAGCTCGAATTACCCGTTTTCAGCGCGGTAAGTCCAGATGCTTATCTGTAGTGAAAGTAGGATCAGACGACTAACTGGTCCTGGCCGCTCAGCGATCCTGGACGTCTGGGATGTGACAGGTCTAAGACCATCGGCCTACTCAGAACCTTCATTTCCTTCCTTTAAACCCAGGAGGGCGCTTGGATCACCCAGGTCACGTGACGAAGCGGCCAAAAAAAAACCGACCGACTGAAACCTTATTAGGAAAATAAATAAATAATCACCTGATTTTTGGACGTAAGCACCGCACGATCATACATTTCAATATGATATTGGTATTCGGGATATATGTTAAAACTTGTAATCAGATTCACCCCCCCCCCCCCCCTCCAAGGCCCCCACGACCCCCTGCGTTGAATTCACAATTAATTAATGTATACCGTGGTCCATGGCCGTTTGTATGGAACAATTTGCACGTATGCTGGTCGTCGAGGCCGAGAGGCGGGAACAAAAGGCGGGAAAATAATACAATTAATCGGTGGGAAGTTGAACGGACGACCGAGCGTGGACCATTATCCGTCGGCCGTCATGCAAAGCGAACGATGAACCTGTCCGTGCTGCACTCCGGGTTATGAGGGCTACGGGGGAACGGGCCACCGGCCGTCGAATTCATTTCGAACAAGGTGTCCCGTTACCGTTGTTACAGATGTTGGTAAAACGAGGGCTCGAGTTTCAGGCGCCATAGCGCAGCGCGCTCTCCGCCGCCCAGGGCCTGCTACGAGCGGCCCGAGTTGCGCGTGTTTTCTTTGCCGGGTCTCGGTCCAAAATAAGTTTCTCTGCTGGCGCTGCCGGTCGGGGTTGTTAGCACCTGGGGGGGAAAGCCTTTGAAGGCCCTTGTTATTGAGTTTATATTTGGCCATCGGGGAATGGTCGGAAAAGAAAACGGCAGTTATTCATCCTCACCGAACTTCCAAGAGCGCGCGTGCTCAAGACCCCTTTTTGGGGAGAAAGTTTGAATCGAGATCTTTATTCGTTCCGTTCGGATCGTCGTGCGACATTTTAACGTCACGTTTGGACATCACGGTGCTGTGAATCTGTGATGATAATTTAATGGTTTATTTTCACCGTGAGAAAATCTGGTTGTTGTGAAAGAGAATCGGGGGATGTGGAACTGAGAATGCAGGGCAATGTGACGTAATGATTTCACATTTGGAGACCGATTTGAGTATAAAGTCTTCACCTAGTCTAATGTGAAAATATAGAGTTTATTAAAATTCCGTTTTCCATTTTACTACAATAGGAATTGTTTTTTTGGGGGGAAAATTTCAAAATGCCTGCGATTGTGGATTCATAGTATTAACTTCTGTTAATTAAACACTTTCTATGCACAAATTTATTAATCAAATTAGAGATAAACACAAACATACAATATATTGTGTCCCTGTACCAGGTTTGAGGCTAATATATCCTTGATTTAGAAAGTTGTACTTTAAAAAAAAAGTTTTGCTGAATTTTGCAACAAGTACAAATCTTCACATATTTATGAATTTCTCATAATGGTGGCAATTGAAGTCAAATGTATGGATTGTTAATGTTTCACTTTATAGACATGCACACCCTGAGTTATAATTACCACAACCTGAATTGTAATACATATTTATAAACTTACAGCAATGATAACATATTACATAAAGTTGTGTATAGTTGTTCTACTGTTCAAACTCCAGGCCCACACGAATGTTTTAATATAACACTTGTATATAAGACCCGTCGCTTCGCTGACGGAAATGCCAATCTTTGCTGTGATGGATAATCTATGGGGGGAAAAAAAAAAAAGGATTCCTCGGAGATCCTGCTTTCCGTGCACCATCATGGCTACATGATGTGTTGACATTTGCAGTTTTGACGCGCGTGTCCATGTACCCATAAAATAAATACAAATAAAAAACATTTTTTGTATCACAAACACTCCCGGGAGTTACCCGAATCCACCGTAGTTGGATTTATTGAAATCCGTTAATTCGTTCTCAAGTTATAACACGACAAACCGACAAACAGACAGACAGACAAACAGACAGACAGATAGACAAACACGGCTCCTTTTATAATATAGATTAACTGGTACAACATTGACAGACTAAACACGAGGTCACACTGATAAAAGTTTACATGTAATTTTACACAATAGTACAACACACCCTTAAATTAACGTATGCGTAACCTATAAAAAATAATGTGTTACGTCTATAAGCATGATAAGTATACACTATCGTGCACATATGCCCTGTGATTTTGATACCGTCATATTGTTCATATTCATGAAACATCTTAAAATGTTGGTGCTTCGTCCATTTCTATGATGTAAACTGTGTGTGAACTGTTTTCGCATTGTGCACCACACCTGTACTGAACACCACAAGCAATGTCTTTCTTCGCACGGCTACACCATGTACATAAGCGGCTACATGATGTACATAAGCGGTTACATGATGTACACAAGCGGCTACATAATGTACACAAGCGGCTACATAATGTACATAAGCGGCTACATGATGTACACAAGCGGCTACATAATGTACATAAGCGGCTACATAATGTACATAAGCGGCTACATGATGTACATAAGCGGCTACATGATGTACATAAGCGGCTACATAATGTACATCAGTGGCTACATAATGTACATAAGCGGCTACATAATGTACATAAGCGACTACATAATGTACATAAGCGGCTACATAATGTACATAAGCGGCTACATAATGTACATAAGTGGCTACATAATGTACATCAGTGGCTACATAATGTACATAAGCGGCTACATAATGTACATAAGCGGCTACATAATGTACATAAGTGGCTACATAATGTACATAAGCGGCTACATGATGTACATAAGCGGCTACATGATGTACATAAGCGGCTACATAATGTACATCAGTGGCTACATAATGTACATAAGCGGCTACATAATGTACATAAGCGGCTACATAATGTACATAAGCGGCTACATAATGTACATCAGTGGCTACATAATGTAAATAAGCGGCTACATAATGTACATAAGCGGCTACATGATGTACATAAGCGGCTACATGCTGTACATAAGCAGCTACATGATGCACATAAGCAGCTACATGATGTACATAAGCGGCTACATAATGTACATAAGCGGCTACATGATGTACATAAGCGGCTACATGATGTACATAAGCGACTACATAATGTACATAAGCGGCTACATAATGCACATAAGCGGCTACATGATGTATATAAGCGGCTGCATGATGTACATAAGCGACTACATAATGTACATAAGCGGCTACATGATGCACATAAGCGGCTACATGATGTACAAAAGCGACTACATAATGTACATAAGCGGCTATATGTTGCACATAAGCATTGTTTGCTCCTCCAAGATCATCTTGTATCAATCAGCATTTCTGAAGGAGCTGGGGCCTTGTCGGTGATAACAGGTATAACTGAGCCAGTCTCTACTTTGTATTCATATTCCTCCATAGTGAGCACTCATATTTTAGGTGATGACGTGTACTGACTTGGTGATGTACTCACAGGTTATGACAAAAAAAAAATTAGACACAATTTTCCATATTTTAAATAAAATAATTATATATTTATACGAGAACGGCACTCAGTAGAGAGCACACCTCCGCCTGGTTGGCTTTTTCACTCAATGGTGAAGAATCACTTTAAAATTTCTGCTAGTTGTATCCGGATCCGAATATTCACCAAAATCGAATCGATTCTTCCTTGTAACACACACACAACCTCTACACCAAGTTTCGTCCAAATCCGTCCATAACTTTTTGAGATATCCCACGATGTATCGGTTTTGTCCCTATCTCCCAATGGTGAAGAATTTTTTTTTTTAATTCTAGTAGCCGGATCCGAATCTGGATCTTCACCAAAATGTAATCATTTCGTTATTGTCACATACACTACCTTTCTGATAAATTTCGTCCGAATCCGTCCACAACTTTTTGAGATATTTTGTTCACAAACGGACAAACAGACAGACAGGGGTGAAAACATCACCTCCATCCACCTTTGGTGGCGGAGGTAAACAAATATATTGCAGTATTGAGTACC
>NC_136264.1:59558428-59573428 GCF_964187855.1 Myxine glutinosa | reverse complement strand
TTTACAATATATCCGTTTAGCTTAATTGATTTAAATTACCCCCATCACTTGACGCAAGTAATAATGAATGTTTGTTTGTTTTACATCGATTTATTTGAATTATTCTGCGGTTCGTTTGATTTAACGTTTGATTTAACGGTTGTTTTGATTTAACATCCCAATATGTGGTTTCAGTTGGTTCAACGCTTTTTGGTTTGATTTACAGTTTAAATTTGAATGGCACGAGTTTGTTCCAGAATGGCATTGATTGGTGGTTTCTGTGTCTCCACCCCCTTTTTCCCCTTGATGTAAGGGGGGTGTAGAATTGTTTTTCTTTACTCTTGAGAAAGGTCAGTGGATGCACGGTTGTCCATGTTGCTGATCGAAACGTCGAGCAGTTATTTATTTTGCTCATTAGAGGTTGGAGAACTCAAGATGGATTCATTTGATATATATATTGTAAATGATAGCACATTGAGCAGTAAAATAATTTTTAAAATCTTTGTTAATAACCTGACATTTCAAGAACAAACGAGTTCTCTTCCTCAGAGGCGTTGAGTGTGGGGTTAACCGTTAAGTTCCGTTGGCGTCGGTTCACGTGATGGATTGGTCCAAGTCCTTGCCAATCACAGGGCTTCCCTGCATTCAAATGACTCTGCCGTTTTTGACGTTGTAATTGATTGCGTAGTGCTATGTATGTGCGGTGTAAGTCGATGTGTCGGTTGATCGAGTTTTTATCAGAGTACCAGGACACGACAATCTCACGGTTCACTCTCAAAGATCCTGTGCCAAGGATCATAGTCTGACTCCATGAGAATGTGTGTTGGTGTGTGTGTGTGTGTGTGTGTGTGTGTGTGTGTGTGTGTGTGTGTGTGTGTCGCAACCAATGACAACCTGTCTTTTCGTCTTACAGCACGTTGGTGTTCAGTTAGCCTTGTAGTTAAGTGTTTGGACATTAGGCCCACATTATTGGCTTCACAATCTTCACATTGTATGTTGTATATGACATTCTTTCTGTCAAATTTGTTCACCTCGTCTTTTGGCTTTGACAGCTGTGCTCATAAGGATGTTTGTGGTTTGTGGGTGATGTTGATGTTATATTCACTTAGAATGCGGCTTGTGGTTTTGGAAGCGTGTTGTATGTATGGAAGTGCCACCGTGTGTGGAGGTGTGGTTGGATTGTTGTTGTTGTAGTTGGATTTCCGGCGACAAGATTTGATAAACCCATTTGGGTAGTAGTTTTCTCGCAGTAGTTGAGTGACGTGCAGCATTTCCATTCGGCGTTGTTCATGGTCACTGTAGTGTGTTTTTGCACGATCTTCTAAGCTGCGAACACAACTTCTTTTGTGGCAAGTGGGATGGCCACTACGGTAATCCAATACTTTGTCTGTGTTGGTAGGTTTACGGTACACCTGTGTGTGTAGCTTGTCGTTTCCGTCCCTGGCAAGATGTACATCTAGGAATGGTAGAGACCCAGCCTGTTCTACATCATATGTGAATTGTATTGCTGGCCATGTTGAATTTATCTTTGTGTGGAAACGTCAACATCCGCCTTCTTTATGATCACGAATGTGTTGTCAACGTACCGCAGCAACAACCTCGGAGAAGGCTCATCATGTCGTGTTAGATCTTCAAAGCGATGCATCACCAATTCGGTGATGAGCCCTGAGATGGGTGAGCCCATCGGGGTTCCTTCATGTTGATGATATATGGTGCTGTCGAATACAAAGTACGTTGATTTGAGGCAGAGTTGAATGAGTGTCATGAGATGACCAGAGCTGAGGCGGCTCTTGCTCGCTAGTTCTTGGTCATTGTTGATGTATTGTTCTTAGGTCTGCGTTGCTAATCCGACGGGTATGATGTAAATGATGAAACCACGTCGAAGGAGATCATGATTTCATCACTCTCGATGCGGACATTTCTGATTCGGTTGATAAAATCTTTGGCGTTCCTTACATTGTGTGCTCCATGTGTTGTTAAGTGTTTGAGTCGGTGGAAAAGCCACTTAGCGAGATTGTAGGTGGGTGCTCCTCGGAAGGCCATGATGGGTCGTAGTGGGACATCGATCTTGTGAATCTTTGGTAACCCATAGAAGCGTGGAATGATGGAGTCGTTTGGTCTCATCACGTCCCATTCTTGTTTTGTGAGGAGGTTTACATCCCGTAGTTTCTGTAAGGTGGTAGTTACCTGCTTGTCAATGGTCTTTGTAGGGTCACAAGGTTTTGTGTGGTAGATGTTGTTGTCACCCAGCAGAGCTTTAGCATTGTGGTTATAGTCCACATGGTTCATCACGACCTTTGTTGGCGGCGACCATGATGATGGATTTATCCTGGTGGAGACTTTGTAGCGCTTTCGACTCGTCGGCTGTTATGTACAACTTGCGTTTCGGATTGGCGAGTGTTGTAGTGAGTTGTGCACGTATTCGTTCTTTGTCTCCTTGTTCGATGGAGTTGTTGTATTTGTTGGATCATTCAACTCTGCCTCAAATCAACGTACTTTGTATTCGACAGCACCATATATCATCAACATGAAGGAACCCCGATGGGCTCACCCATTTCAGGGCTCATCGCCGAATTGGTGATGCAACGCTTTGAAGATCTAGCACAACATGGTGATCCTTCTCCGAGGTTGTGGCTGCGGTACGTTGACGACACATTCGTGATCATAAAGAAGGCGGATGTTGACTGTTTACACACAAAGATAAATTCAACATGGCCAGCAATACAATTCACATATGATGTAGAACAGGCTGAGTCTCTACCATTCCTAGATGTACATCTTTCCAGGGACGGAAACGGCAAGCTACACACGCAGGTGTATCATAAACCTACTAACACAGACAAAGTATTGGATTACTGTGGTGGCCATCCCACCTGCCACAAAATAAGTTGTGTTTGCAGCTTAGCAGATCGTGCAAAAACACACTGCAGTGACCATGAACAACGCCGGATGGAGATGATGCACGTCGCTCAACTACTGCGAGAAAACCACTACCCAAATGCATTTATCAAATCTTGTCACCGGAAATCCAACTACAACAACAACAATCCAACCACACCTCCACACACGGTGGCACTTCCATACATACAACAAGCTTCCGAAACCACAAGCCGCATTCTAAGTGAATACAACATCAACATCACCCATAAACCACAAACATCCTTACGAGCACAGCTGTCAAAGCCAAAAGACCAGGTGAACAAATTTGACAAAAAGAATGTCATCTACAACATACAATGTGAAAAGTGTGAAGCCAATTATGTGGGCCAAACGTCCAAACGCTTAACCATAAGGCTATCTGAACACCAACGTGCTGTAAGACCACAAGGCAGGTCGTCATTGGTTGTGACACACACACACACACACACACACACACACACACACACACACACACCCCCACACACACACACACACACACACACACCAACACACATTCTCATGGAACCAGACCACGAGACTTGGCACAGAATCCTTGAGAGTGAACCATGAGATTATCGAGGACTGGTACTCTGGTGAAAACTCCATCAACCAACACATTGACTTACATCCCACATACAAAGCACTACGCAATCAATATTGCATATGAAAAAAAATGCCACCACCCAGGCTCAAACCACCATTTACGAGTTGTGACGGAGTGCCAGAACATCACATAGCCGGCTCAGAAGTTTCTCGTTTCCCGGTAGCACCTGCCTCGGTAACTTGTTTAACTTGTTTTGTACACATCTTTAAAAGTAAATGATAAGAGGTTGTTTTTTTTACAGAGCAGTTGCGAGATTCCCTGAATTACTTGGACATAGACCTTATAATCATTAATGATGGGTTTTCTGGTGTGGTCCCTGTTGAGGTTTTCAAGAGAAAATAGTCAGAAACCGCTGGCTGACGCTATCACTCCAAAAATCCTTGTGTAGTGTTTGAAGCAAAAACATGTTAACTGCTTATAAATATATAATACATCGATCATGGTAGTTTATAGCTCGGCTAGATTCCAAATGCACTTTATACCAGAGGCCTCCCTGAAGACTGAGACTATACCGTGAGAAAGACCCATGGCGCGATCTTTACAAAGCTTGGAAATTTTCATACAAGTGTTGAACTGACTATTTTCAATGCAGCAGGACGTTGGGGTCACATGGTCCAAACACCATTCTGTCGTTTAACGCATGGCGTGACTTCGTCTTTACCGTTCACCAAATTGAGGCAGTGTTATAAATTTCCAGTAGGTTTGAATTAATTTGAAGCATCTCTTCCTTCATAATTTTATCTCTCCGAGGAGCCTTTCCTTGTTTCAGGGTAGGACAAACAGACAGACAGACAGCATTAGCCTACAATATACAGGGTGTCCAATAAGTCTGGAACCATCCCAAAAGTCTGAAACCAAAGGGCAAAATGATGAAAACGGCTTGCATTCACAGAATGTGTTCAATGTGTCCACCATTACGATGAATACAAAATGCAGACGATGTATCCAGTCAGCAGCCACACTGTGAATGGTGTCAGGAATGATGGTGTTACATGCGTCGCTGATTCACTCCCACAGCTGTGCAGCACCAAGGCTATCTGAACACCAACGCATAGACCAACGCGTAGACCAACGCCTAACTGTGAACAGCAACGGTTTTTTTTTTCCGTGTAGACCAACGCCTTCAAGTGACCCCAGAGATAAATATCCAACGAGTTGAGATATGGTTCCAGACTTATGGGACACCCTGTATATCTATACATAGACATGTATATATATATATATATATATATATATACATATATATATATATATATACATATATATATATATATATATATATATACATACATATATATATATATATATATATATATATATATATATATATATGTGTGTGTGTGTGTGTGTATACATATATATGTGTATATACAGTCACATGAAAAAGTAAGTACACCCCATGTAAAGTTTTGCCTTTTTCAACATATTTCAACATACAGCTATTTGATCTTCATTTCAACAATATTGATAGATAAAGGTGATATAATATAACAAATATCATGAAACATTTACATTTTGTAGTCCATTGTATAATTTAAATAAACATAAATGCAAATTTCGCATGTGGAAAAAGTAAGTCCACCCCGACATTTATCACTACTTCAAACACCTAAAATTAGAATCAGGTGTACCAGCTCAGGTGCAAATGATTAGAACATTGTTGGAGAGGATCTTGGAGGAACCTGTCTTATTTAAACCTCAGACATTTAGTTTGGTTTGCTCTTTGTTGTTGAAGTGTGTGGCGTCACCATGCCTAGATCAAAAGAGCTCTCTGGGGCCTTCAGAAAGAAGGTTATAGATGCGTACGAGTCTGGGAAGGGATTTAAAAAGATCTCCAAACAATTTGAAATCAATCATTCGACTGTCCGGAAGATCATCTACAAGTGGAGAAGATTCCAAACAACTGCCAACTTGTTCAGGCCAGGCCGTCCCAGCAAGTTCAGCCCGAGAGCAGACCGCAAGATGCTGAAAGAAGTCTCTAAGATCCCCATAATGTCATCCCGGGACCTACAGGTAGCTCTTGCCACTGTTGATGTCAAAGTGCACGAGTCTACCATTAGAAAGAGGCTGCACAAATTTGATCTACATGGGAGGTGTGCCAGGAGGAAACCTTTGCTGTTCAGAAAGAACATCAGGGCAAGACTGAAGTTTGCCAATGAACACCTCGGCAAAGACCAGCACTTCTGGAACAATGTGCTCTGGACAGATGAGTCAAAGGTAGAGCAATTTGGCCACAGTACCAGAAGACATGTTTGGCGAAAACCAAAGACAGCATTTGACCACAAGAACCTGATACCAACTGTAAAGCATGGTGGTGGAAATATTATGGTTTGGGGCAGCTTTGCTGCATCAGGGCCTGGGCAGCTCACCATCATATAATCCACTGTGAATTATTCATTGTACCAGAGGGTGCTTGAGGATAATGTGAGGCCATCTGTCAGAAAGTTGAAGCTCAACCGAAGGTGGACCTTGCAACATGACAACGACCCTAAACATACCAGTAAATCCACAAAGGAATGGCTGAAAAGAAAGAAATGGAGGGTTCTGGAATGGCCAAGTCAAAGCCCGGATCTAAATCCCATCGAGATGTTGTGGGGGGATTTGAAACGAGCTGTGCATGCAAGAAACCCCTCAAACATCGCACAGCTGAAAGAATTCTGCATGGAAAAGTGGGCAAAAATTTCTCCCAGTCGATGTCAGAGACTGGTAGACAGTTATAAGAAACGCCTACTTGAGGTTGTTTCTGCCAAAGGGCAGAAAGGTTATAGATGCGTACGAGTCTGAGAAGGGATTTAAAAAGATCTCCAAACAATTTGAAATCAATCATTTGT
Organism: Myxine glutinosa; assembly: GCF_964187855.1. Lineage (NCBI taxonomy): Eukaryota > Metazoa > Chordata > Myxini > Myxiniformes > Myxinidae > Myxine > Myxine glutinosa. The sequence continues at coordinate 59,567,095 of NC_136264.1, read as the reverse complement.
CTGTCCCTTGGCTCTAAACCCTTGGCTCTAAACCCTTGGCTCTAAACCACCTATTAGAGCCAAGGGTGTACTTACTTTTTCCACATGCGAAATTTGCATTTATGTTTATTTAAATTATACAATGGACTACAAAATGTAAATGTTTCATGATATTTGTTATATTATATCACCTTTATCTATCAATATTGTTGAAATGCAGATCAAATAGCTGTATGTTAAAATATGTTGAAAAAGGCAAAACTCTACATGGGGTGTACTTACTTTTTCACGTGACTGTACATGTGTATATATATATATATATATATATATATATATATATATATATATATATATATATATATATATATATATATATATATATATATATATATAATATATATATATATATATATATATATATACAGTCGTGGCCAAAAATATTGGCACCCTTGCACTTTTTTCAAATAACTCACTATTTTCTCGAAAAATAAGTGGAAATTGACCAAATTATTTCGTCTCCACAATTCTTTATTTCACTGTTAATATTACAGAACCTTTGTTTTTGATTCAGAACTTAATATATCCTTTTAAATCAGAAAATAAAAAGAAATGGCATTGACAAAGTCATTGACAACCTAGACTTAATATTTGGTAGCACATCCTTTGGACAAAATAACTGGTCAAGCGCTTCCTATAGCCATGAATGAGCTTCCTACACCTCTCCACTGGCAGTTTGGGCCACTCTTCTTGTGCAAACTGCTCCAGTTCTCCCAGATTTGAGGGGTGCCTTCTCCCAACTGCTGTTTTCAGATCTCCCCAAAGGTGTTCAATGCGATTTAGATCTGGACTCATTGCTGGTCACTTCAGAACAGTCCCGCGTTTTGTCTTGAACCATTCCTGGGTGCGTTTTGAAGTACGTTTGGGGTCATTGTCCTGCTGCAAGAACCATGACCTTCGACGGAGACCCAGCTTTCTAACACTGGGTTGAACATTACGCTCCAAGATGCCTTGGTAATCTCCTGATTTAATGATGTCATGCACACATTCAAAGCACCTTGTACCCTCGGCAGCACAGCAACCCCAAAACATCACTGAACCTCCACCGTCCACCATGTTTAACTGTAGGGAAGCTGTTCTTTTCTTTGAAGGCTTCATTTTGTTTTCTGTAAACATAGAGATGATGTGCTTTACCAAAAAGCTCTAATTTGGTCTCATCTGTCCACAGGACATTCTCCCAGTAGGATTTTGGCTTCTTCAGGTTTGTTTATGAAAACTCAAGTCAGACTTTCTTATGTCTCTCTCTCAGCAGTGGGGTCTTCCTGAGTCTCCTACCATAGAACCCACTTTCATTGAGTTGGCGACGGATGGTGCAATTTGAAAGTGTCGTTCCTTGCATCTGAAGGGCAGCTTGAATTTGTTTGGCAGTTGATCGAGGTGCTTTTTCCACCATTCGAACAATCCTTCGCTGCAATGTTCGATCAGGTTTTCTCCTGCGGCTACGTCCAGGCCCTTAAACATTAAACTTCCTGATAACATTGCGTATGGTGGACACATTAACATCAAGGTCTCTGGAGATGGACTCGTAGCCTTGAGATTGTCCATGGTTGGCTACAATCTTGTGTCTGACCTCCTCAAACTCTGGTTTTCTATCTTTTCTCCATGCTCATTGCGGTACACACAGTGACGCAAAACAGCAGAATGACTCCTTTTCTCCATTCAAACTGGTTGAATGAGTGATTTTTATATTGCAGGCACCTGCATCTCACCATAGGTGAGTTCAATTCCAAAGTAAAAGGGAATCACCTTCTTCAAATCTACTTTTTTCTAACAACTTCTAAAAGGGGCCAATAAAATTGTTCGGGCCATTTTAGGATTCCTGTGTGGAATAAGCTAAGATTTAGTAATTGTTCAGCTTTTCTTTTTTTTTTTCCCCCACTGCAAACAAAAGAAATACCTTTGTGGATACCAAAATATATTTTTCATTTCAACAATTTTCTGGAAGAAATGGTGCATTATTTGAAAAAAGTGCAAGGGTGCCAATATTATTGGCTTTGAGTTGCAGTAGTATACAAAATTTCAGCTTTCTACCCCACACTAGAACGTATTAAGCATATATATCAATGAGTGAGTGAGTCGGTGGTTGGAGGTGATAATACATGTATATATGTATATGTATAACAGTCATTATACATATATATACAGTCACGTGAAAAAGTAAGTACACCCCATGTAAAGTTTTGACTTTTTCAACATATTTCAACATACAGCTATTTGATTTTCATTTCAACAATATTGATAGATAAAGGTGATATAATATAACAAATATCATGAAACATTTACATTTTGTAGTCCATTGTATAATTTAAATAAACATAAATGTAAATTTCACACGTGGAAAAAGGAAGTACACCCCTACATTTATTACTACTTCAAATACCTAAAATTAGAATCAGGTGCACCAGCTCAGGTGCAAATGATTAGAACATCGTTGGAGAGGATCTTGGAGGAACCTGTCTTATTTGAACCTCAGACATTTAGTTTGGTTTGCTATTTGTTGTTGAAGTGTGCGGCGTCGCCATGCCTAGATCAAAAGAGCTCTCCGAGGCCATCAGAAAGAAGGTTATAGATGCCTACGAGTCTGGGAAGGGATTTAAAAAGATCTCCAAACAATTTGAAATCAATTATTCGACTGTCCGGAAGATCATCTATAAGTGGAGAAGATTCCAAACAACTGCCAACTTGTTCAGGTCAGACCGCCTCAGCAAGTTCAGCCTGAGAGCAGACCGCAAGATGCTGAAAGGAGTCTCTAAGAACCTCAGAATGTGATCACGGGACCGACAGGTAGCTCTTGCCACTTTTGATGTCAATGTGCACAAGTCTACCATTAGAAAGAGGCTGCACAAATTTGATCTACATGGGAGATGTGCCAGGAGGAAACCTTTGCTGTCCAGAAAGAAGATCAGGGCAAGACTAAAGTTTGCCAATGAACACCTTGGCAAAGACCAGCACTCCTGGAACAATGTGCTCTGGACAGATGAGTCAAAGGTAGAGCTATTTGGCCACAGTACCAGAAGACATGTTTGGCGAAAACCAAAGACAGCATTTGACCACAAGAACCTGATACCAACTGTAAAGTATGGTGGTGGAAATATTATGGTTTGGGGCAGCTCACCATCATAGAATCCAGTATGAATTCTTCATTGTACCAGAGGGTGCTTGAGGATAATGTGAGGCCATCTGTCGGAAAGTTGAAGCTCAACCGAAGCTGGACCTTGCAACATGACAATGACCCTAAACATACCAGTAAATCCACTAAGGAATGGCTGAAAAGAAAGAAATGGAGGGTTCTGGAATGGCCAAGTCAAATCTCGGATCTAAATCCCATCGAGATGTTGTGGGGGGATTTGAAACGAGCTGTGCATGCAAGAAACCCCTCAAACATCGCACAGCTGAAAGAATTCTACATGGAGGAGTGGTCAAAAATTTCTCCCAGTTGATGTCAGAGACAGGTAGACAGTTATAAGAAACGCCTACTTGAGGTTGTTTCTGCCAAAGCGGGCAATACCACCTATTAGAGCCAAGGGTGTACTTACTTTTTCCACATGCGAAATTTGCATTTATGTTTATTTAAATTATACAATGGACTACAAAATGTAAATGTTTCATGATATTTGTTATATTATATCACCTTTATCTATCAATATTGTTGAAATGAAGATCAAATAGCTGTATGTTGAAATATGTTGAAAAAGTCAAAACTTTACATGGGGTGTACTTACATTTTCACGTGACTATATATATCTATATATATATATATATATATATATATATATATATATATATATATATATATATACATATATATTTATTTTCATATGAAATTGATTTAGTAGTGCTTTGTATGTGGCATGTAAGTCATTGTGTTGGTTGATGGAGTTTTCACCATTGTCCTAGACAATCTTGCGGTTCACTCTCAAAGATTCTGTGCCAAGGATCGTGGTCTGATTCCGTGTGTGTGTGTGTGTGTGTGTGTGTGTGTGTGTGTGTGTGTGTGTGTGTGTGTGTGTGTGTGTGTGTGTGTGTGTCACAAACAATGACAACCTGTATTGTCGTCTTACAGCACGTTGGTGTTCAGTTTGCCTTGTGGTTAAGCGTTTGGACGTTTGGCCCACATTATTGGCTTCACAATCTTCACATTGTATGTTGTCGATGACATTCTTTTTGTCAAATTTGTTCACGTGGGCTTTTGGCTTTGACAGCTGTGCTCGTAAGGATGCTTGTCGTTTGTGAGTGATGTTGATGTTGTATTCACGTAAAATGCGGCTTGTGGTTTGAGAAGCGTGTTGTATGTATGGAAGTGCCACCGTGTGTGGAGTTGTGGTTGGATTGTTGTTGTTGTAGTTGTATTTCCGGTGACAAGATTTGATAAATGCATTTCGGTAGTGGTTTTCTCGCAGTAGTTGAGTGACGTGCAGCATTTCCATCCGGCGTTGTTCATGGTCACTACAGTGTGTTTTTGCACAATCTACCAAGCTGCGAACACAACTAACTTATTTTGTGGCAGGGGGGATGGCCACTATGCTAATCCAATACTTTGTCTGATTGTCGGTTTATTTAATATAAAGGTACACACACAGACAGGTACCTTTTACACTTGTTACACTTGCGTGTCTTGGATTATCGTGTTAGTATCTCGATCTTGTAACTTTTCGAAAGCCCCAATTATCTACTTTGAGTGTGCGTGTGGTTATGATTATTATTATTATTATTATTATTATTATTATTATTATTATTAAGTATGTGTTGTTTGTGCTGTGTGTGAAGAGCATGAAAGCAACAATTGTGAAGTTATGAACACGATTATTCTGTAGCACATTTTCAGTGACATCAATGTCATCACCTTTTCTAGAGCTGGCATTTTAGCATTAAACTGACAGTTTTTTGAATAGAGCAGTTTGTTCTCAAATTCTGATGTAGTTGGATGCCCCCAATGTCTCTGAAATGATTCACAAACGGCCAAAGGTCAAAGTTCAGAAACAGTAGACAAAGGGTGTTAAGGAACGTGGCACTATAGGGGGGAACTTTGCTCCCTTTATACAACAGGGATGTGGTAATGAAGTCTTTCAGGAGTAGTTTTGCCGGCCTAACCATCGTATCCCATTCATTTCAGCTGGGATGTAAAGAATGGGCCAATTCTTTGTCTCGTCGGTCTCCTTTGAGGTCAATTATGAATTGAAGCGTTTTAGACTTTCAAACGAAGTTTTTTTTTTTTGTTTTTTTGTTTTTTGCACACCTATCAAGTTTATATATACGTTGAGCAGGAGACGAGGTACATTCTTTTCATGTGTTTGAAAGAATTTCCTCACAAATTCAAAGTTATACAATTACTTATTTTTGCTGAATTTGCTGGTGTGTGTTTGTGTAAATTTAATATCTGTGTGTGTGTGTGTGTGTGTTTGTGTGTGTGTGTGTGTGTGTGTGTATAAAAGTCACCCAAACAAAGAGAACAGCTATTCTTCAACATCAATAGTTAACCAAGCTCTCCCTCTTGCTCTGGTGAAGGGTAAATGCCTGAATCATCAGATTTACTTTGTTTCCCATCGTGGTTACTACAGCTTTGGCAACTTTCAGTTAATAAAACCTGTTCTCCCAGAATGTGTCGCTTACGAGTCCATATTTATTAATCACATCTGAGAAGTGACAGCAATTAGAGGACATAAAACCACTACACCAATGTGTGACTTTGTTAAAAAATAATACATCTTGTTAAGCTTGGCAAATAAAACTGGCATGAACATTTTTTTTTCTGACCAGGATGGTGGTGGTTGGGATGGGTATGGCAAGATAGAGGTCTCCGAAAGCAGGATATGCCTGGGCAAAATTGATCATTGACGAGATGCTTTTGAATAATTGTTTGTTGAGATGGTTCAGCGCATATGACACGTATCATCGTGACTTATCCTCATGTGCGCCATACATTCAAAACATTGACTGAATCTACCTTGTGTGCGTGTGGCTCCCCTTCTCCGCAGCTGCTGCAGACTATCTTGCAAAGAACGTCGGACTGAATGGGCAGCGGCGGCTCAAACTGGGTGAGCATTCAGCCGTCCTGGGCCTCTTACAAGTTGCTGAGACTGGACAGGCCTATTAGAACGACGGCAAGCTTGGTGATTGTTAGATAAACGATCTGTCGGACATCCCAGCGCATCAAGCCAAGCGTGATAGCACTGGCAAGTGGAGCATAGCACTCAATGCGTGAAGGGCCAAAAGTGCAGGTTATGGATGCAATCGTCAATGGCATGATTATGAGGACATTTTTCTCAGCAGTACTTTAATTACCTTCATGCTCTTCTAAAAACCATCAATTTATCGCTCAATCTGTGTCGTCTGCCCATTGCTTCTGTTGTGGCTTTTCAAATGGCCAGGCTTAAAGCAGGGCTTACTTAGGTGGAGCAAAGTGCTGAAGAACCTGGATTTTATTGAGGTGCCTGGCACTGTCGGATCAACAATGCTGGAATGCCAATGTACGAACATAAAATGACCTCGATTGACAAACGGAGTGATGTCCATGAGTCTTCAGGAGGTGCTACATATATTCTTACCATGTTACACACTCTTGACATATTGGATGGGCAGAAACATTTGTAGTTTTGTTTATCTCACCAACAAAGTGACCATATTGTTGATCTGGGAACAGACATTGCTTAATTTGAACAATACGAAGAGTATTTTTTGACATGAATTTATTTCATCTGTCTGTGCCAGTGATGGTTTATTATTTCTAAACATTCCATTATGCAGAGCAAGAAGCCAATTGTGATTGAAATGTTGGACAGAAAAATGATTTGCTATCCCAGGGTTGAACCCGCTACAATTGCCATGCGTTGTGTTGAATATACCCTTTGAACATTGCCCTTTGACCCTAGTTTTCCATAACAATAGACGAGGCAGGCTTGGTCACGTGTTCATTGTCTGTAAAAGAGGACCGTTCATTTGAATTTCCAAAAACAGATAAAAGTGTTAATGAAGTGCCGTGGTCAAATACTCGGAATACATTTAATGTCAAGATCATGGGAACCTTTTTGTCATTATCCTTGTGTGTGTGTGTGTGTGTGTGTGTGTGTGTGTGTGTGTTTATACATACATATATTTACAAGCTGACCATTCCATGATAGCTTCGTCGCAATTAACGTGTATATAATATATATATATATATATATATATATCATACATATATATATATATATATATATACTATATATATATACTATATATATATATAATATATACACATACATAAAAAAAAAAATGTATATATACATATATATATACATATATATATATATATATATATATATATATATATATATATATATATATATATATATATATATATATATATATATATATTATATGTATATGTGTGTATATATATATGTGTACATATATATATATATATATATATATATATATATATATATATATATATATATATATATATATATATATATATACTGTACATATATATATATATATATATATATATATATATATATATATATATATATATATTTTTTTTTTTTTTTTTTTTTTTTTTTATATATATATATAATATATATTATATATATATTATATTATATGTATATGCGTGTATATATATATATATATATATATATATATATATATATATATATATATATATATATATATATATAACACACACACACACACATATATATATATATATATATATATATATATATATATATATATATATATATATATATATGTAGATACATTTATAAATATTTATTTTGTGCGTGTTATGATTGTGGCTCTCAATAATATACTGTAACTACAGTACGTTAGTGTATGCGTATCCCACTGATGTCAAATCAAAATTGTCAAATGAAATTGACACATTCTGAAAACTTTTGAAATATATTTGTAATAATCATTTATTTTTGCTCTTTCAATGAATCAAGGCAAAAAAAATGACAATTTAATGTTTGATTGTAACACGAGTGTGTGTGAGTATTAACTGGGACACTAGGGATACGCGATGCAACCAAATGTGAGTTTACATGCTTTATCACCACGTAGTGTACGTGATTGCCATGATGTATCAGCCGAGAAAGAAGCATTACAAAAATAGATATTTTGTACTCCCTGTAGTGCATTTTATCAATCACCATTACCATCATAGCAATTCATATTTCTTCTTTGGCTTGTTGGGACACTCTGCTCCATTTAAAGGTGACCATTCCAACGTCCTGCTTTGAATTAACATCTAAACATCTATTTCAGGCTGTTTGTTTGACTGCGAAACAAGTTGTGGATTCCAAGGATGTGCAATGCTGAATGTTTTGCTATAAAATTGTGCGGCTCAATGATAAACGAACTCATGGAGGTACATTAGCATACATATATATGTTTTTCCTCAAAATCCCTTTATATGGGATGAGGTTGACTGGTTGCAAGCTGCTGCTCTTTTCTGTCCACGACCCTCTTCTGTTTTTGCTGCTCTGTCAGTCCAACAGTCTCCACACCGTATAGATATGCAGGTGTTTTGCACGACCTCAGGACTTTCCCTTGATATCTTCCTCTCTGCCAACAATCCCACCACTTTCCTCCCATGCATTCCTGAGGATGTCTTTCATGCTGACCTTCCTGCTAACCAGTTCCATC
>NC_136264.1:59515928-59553428 GCF_964187855.1 Myxine glutinosa | reverse complement strand
CGTATATCAATTGGGGACAGGACGAAAGCGATCGGATGAGAAGAAACCAAGGGGTAAAGAAAGAACAAATATGGTTTATTTATACAGTAATGATTAAAGAGGAAACGAAACGGCAAGAATATACAAGAGAGGAAATAAAAGGACAGGGCAAGCTTAAACAGTCTTAATTAACACGCCTAGGACAGAAAAAACACACTTACACGAAAGGATGGAATGGCAGGGATGGTGGGAAGGAAGAGAAGGGTCCAGGCTGATGGCAGGCGTCGAGGTCCAGCTCCAATCTCGCGCTCCGGTCCACGCTCCGGGTTCGAGGCAAAAACCCGGCAACCGGCTCCGCGTGTCGTTGAACGTTACCGGACAATTGTATACAGCGAGGGAAAACTGGGATCCTTCGCGTACGTAATGGCTGGATGGTCGTGCTAGCGAACCCTCTCCAACCCTTCTTTTATGGCGCGCCTCCAACAAGTTCATGAACACAACCAGGGCCTTCTCCATAACTCTCTTGTGCACGCCTTCTCTCCCCTTTTAGCTCGACTCCGCTCGCTCAAATCGACTCAACTCGCTCGACTTCGTAAGTAGTCTGCGGCGGCGCTTATATTGGCCGCCCGCGTATCAAGCCGCCTGCCTTTTGTAAACGTCCACCGGTGAGCTCGTCTCGGCCTTGGTTGGTCACAAGGGCTCACCGGTCCCGCCCCTTGATGAGGCGTTGACAGAGCCACGCCTTGCTCCTGGCGCTTGGCTGACTCCTCCCCCTTCTTCTCCAAGACGACCGCGTGCGTAATGGCGTCGCACGGGTTAGAAAAGCAATCACACTGATGTTGAGGGAGCTTCTTTTTTTTTTTCTTTTTTTTTTGTATACTGAATTGAGGCTCGTGAAAGAGCTAACATTTACTTCACAAACAACTCAACCAGACCAACAAAATATATAAAAAGAGGGAGCGGAAGACAAGATGGGGAGAGAAGGGGAAGCACACAAACACAACATTTGAGAGCAGGGAGATGTGTGGAAGGGAGAGGACTTGGGGGGAGGAGGTGTGGGAAGGGGGGGGGGGGAGGGAGAAGTATAAAACACAAGGACACCAAGGACTTCCAGGACAGAAGTTGGTATTTCAAAAAAGTGGAATTAGGGTGAAATTAGTGGGGGTAGAAAAGATCAAGGTTTTGGATGGGGGAAGATAACAGATGGTGGTGAACAGCTGTTTTAAAGACCTGGAGGGTGGAGTGGGATTGAAGAGAGTGAGGGAGTTTGTTCCAGAGGCGGGAGAAAAGAGGAATGAAGGAGTGAAGGTGAGCAGAGAGTCTTGATTTTGGCAGTTTAACCATAAGAGGGTTGCAGGCAGATCTAGTGCGACCTGTAGGAATATTTGCGGGACAGAGCCCAGAGAGAGCTGGGGGGGCAAGGCCAGAGAGGAGTCGTTAGAAGCCGGAAAGACCACCAACCTGCCTGCGGTGAGTGAGTGAGAGGCCCTTGGAGTTAGCTTCATAGCGGGAGATTCCAATGATTCTGAATGCTTTGGTTTCAACAGCGTGAAGACGAGCTAGGTGTGAGGCAGGAGCACCAGCCCAGAGGGGAGAGCAGTATTCCATTGAGCTGCGGATGAAAGCCTTGTATGTGGTGAGGAGCTCAGGTGTGCCAAGGAAGGACTTCGCACGACGGAGGATGCCCAGTCGGCGACTGGCTTTGGAGGCCAGATTTGAAATGTGGTTTTCCCAGGAAAGATCATGGCAGATAGTGAGACCCAAAAGCTTGAGTGACAGAACTTCTTGGAGAGGATTATTCAGAAAGTGGATGGGAGGGGTCTCACTAAAATCCGAAATGGAGCGAAATGGACCTCAAAATCTGAAATGGAGAGAAATGGACCTCAAAATAACCAATAACTTCCCCATAGCCTACACTTTTCATTTCATTTCATACACAACATATTAAACCAACCTCGAGCTGTCGGGCCTATCCTTATTTCATTAATGCAACGTAGATTCAAACTATTGGGAACAGAGCCTTACCTGAAACACATACTAATGAAATAACTAAAGAAGATCCTATGGTGTCCTACGTGTTGCTTGTGGCCTTTCTAGGGTGCGATCTTTGACCTTTGGGAGATGGGGATATTTACAGGGAATTATTTACAAGGCTTATTATTTTACAAAGGGGAGGTTCTAAAAACCGCAACACAGCAACCGTCTCTCCTCCAGGCACGTACCGTGCCGACAAAACTTTAACTTAGTGTGACACTCAGGTGTGGTTACCCTCTACTTTTAACCTTAGCCTGAGTGCGACATTTTAAAACAATTAAGTATGTCCCGCCTGCTACGTTGCATTCTATTTAACTGAATCACGCCCACAGAATAACCCAATTACGGAATTATTTTGAAACTACACATTGACGGTGGGGAGCATTATTTACAAGAACACTATTTGGTATTTACAACGCGAAACCAGGACCTGTCATTTGGGAAACAAAATATCTTTTGAAAAGCGGAAGAGTCATGCACTGCACTGCACCGATACACCATAAGCACCAATAAACAAAAAGCACCAAAAGCACCACAGTCAGCACCATTCAGTGCACATTCACCACATTTGTTATTATAATTGACGATGACGTCTTCATGCTTCTCTGCTCTGCTGGGCCGATGTCTCTTGATGTTCTTGTTCTTGCTTGCGGCCTATTTGAAAATTAAAAGGGCACACAACAACATTTCGCTGGCCACAATGGCCGGTCCCCAGCAGAGGTGCCAGGCCCCAAAAGGTGGGGTCCATAAAGTGGTGCTCGGCCACAGAACCGTGTGGTCCATAAAGTGGTGTACCGGTCCAGGCAGGCAGCAGCGAGGGTGTGGGCACACAACTGCGAACACCTGCGCACTCCCCCCCCCCCCCCCCCCCGGGCCCAAAATAAACAAATCCGTGAGTGGGGAAGGAGGACAAGCAAGCAGTGGGGCAAGATCGCAAGAGTACACGTCAGGACAAGGCAATGCAAGGTGAGGTGCACTGGAGAGCGAGCGGAGAAAGCTCGTCCCTAGCGTAGGCCCCCCCCCCCCGTCACCTAATCTACCCTTGCCCCCACCCCGTATTTACACAATTTACAAATTCGTCTCTGCATCCTGTCTTCCCCATATCTCCCCTATTACCAAATTTCTCATCAATCCCTCTAAACCAAATTTGCCATCAATTAATTCCTCATCGATCTCTCCTAAGGAGGAAGAGATGGAATCACAAGCACAATGTCACCCCCATGTCAAATCCCAGACATTTGCAAAAAATGATGGTGTGGAGTCCTGTCACCTTGGTGAGTGGATGCGGATGGTGCGAAGAGATTTTCAATCCTAACTACCTTCTAAATGACTTTAACACACTTTACTCTACCTGGGGTCTTTCCCTACAAAACCATTGGCCATTTTACACTATGTGGTTCTAAAAACCAATTCCCATTGACCAAACTGTGGTGCTCACCAATTTGGGGTCTCACTCCCCCGATTCTAATCCCTGTGCCCTCACACAAGTTCCGGGCTGGATCGTGTGGTGCTCCCAGCAGGTCCGCTCACCTGTACACCTCCGCCACTGCAGTTGCCTCCCGAGCTTACCTGCTCCTTACCCTAACCGACCTGGGGAAGGCCCTCTGGCGCTCTCACCCCCTACCGCCCTCTCTGGCGTCAGGCTACCCGGGTCCGTCCTCCGGATCCTCGGGCCCCATTGAACACTACTGGCTCCCAGAGCCTACCTGTGGCCTCACCTGGCCGACAGACTAACAGTGGCGGAGTGCCCATTTAATCACACACACTAACAGGCCACACGCCCAGCCAATTTACTCCAATAATGCACCCAACACAACACTTCTGTGCAACTACTCGCACCACAGATGCCAATATCCAACCACAATGTACCTACTCCCTCTACCTACTTTTAAACTACTCTCCCCGGGTACTCGTGAGGGGGTCCATCCTGTCCCCACTCACCCTTTCGCACCATACACTCCACTCCACGTATTCCACACTACTCACTCCACACCATCTATTCCGTACTCCATTCATTCCAGACCAATTATTCCATACAACCATTCTCCACACACCTGTATTGCACTTGCACACCTTGCAAGCCAACACACCTGGTGGCACTTGCACCCTCCTTTCCTCCAGGACCATTCACTCAATACAATGCACAATCACCCACTGCATCATCTGATCTAACGACTGCCCTTCTATAACTCGTGCTCCCCGTCTTCCCTTATACTAAGCACTCCCTCGTCGTTATCATCCAAACTAATCTAACTACGTCCCCTACTACAGATATCAATATCGCTACTTAAATCTAACGTTACCTATGGTCATCTTTCTAAGTCCCTATACATTATAACCTAACCCTCCCGGGCTAGTTTACACAGCCAATCCCCATAAACTAATGCTCATGTGCCCCAAACAACAAAGGATACGATGTGAGGGATGGCAGATCTACCATCCCTCTACACCATATACCATTTGCCATCAATACTGCTACCATTAATCGTCCACTATACTACGAGCCTCGGTGCGTCATTACATCATCAAAGCTCGGCTTCGCAAAGCCAAGCAATGAATGCGGGTGGTTTGTCGCCTGCAGATTGGGTCCGTCCAGCATTCGGATTCAGGGGAGGAGGTTTGGTCGGGCCAAGGTTCCAGGCACCATCCCTACGCAGGGCCTTTCACTCCAATGTGTGGCGGTCCAGCCCTGCCCGGCCAGAACGCCGCCACCACAAGGGGGCGCTGCTCCGACCCCTCCTACCTCCCCTCGAACCGGGCCGGTCGCTTTGCCTGGCAAAGCGCGGATTCGACCGTGCAGGGTGGGGCCCGGCCCGAATCGTGCACGACGCTCCGAGCAGGAGCGACGTGACACCGATCCCCGCCGGCTTCCGCAGCACACAAAGCCCATCACGGACCGAGAGCTCGCATCGGCTATACGTTGGGCTAGACGCGAACCCGGTCAGCGTCGATGCTCGACTTGCATGCTCACAGGCATACGCGACCCCTTTTACACTCACATTCGCACACCAAGTCGTCCTCTCGCCTTCCATACACTTCATGCATTCCAGGCATTCCATTATTGCACTTTCTGTTACACACCACTCGCTGTTCGCACACTCCATAACACACCTCTCTCGCACACCATCTTGCGCACTCTCTCCCGGTACATACTCCGTACCACTCATGGGGCTGCACTCTTGCATCCACCCATTCAGCGCGCACTTACTCACGGGTGTGCAATCCCCTGTCGCACACCCATTCACGTGCTCCACCACCAACTCAGGTGTGCCTTCTCGCACACTCGTCACAACCAACTCACACTCCGTGTCACAATCACTCCCACACATACACTCCCTTGTGCATTCTCCCTCACTCTCAGTAATACACTCGCGCTCCGACGCCATTCGTACATGCGCGCCATTGCCATTTACACAGCGCACCACGGACCTCCTACGAGCGCCCGGGTTGCGCCTGCATCCAAAGCACGCGAAAAACCCTCCCGCACCAAACACTCTCCTGCAAAATCTTTTTGCACCATATATCACCCGGCTCACCTTCGGGATTCTTCTTCCTCCCTGCTTCAACACCTGCAAACTTTCATTGGGGTTAAGCACGGCATCATGATGTGAGCACAGACTTTGTACATTTTCCATCCTTTCCTGCCGCGAGTGCTTTTCTAAGTCCGTCTCTTCCGCCCCAATTTCCACTATTACTTCGGTTTTTATTTCTTTTTCCAGCCCGACGCCCGCCGACGCCCTCAAAAAAAATTTCTTTTAATTCTGCGGCTGTTGGCTTTTCCATACCCCGGGTCGCGCTCTCTACTCCGGTCCACGTGACTTTGCCTTACTCAGCCTCGCTTTCTCCGCGCTTCTCAAGTCGCGCTACCTCGTCACGTACCAATGCGACCTCCTCGCTCAACCTGTGGTTAACCTCCCTCTCACACTCCCTTGCTTCATACCAGGCTTGCCCCCTCACCAGCCCCTCTTTAATTTATTGGGCTTGACCACTTACGCCCTCCAATTGGTCCCCTAATTTGCTTCCGAATTTGACCTCCAGGCCCCCAATTTGGCTGTCTAATCCCCACAATTTGACTTCTAGGCCCCCAATTTGGCTTCCCAATTACTCACTGGTACCCCTTGCTTCGTCCCTCATTTCCTGACTGATTTGCTCACTCCGAGCATTCATCCTTTGCTCTGACTTCATCATACAAGCCCTGAATTGTGCCATAAGGACTTGCAGATCCACAACCCCTACTTGCGCAGCGGGCGCGGCCCCTGTCGCCATGTGCGAGGCGCCGCCATTTTGTGTGCCTGCAACCCCCACTGTACACCCTCTTCAACCTCCTCTTCCATTTCTCCCACCTCTTCACTGGGGTCCTGGGTTAACTCTAACCCCTCTTCTATCTCCCCCACCGGCATCCGATCGCCTTGATTATCCATGGCACGATTTTAATTTGGTTTTTTATTAAAATTTTGGCTGCTCGAAATTTTGGACCAAATTTTTAAGATGGTATAAAAAAATTTTTGGTTCGGGACCCAAATCCCACTCCCAGACACCAATTGTTGCGGATCCGGGGGTCGGCGCTCCCCTTACCAATGGGGGGGTTAATCCCCTTGTCTTTTACACTGGCCGATTCCCCCAGTCCTGAAAATTACACGCTCCTTTGCGGGGTGAGATTGGCCAGGGTGATTGGTCAACGGGTTCCCAAATACCTTTGCCAATCCCTCCGCAAAGCAGGGATATAATTCCCTGCTCGGACCCGGACAAGATGGAGTTTGCCGAGCGGTTAGCAGTCCGAAATCCGAGCCGTTAACAAACACTAACCCGATTCTGAGCGGTTCTGCCAAATCGTGCCACGTATATCAATTGGGGACAGGACGAAAGCGATCGGATGAGAAGAAACCAAGGGGTAAAGAAAGAACAAATATGGTTTATTTATACAGTAATGATTAAAGAGGAAACGAAAGGGCAAGAATATACAAGAGAGGAAATAAAAGGACACAGGGCAAGCTTAAACAGTCTTAATTAACACGCCCAGGACAGAACAAACACACTTTTTTTTTCTTTCTTTTTTGTATACAAGATCGAGGCTCGTGAAAGAGCGAACATTAATCACACAGAAAGACAAACGGACACATAAAACAAATAACATCGGGAGCGGTAGACAAGATGGGGAGAGAGGGGGAAGGACACAAACACAACATTTGAGAGCAGGGACCGAGAGACATGGAGACATCGAGAGATCTGTGGGAGGGAGAGGGCTTTGGGGGGGAGGCATGTGAAGGGGGGGAGGCATGTGAAGGGGGGGAGGCATGTGAAGGGGGGGGGGTGGGAGAGGTATAAACATATGGACACTGCCAGGATTTCCAGGAAATAAGTTGGAATTTCAAACAAGGTGGATCTGGGGTGAATTAGTGGGGGTAGAAAAGATCAAGGTTATGGATGGGGGAAGATAAGAGATGGTGGTGAACAGCTGTTTTAAAGACCTGGAGGGAGGAGAGGGATTGAAGGGAGTGTGGGAGTTTGTTCCACAGGCGGGAGAAAAGAGGAATGAAAGAGTGAAGGTGAGCAGAGAGCCGAGATTTCGGCAGTTTAACCATCAGAGGGTTGCTGGCAGATCTTGTGCGACCTGTAGGAATATTTGGGGGACAGAGCACAGAGAGAGCTGGGGGAGCAAGGCCGGAGAGGAGTCGGTAGAAGACAGAAAGACCACCTACCTGCCTGCGGTGAGTGAGTGAAAGGCCCTCAGAGATAGCTTCATCGCGGGAGATTCCAATGATTTTGAAAGCTTTGGATTCAACAGCGTGAAGCCGAGCCAGGTGTGAGGCAGGAGCACCAGCCCATAGGGGAGAACAGTATTCCATTGAGCTGCGGATGAAAGCCTTGTAAGTGGTGAGGAGCTCAGGTGTGCCGAGGAAGGACTTCGCACGACGGAGGATGCCCAGTCGGCGACTGGCTTTGGAGGCCAGCTTGGAAATGTGGTTTTCCCAAGAAAGATCATGGCAGATAGTGAGACCCAAAAGCTTGAGTGACAGAACTTCTTGGAGAGGATTGTTGAGAAAGTAGATGGGAGGGTTGTCCAGTCGATCTTTTCGGAGAGACATAGTAAGAGAGTGAGATTTGGCAGGATTGAAAGACATGTTCCACTTGTTTGACCAGTCTGTGATTTTGTCCAGGTCTTCAGAGAGTGAGGAGGCTGCAGACTGCCGATCTGAGGGAAGAGGAATGGAGCGGCAGAGAGTGGAGTCATCAGCAAAGAGATAGAGAGGATTTTCCAGAGAGTCAGAGAGATCATTGATAAAGACCAGAAAAAGCACAGGGCCCAGCACACTTCCTTGGGGAACTCCAGCCTGAACAGGAAGGGGAGATGAGAGAAATCCATTCAGGGCCACACGTTGACTACGACCAGAGAGGAAGTCCGCAAGCCATGCATGGAGATTTCCATGGATACCATAGGAGGAGAGTTTGGTGAGCAGAGCTGGGTGCCAGACCGTATCAAAGGCCCTTGATATGTCAAGGGAGACAGCTCTGATTTCCTGTTTGGCATTGAGGACCTCCATCCATTGTTGAGACAGCAGAAGCAGCATGTCCAGAGTAGAGTGACCTGGTCTGAAACCAAATTGATGATCAGAGATCAAGCCATTGGAGAAGAGGAAAGATTTCATATCCGAAGCAATGATGGATTCCATGACTTTGCTGATAATTGGGAGCAGGCTGATTGGTCTGTAGTTGACCAATTGTTACAGACGCGGTTGTGAATGTTGGTTTACCGAGCGGTTTGGTATGACCACGTCTGCACAGTTTACCCGATTCCACTCGAACGTTGCCGAGTCGCGCTACGCTGAATCAATGAAGGAAAAGGACACAACGGCTGGGATTAAAATGACACGACACGAAGGGTTCAGTTCTCAAGACCTCCGGAGGAGGTTATATTAGGGCGGAAGGTCAGATTACAACTTACACTTACACGAAAGGATGGAATGGCAGGGATGGTGGGAAGGAACAGAAGGGTCCAGGCTGATGGCAGGCGTCGAGGTCCGGCTCCAACCTCGCGCTCCGGTCCACGCTCCGGGTCCGAGGCGAAAACCCGGCAACCGGCTCCGCGTGTCGTTGAACGCGACCGGACAATTGTATACAGCGAGGGAAAACTGGGATCCTTCGCGTACGTAATAGCTGGATGGTCGTGCAAGCGAACCCTCTCCAACCCTTCTTTCACGGCGCGCACCACCAACAAGTTCATGAACACAACCAGGGCCTTCTCCACAACTCTCTTGTGCATGCCTTCGCTCCCCTTTTAGCTCGACTCCGCTCGACTCGACTCAACTCGACTTGCTCGACTTCGTAAGTAGTCCGCGGCGGGTGGTGCTTATATTGGCCGCCCGCGTTTCAAGCCGCCTGCCTTTTGGAAATGCCCACCGGTGAGCTAGCCGCGGCCTTGGTTGGTCGCGAGGGCTCACCGTTCCCGCCCCTTGATGAGGCGTTGACAGAGCCACGCCTTGTTCCTGGCGCTTGGCTGACTTCTCCCCCTTCTTCTCCAAGACGACCGCGTGCGTAATGGCATCGCACGGGTTAGAAAACCAATCACACTGATGTTGAGGGAGCTATAGGGCATATCCTTATTTCATTAATGCAACGTAGATTCAAACTATTGGGAACAGAGCCTTACCTGAAACACATACTAATGAAATAACTAAAGAAGAGCCTATGGTGTCCTACGTGTTGCTTGTGGCCTATCTATGGTGCGATCTTTGACCTTTGGGAGATGGGGATATTTACAGGGAATTATTTACAAGGCTTATTATTTTACAAAGTGAAGGTTCTAAAAACTGCAACAATATATATGTATATATATATATATATGTATATATGTATATATATATATATATATATATATGTATATGTATGTATATATATATATATATATATATATATATATATATTTATATATATATATATATATATATATATATATATATATATATATATATATATATATATCTATATATCTATCTATATATCTTCTATATATAATTATAAAATTGAAATCTTGCGTGTTTGTGTGTAACATTCGATCGGTCCGGGGGCGTGGCTTACCCCTTTGAGAGAGTAGTAATATCCACCATTTTATTAACTCGCATAGCTTTGAGGCCTGTTTTGTAGGCCCGTGGTGTCTTGCTCTCTCTCCCAGCTTTATTTCAAATCAAATTCGATATATCGTTTCATTTTTCACAGTCGCTAACATAGTTTTAGACTTGGTTGAAAAAAAACGGGAAGAAAATCGCGCCACGTTGATATACGAAAATACACCGCCTAAAATAACAGGCATACAGTATATATCTTCGTTATTTCATTCAACATTATTACCCGGAAGTAAAATATGTTTCAGGAAATTACCGAGAGATATTTCTTCGATTTTTTTTATTATTTATATGCGCATACACTTTAAATAGGTTTATTTAAAATCTTTAATTTTCACAATGTAATTTATTTGTCATTTGATGATCGGCAAAAAAATGTTTCAGGAAATTACCGAGAGATATTTCTTCGATTTATTTTATTATTAACGCTTCCATCTGATTTCATTTTTATCGATGGTTTTAGACTCGGTAAAAGAAATAATTGAGAACATTCACGCACACACGGGAAATTGCAGAGATATATTTTAAAAATCGCGCCACGTTGATATACGAAAATACACCGCCTAAAATAACAGGCATACAGTATATATCTTCGTTATTTCATTCAACATTATTACCCGGAAGTAAAATGTTTCAGGAAATTACCGAGAGATATTTCTTCGATTTTTTTTATTATTTATATGCGCATACACTTTAAATAGGTTTATTTGAAATCTTTAATTGTCACAATGTAATTTATTTGTCATTTGATGATCGGCAAAACGATAGCACAAAAACAATACTATTTGCAGGAAGAATGTCGTATCAACCCTCCGACGGCGCTACGGACGCGGACAACGAATCACACCTCACGTCTATGGACGCGAATAGCAACATTCCTTCAAGTTCTCGTGCGGAAGCAGTATCTCCGAGGGGTGCTGAAACAGACGATTGGAGATCACGACGTCTTCAGCAGCAACGAGAAAGCCAAAGGAAGAGACGACATGCTGAAACGCTTGAGCAAAGGTCACAGCGCCTTCAGCTGCAAAGACAAAGGGCAAGGATGAGAAGGAGTGCTGAGACGGAGGAGGTGAGAGCGCAGCGTCTTCAGGAGGAACGAGAGAGAGTCAGCTTGCGAAGGGATGCGGAATCTGCAGAGGAGACGTCACAGCGCCATCAAGAGCAGCAAGAAAGAGATAGGATAAGGGAAGTTCTTGAGACAAGGCAGAGAAACGCGCAGAATGCAAGAAATTTCACTTCTGCTGACGTCGGTGCGATGGACAAGATTTGTCCACATTGTAGAGCGCTTCTTTTCCAAGGTGAAACAGCTCATTTTTGCTGCACGAATGGAAAGGTGTCCTTGGGAAATCTGGGACCTTTACCCCATCAATTACACAATCTCTTTGCCGGCGATGGACCCACAGCGAACGAATTCCGCAGGAACATCAGACAATACAACTGTCTATTTAAAATGACATCATTTGGAGGAAGCCAAGTTTCTCCTCGGCATGGTGCATGGAGCCCATCGGTCATAATTCAGGGTCAAATACATCATCGTATCGGTTCCTTCTTGCCAAATGCGGATGAACAACCGAAATTCCTCCAAATTTATTTCTTAGATCCACATGACAGCGTACAGTTGAGGATGCAGATACTCACCAATGCTGGTATTCACCGTGATGTAGTTGGAGCGTTAGAGACCGTGCTGAGACAAGTGAATCCTTACGTTCACTCGTTCCGCATGGCACGCGAGGAAATAGGCAATTTGCCAGAGGCGTTCGTTCTTATTGATCCCAACAGGAGACCAGCTGGTGAACATGAGAGGAGGTCCAATGGTCAAATCGCTGATGAAGTGGGTGTCGTTGTGAAGAATACTGTCGATCCTCAAGCTACAGCGCGTCACATTGTATTGAAAGCAAGAGGAGGAGCGCTGCAAAGTATTTCTGAGTTGCACCGTTCTTACGTCGCACTCCAGTATGTTCTCTTCTTCCCATTCGGAGATGACGGATGGCAGCCCGAAATGAACATGACCAATGGCAGGAGATTGACTGCCTTGAAATACTACTCCTACCGAATAATGAACCACGAGGATGAGTTCAACTACCTCCTCAGAGGGGGGCGTCTGTTCCAGCAGTATCTTGTTGATATGGCAGCCAAAATGGAAGGCACAAGATTGGCGTTTATAAGACTGAACCAGGCATCGCTGAGGTCTGCTACATACAGTGGCTTCACTGATGCTCTCAATGACAATGACGATTTGTCCAACATCGGACGCCGCGTACTACTGTCATCGACATTTGTAGGGGGGCCGAGGTATATCATGGAGCGATGTCAAGATGCCATGATGTACGTAAGAAAATATGGTAACGCGACCTACTTCATCACTATGACGTGTAATCCAAAGTGGCCTGAAATCTCCAATAACCTGTTTCCTCACCAAAGTGAGAACGACAGACCGGATCTCATTGCGAGAGTGTTCGAGTTGAAGAAAACGGTGTTCATTAAATACCTCACTGGATCAGAAGGCTTCTTCGGGAACTGTATCGCTCACGTTGTGTGTGTGGAGTACCAAAAGCGAGGTCTCCCTCACATACACTGTTTGCTGTGGCTCGATGAAGCTTCAAAGCCGAGACCACAAGACTATGATCGATTTGTACAAGCTGAAATACCAGATCCCGATGAAGATCCAGAGGGACACAGACTGGTGTTGAAGCACATGATCCATGGTCCATATTGTTCCACAGCAACTGGATGCTGGAAGAATGGAGCATGCAGACACAGATACCCGCGGTCATATGCTCCGTACACACGGTGCGGAGACGATTCGCACCCCATATATAGAAGAAGATCCCCAGAAATGGGAGGATTTGAAGGGCACCAAGAAGGGAGGCAACGACGACCTGTTACAAATCAGTGGGTTGTTCCCCATAATCTCTATCTCCTGAAAACGTTTGATTGCCACATCAACGTTGAAATATGCTGCTCTATAAAGTCGATCAAGTATGTTATTAAGTATGCCATGAAAGGTAGCGATCAAGCTACGTATGCACTGCGCACAAACGACGAGATAACGGAGTACTTGACGGGTAGATACATTGGACCTTCAGAGGCTGTTGCCTCCATTCTTGGATTCTCAGTCCATGACAGGAAGCCGGCCGTTATCCGTTTAGGAGTACATCTGCCAAATGAACAACAGGTATTTTTTGCTGGGAACGTTCGTGAACAAAGAAATAATCCCAATATGGCCAAAACCACGTTGACAGAGTTTATGGATCTTTGCAGACGTGACCATTTCGCTAAGACACTGTTGTACGTGGATGTTCCGAGATTCTATACATGGACCAAGATGAGATGGCAACGAAGAAAACAGGGCAGACCGGTGGAGGGCAACCCTGGAATGTTTGAGGATGACATATTGGGACGAGTTTACACTGTTTCGCCGCATACTGGTGACCTGTACTATTTCCGACTACTCCTCCACCACGTGAGAGGGCCGACTTCGTTCGAAGTCCTGAGAACGTGTGATAATGTCATTCTACCCACATTCAAAGACGCTCGCAGATAAATGGGTTTGCTGCAAGGAGACGCTGTCTGGCGCGAGACTCTGGAGGATGCTGAGAGGACACGCCTTCCCAGACCCATGAGGGATTTGTTCATTGTGCTCCTCACACAAAGTGAAGTCGACAATCCATTGGATCTATGGGAACGTTTCAAGGACGCTATGGCTGAAGATTATCTTCTAGCTCATCGACGATCTGCAAATGATCCCAATATTGCCATCAACGAGCGC
The DNA here is from genome assembly GCF_964187855.1 of Myxine glutinosa. Classification (NCBI taxonomy): domain Eukaryota; kingdom Metazoa; phylum Chordata; class Myxini; order Myxiniformes; family Myxinidae; genus Myxine; species Myxine glutinosa. Next base: position 59,539,526 of record NC_136264.1, on the reverse strand, counting down.
CATCATGACTTGGCTCTATCGTATTTGCAGCAGAAACTGCAATTGTTGAACAGAACTGTTGCACATTTTCACTTGCCGACTCCAACGACTGTTCTTCGTCATGAAGGGATTGCCAACATTCACCTACTGAGAGAACTCCAATACGACATGGAGGAACAACAGCGAATCGTAGATGAAAGGCAGCTTCTGCTCAATGATGAGCAGAGAGTTGTCTATGACTTTGCGTGCGGTTGCATCCGCACGAATCAGTCATCAATGATTTTCATTGACGCGCCTGGAGGCACAGGGAAGACGTTTCTTATTAACCTGATTCTCTCTAAAGTGAGAGCGAGTGGAGAAGTTGCCCTTGCGGTGGCCTCATCTGGCATAGCTGCTACCCTCATGCCTGGTGGAAGAACAGCGCACTCAAGGTTCCAAATCCCTCTGACACCGAGGGAAGATGGCGTATGCAACATCGATAAAAATTCCACTATCGCAGACCTCTTTCGAAGTACAAAACTCATCGTGTGGGATGAGTGTCCTATGATCAGGAGAGAGAGTTTCGAGGCTGTGGATCGCACGTTGCGTGATGTATGTGACAAAGACGAGCCTTTTGGAGGGATCTTGACGATATGCTGTGGTGATTTCCGTCAACTTCTGCCCGTGGTGAAAAGAGGGTGTGATGCTGACGTTGAGAATGCGTGCATAAAGAAGTCCTACTTATGGCAGAGCTTTGGAATGTTTCACTTGAGAACTAATATGCGACTGACCGACGGAAGTGGGCAGTTTTCAAGATTTTTGCTCGACATCGGCGAGGATAGAATCGAGAAAAATGCGGATGATGAGATAGATTTGCCAGAGGATATACTGCTGACAGCGAGTGGGCTCGATGAGTGCATCGATACCATATATCCATCATTCGCCAATCCGATGGAGGTTTTTTCAGCAAGGTCTATATTAGTGCCCCTCAATGATATGATGCGAAACATCAATTCAAGATGCATCACAAGGTTCCCTGGTGCTAGCAAGGAGTAGGCCTATGCTGCGTTCAACAGTGTGACTGAGGGTACTGATGCGACGCACTTCCCAACGGAATTCCTAGAATCCGTTGAAGTCTCGGGATTGCCGCCGCACAACCTCGAGCTCAAAAAAGGATCCCCTATCATTTTGATGCGGAACTTCGACCCTCCGAAACTTTGCAACGGGACGCGCATGATTGTTGAGGACATGCTTCGAAATATTATAGTTGCGAGGATCATAAGTTCAACGTTTGAAGGCGAAACTGTAATGCTCCCTCGGATCCGACTAAATCTGTCGGAAGCTGAGGATATCCCTTTGCAGCGCTGCCAGTTCCCCATACAATCCTGCTTCGCAATGATGATCCATAAGGCGCAAGGGCAAACTATGGAGAATGTGCTGGTCTACCTGGAGAAACCGGTCTTCCAGCATGGTCAGCTGCATGTGGCGCTCAGTCGAGGGAAGAGGAAAGAGAATGTGCGAGTTTATGTAAATGGAGGATCGTCGACAAAGAACATCGTCATCAGAAGTGTCCTCTGACAACAAAATCGTGGTAGTCCACGGGTCGCGTGTTTTTTCTAAAAAAAAAAAAAAAAAAAAAAAAACGTGATCGGAGATAAGGGCCGAAATCACGTGTCACAGATAAGTGATTTAGAACGCTGGAGAGGTGAGCCTTATGGCTTGCTGGCCCAAATAATCTCCCTGATGATGTCCAGCATTCGCTTTAGTTCTATTCTCATATCTATTCAAACTGACTGACCCAACGGGTCATGGGTCATCTAGTATATATATATATGTATGTATATATATATATATATATATATATATATATATATATATATATATATATATAAATATATATATATATATATATACAGCATATGTATAAATATATATATATATATATATATATACAGCATATGTATATATATATATATACACTATTGGGGTCACACATGGGAATCCCACGGGCATGGACGTGTGTGACCTTTGGACATCTTGATTTAGGTGCTGCACATTAAATTTTACAAAATAGTTACTGGCAATTCATCAGATCCAGAAATGGTGTAATGAACACAATTTAGTTATTTCACATAATGTGTGACCCCTCACTCCTCTCTACCTGACACTCTCCTCTCTCCACCCTCACGCCTCTCCAATCCCAGTCCTCCTCACACTCTCCTCCAATACCCCCTCACACTCCTCTCCAATACTTCCTCACACTCCTCTCCAATCCCTCACACTCCTCTCCAATCCCTCACACTCCTCTCCAATCCCTCACACTCCTCTCCAATTCCTCACACTCCCCTCCAATCGCTCCTCACTCTCCTCTGCAATCGCTCCTCACTCTCCTCTCCAATCGCTCCTCACTCTCCGCTCCAATAGGTCCTCACTCTCCAAATCCTTGCTCCTCAGTCTCCAAAACCTTGCTCCTCACTCTCCAACACCTAGCTCCTCGCTCTCCAACCCCTCGATCCTCACTCTCCAACACCTAGCTCCTCGCTCTCCAACCCCTAGCTCCTCGCTCTCCAACCCCTCGCTCCTCGCTCTCCAACCCCTAGCTCCTCGCTCTCCAACCCCTCGCTCCTCACTCTCCAACCCCTCGCTCCTCACTCTCCAACCCCTAGCACCTCGCTCTCCAACCCCTCGCTCCTCGCTCTCAAACCCCTAGCTCCTCGCTCTCCAACCCCTCGCTCCTCACTCTCCAACCCCTCGCTCCTCACTCTCCAACCCCTAGCACATCGCTCTCCAACCCCTCACCCCACGCTCTCCAACTCCTCGCTCTCCAACCCCTAGCTCCTCGCTCTCCAACCCCTAGCTCCTCGCTCTCCAACCCCTAGCTCCTCGCTCTCCAACCCCTAGCTCCTCACTCTCCAACTCCTCGCTCATCGCTCTCCAACCCCTAGCCCCTCGCTCTCCTACCCCTCGCTCCTCACTCTCCAACCCCTCGCTCCTCACTCTCCAACCCCTAGCACCTCGCTCTCCAACCCCTCGCTACTCGCTCTCCAACCCCTCGCCCCTCACTCTCCAAACCCTAGCACCTCGCTCTCCAACCACTCACCCCTCGCTGTCCAACTCCTCGCTCTCCAACCCCTAGCTCCTCGCTCTCCAACCCCTAGCTCCTCGCTCTCCAACCCCTCGCTCCTTGCTCTCCAACCCCTCACACCTCACTCTCCAAACCCTCACCCATCACTCTCCAACCCCTCGCTCCTCACTCTCCAACCCCTCGCTCCTCGCTCCTCTCCCGTCTCATTCTTTTTGGAAATGGAAGTTTCCACGCAACGCATGAATTGTCATGATCCTCAAGAGGAAGTGTCTCGTAATCATCAAATGACAAATGGCAAGTAAATTACATTGTGAAAATTAAAGATTTCAAATAAACCTTTTTAAAGTGTATGCGCACATCACAAAAAAAAAAAAACGAAGAAATATCTCTCGGTACTTTCCTGAAACATATTTTAGTTTTTACTTCCGGATAATAATGTTGAATGAAATAAGAACCAAGAAATATATGTCGTTTTGTGACGACTGTCATCAAAAGTAAAAGTAATATATCTTAACGGAAAAGAAAAAGTGAATTTTTAATGTATGTCGACATTTTCAAAGACTGTTATTTTAGGCGGTGTTTTTTCGTGCATCATCATGGCGCGATTTTAAAATATATATCTCTGCATTTTCCCGTGTGTGCGTGAATGTTCTCAATTATTTCTGACACTGAGTCAAAAACCATCATTAAAAATTAAATCAGATGGTGAATTCGAGATAAAGTCGTGAGGGTGACTCAATGAATGGGCTTTATTTTACAGGCCTTTGAGAATTCATTTCGTTCTATAAACGGAAACTTTCATGGGATTCTCTTCCCGATATTTTTTTCAACAGAGTCTAAAACTATGCTAGCGACTGTTAAAAATGAAATGATATATCGAATTAGAGTTGAAATAAACCTGTGTGAGAGAGAAAGACAGCACGGGCCTAACTAAACAGGCCTCAAAGCTATTCGAGCGAATAAAATGGTGGATATTTGTTTACATGAAGCCTCGCTCAGAATGGGTGGAGCTACTGTCTAAACGGAGTAAGCCACACCCCTGGACAGACAGACAGACAGACAGAATCACCGTAGCCTATTATAATATAGACTAGTGGGGTCACCCGTGGGAATCCCATGGGCATGGACGTGTGTGACATTTGGACATCTTGATTTAGATGCTGCACATTCGATTTTACAAAATGGTTACTGGCAATTCATCAGATCCAGAAATGGTGTAATGAACACAATTTATTTATTTCACATAATTTGTGAAATTTTGTGAAAATTTGTGAAATTTGTGAAATTTCAAATATTTGAAATTTGTGAAATTTTCACATAATTATTTCACATTTCACATAATATGTGCCCCTCACTCCTCTCCACCTGACACTCTCCTCTCTCCACCCTCACGCCTCTCCAATCCCACTCCTCCTCACACTCCCCTCCAATACCTCACACTCCCTTCCAATACCTCCTCACACTCCCCTCCAGTACATCCTCACACTCCCCTCCAATACCTCCTCACACTCCCCTCCAATACCTCCTCACACTCCCCTCTAATACCTCCTCACACTCCCCTCCAATACTTCCTCACACTCCTCTCCAATACTTCCTCACACTCCTCTCCAATCCCTCACACTCCTCTCCAATTCCTCACACTCCCCTCCAATCACTCCTCACTCTCCTCTCCAATCGCTCCTCACTCTCCTCTCCAATCGCTCCTCACTCTGCTCTCCAATCGCTCCTCACTCTCCTCTCCAATCGCTCCTCACTCTCCTCTCCAATCGCTCCTCACTCTCCGTTCCAATCGGCCCTCACTATCCGTTCCAAATTCACTCTCCAACTTCTCCACTCTCCAACTCCTCACTCTCCAACTCCTCGCTCCTCGCTCTCCAACTCCTCGCTCCTCTCCAATTTCTCGCTCCTCTCCAACCCCGAGCTCCTCACTCTCCAACCCATAGCTCCTCACTCTCCAACCCCTAGCTCCTCACTCTCCAACCCCTAGCTCCTCACTCTCCAACCCCTAGCTCCTCACTCTCCAACCCCTAGCTCCTCACTCTCCAACTCCTCGCCCTCCAACCCCTCGCTCCTCACTCTCCAACCCCTCACTCCTCTCCAATTTCTCGCTCCTCTCCAACCCCTAGCCCCTCACTCTCCAACCCCTAGCGCCTCACGCCCCAACCCCTAGCTCCTCACTCTCCAACCCCTAGCTCCTCACTCTCCAACCCCTAGCTCCTCACTCTCCAACCCCTAGCTCCTCACTCTCCAAACCCTAGCTCCTCTCCAACCCCTCGCTCCTCAGTCCTCTCCAACCCCTAACTCCTCTCCAACCCTTCGCTCCTCAGTCCTCTCCAACCCTCCTCATCGTTGTTGCAGCAGCATCCTGTGCGGTTCTCCCGTCTCGTTCTTTTTCTCGCTGCATGATGTTCAAGTTTGCATTGACGTTCGTCGACGGACTCGTTCGCCCGTCTCATTCGTTTTCTTGCTGCATCCTGTTCAAGTCTGCATTCTTCATCGACCGTCTCATTCATTTTGGAAATGGAAGTTTCCACGCAACGCATGAATTGTCACGATCCTCAAGAGGAAGTGTCTCGTAATGATCAAATGACAAATGGAAAGTAAATTACATTGTAAAAATTAAAGATTTCAAATAAACCTATTTAAAGTCTATATGCACATAACTAATAATAAAAAAACAAAGAAATATCTCACGGTAATTTCCTGAAACATATTTTACTTCCGGATAATAATGTTGAATGAAATAAGAACGAAGAAATATATGTCGTTTTGTGACGACTATCATCAAAAGTAAAATTAATATATCTTAACGGAAAAGAAAAAGCGAATTTTTAATATATGTCGACATTTTCCCCGACTGTTATTTTAGGCGGTGTATTTTCGTGCATCATCGTGGCGCGATTTTTATAAATATATCTCTGCATTTTCCCGTGTGTGCGTGAATGCTCTCAATTATTTCTGACACCGAGTCTAAAACCATCGATAAAAATTAAATCATATGGTGAATTCGAGATAAAATCATGAGGGTGACTCAATGAATGGGCTTTATTTTACAGGCCTTTGAGAAATCCTTTCGTTCTATAAACGGAAACTTTCATGGGATTCTCTTCCCGTTTTTTTTCAACCGAGTCTAAAACTATGTTAGCGACTGTTAAAAATGAAATTATATATCGAATTAGAGTTGAAATAAACCTGTGTGAGAGAGAAAGACAGCACGGGCCTAACTAAACAGGCCTCAAGCTATTCGAGGTAATAAAATGGTGGATATTTGTTTACATGAAGCCTCTCCAAGAATGGGTGGAGCTACTCTGTAAACAGAGTAAGCCACACCCCCGGACAGACAGACAGACAGACAGACAGAATCACCGTAGCCTATTATAATATATATATATTGTTACGGACACGACTTATTAGGATGTTATTAAGGGCCGAGCGGAATGGCCGCCGTGTTCGCACAAGTTACCCGATTACACTCGAACGTTGGCCGAATCGCGCTATGCTAAATTAATGAAGGAAAGGACACAACGGCTGGGTTTAAATGACACGACACCAGGGGTACAGTTCTCAAGACCTCCGGAGGAGGATATAATATGGGTTATGCAGAACGTTTAGATTACACGGCACAGAGGTACAGCACAGAAAGATGGGCACTTATACACGGTCTTATCTTAGCCCCGACAGACCACAGACAAACGGGACAAGACTGACTTACACGGGGATTGATGGCAGGGGAGGGCAGGCAGTCGATGGCTCAAGGTGCACCTTGGCTCAGGGGCAGAATCGACCCGGTCCGGTCCAGAGATGCGGGAGGTATCTCTCAGCGCTAGGAGGTGGCGTCCTTTCTTCTTCGTAGCTGAGGCGCATCTGACGTCACCTCCGTCTTCCTGCGCATGTCCCGCGGGGAGTGACACGCCCTCGGCTCGTTAGCTCCGCCCCAGATGGAATCGGTCCGCCGCTTCTTATTGGGTGCGGGGGGTTACCGGGCTCCGCCCTTGACGAGGAGCTGACAGTGAGCCCCTTTGTGGTAACCCCGTCGGAGCACATGGTCAATGGCGGCTAACCAAGCCGGAGTGAGGACGCGCACTCCCCGCGCCGCTGTTGTTGTTGTTGGTGTTGTTGTTTCATGAGGAAGAAATGCGGGGAGGTATTGGGAGGTCCTAAACTTACTACTGGTGCCATACAATCACATTCTGGTGCAACGAAGAGTCAGAATTAATGGAAACGAGTCCTTAACTGACATAGACTAAGAATAACTAGCAAGATGTCCTATAGTTGTCTACGTGAGATGCGGTGAACCTGGGCATGACATTTAATGGGGGGAAAAGGGGAAGGTCGGGGCTACAGAGTGTTGTTTACAGACAATGGGACTAGGGAATGGGGGATTGGGGATAGTTGGGGAGTATTGGGGAAATAGGGGAATATTTACAAGCGGATATGGATGGAGGCCAAATCCCATATCCGCAACATTGCACCCTTCTCTACCTCGGGGTGTCCCGACCCGATAAATTTTTACTTGCTTTAGTGTGGCACTCAGATGTAGTTCCCTCTACTATTAACTCAACCCTGAGTGCGACAGTTTTACAGATGTTCACAAATGAGTAAATATGTCCCCCTGCGACGTTGCACCCTTCTCCTCACAGAAACACACCCACAGGATAACCGAATCGCGGAAAGAATCCTCAAACTAAACATACAGCCGGTAGGGAGCATTATTTACACAAGACTACACTGATATTTACACTACGATCCAGGACCTGTTTTTGGAGGAACACATGCAGATGTTATGCATAGAGAGAGGGCACGCATGCCAGCATCGATACACCAACCCACGAGTGCCCTGTGGCCTTACGGCCTTTAATAATGTGCAGAGCACCCCATCCAAGCACCAAAAGCACCACCCCATCATGTACAGTCAGCACCATCCGGTGCACCAATAAAGTGTTCAACGTCACCGGTGGTGTCGCAGCCGGCCGATGTTCTGCCGCTGGTCTTGCCTTCATGTGGTGTACTTGGCCTTCTGGCTTCTTTAAAAATAAAGAAAGGCGCCAACCGCGTCCATTTCTGAATTGTGGCCGTCAGGGGGCCAACTATAAGTGGTTCACCTGTATGGCATAGGTGCCACGTCGACCCAGAGGTCCATCAACGGGTGGTGCTTGCCCGCAAAAGAACTGCGGTCCATGGTGGGCGGCCACAAAAATTGCGGTCCATATGGTGTATCGATCCAGGCAGCAAGCAGCAAAAGTACAGGCCCACAACTGCGGAGCCAGCACCTCTCTCTCCTCTCTCTCTGCCCCAAAGCCAGATCCTCGGAGGTGGGAGACAAAAGAAGAAGACAAGTGAGTAAGGTGGTAAGGGCGCAAAAGTGAACGCAATACAAGGTGATGCACACTGGGGGCACATGGGAACCAGGTGAGACAGGTACGTTCCTACCGTACGCCCCCCCCCCCCCCCCCACCAGGTAACCTACATTGCCCCTCCCTTACCCCTTACTGTATCCACAAAACACAACACTACCCATAAACATCTACTTTACAAATCAACAAACGTCCCTACTGTCTTCCCCGTTCCTCCCATAAACCAAATTCGTCTTCTCTCCCTCCTAACCAATCAAATTTGCCATTTCCAACTCTCATCACAATTTGCCATCTCCAACTCAACAGCAAAATTTGCCATCACCAATTCATCATCAGTCCCTCCTAAGGAGGGAGAGATGGAATCACCCCAATGTCTCATCCACGTCATGATGCGTCTCACCAATCCACACAGCAATTCTCACTTCCTGCAACACAAAACAAGGGAACACAGGTGTGGAGTCATCATCATCACCACAGGTAAGTGGCTGCGTATGGTGCGACAGGTTCATCAATGCTAACTATTTCCTAAATGACTTTAACAACTTTACATTACCCGGGGTCTTTCCCTGCCAAACCATTGGCCCTCTTACACTATGGGTTCTAAAAAACCAATTCCCATTGATCAAACTGTGGTGCTTTTCAATTTGGGGTCTCACTCCCCCGATTCATCTCCCGGTGCCCTCGCACAATTTCTGGGCTGTGACGTGTAGCTCTCCCAGCAGGTCTACCCACCTGCACACCTCCACCACTGCAGTTGCCTCCAAGCTTACCTGCTCCTTATCCTAACCTATCTACCTGGGGAAGGCCCTCTGGCGCTCTCCCCACTCGGTGCCCTCTCTGGCACTGGGCTACCCGGGTCCGTCCTCCGGATCCTCGGGCCCCATCCACAACTCTACCGGCTCCCAGAGTCCACCTGCGGCCTCACCTGGCCGACATCCTCACAGTGGTGGAGTGCCCAAACCAACTACACACACTAACAGGCTACACGCCCAGCCATTTCCACAACACTAATGCACCCATCCAATTACCATTCTGCAACCGCACCACAAATGCCAATATCCAACCACAATTTACCTATACCCTCTACCTAACACTTACACTACCCGCCCCGGGTATCCGTGATGGGGGTCCACTCTTCCCCTAGTCACACCTTCGCACCATGCACACCACTCCGTACCACTTACTCCATGTATTCCACACACCTGTACTTGCACACCTGTGCTCTCACACCTGGTGCCACCTGCACCCTTCTCTCCCCAAGCGCATTCGCGCTGATCCACAACACTCACTACTCATACACTGCTCCACACTGCTCCACACACCTGTCCAGTTCTCACACAGCATCATCTCATCTAACTACTCCCCTCTGAAACTTGCGCTTCCCAGTCGTCCCTTTAAACTATTGCGCTCCCTCGTCATTATAATCCACACTAATCTACCTGCGTCCCCACTACAGGTATCAGTCACTAACTAATCTTAACGTTACCTAATGTCATCTTCGCTAGATCCCTACACACAATATAACCTAACCCACCCGGGCTAGTTTTCACTGCCATCAACCCCATAAACTATAGCGCATTTGCCCCACATGGGAAGGGTGGCAGGGATGCCACCCTTACCCACCGGGCCCATCGCTCATCAATCCCCCAGTCCTCTGGCACTAATAAGCCCCCCTTATTCAGAGGTACTGGGTCCCGCCTCGGCATCTAAAGCCGAGGCAATCCACGGGGGCGCCTGCTCGCCGGTGTAAGGCCTTATCCGGTCGGCGTGGACGATCCGAGGGAGGGCTCGTGGCCCCATTTTGATTTTTACTACCACGTCACAGAGTTGCGACAGGACGACCCCCGGGCCTTGCCAGGGAGAGGTGAGTTTCGGGCACCTACCCTTCCTCCTCCGGGGATTGAAGAACCAAATCTTCATCCCCGGCGTGTACTGACTTCCCTGGCTCCGGTGGTCGTACCTGCGCTTCATCTTTTCCCCCGCCAGATGGAGTTGGCGGCGGGCGAAGGCATGGACTAGCTCCATGCCTTCCTCTAGGTGACGTGCGTACCCCTCCCTCGGCGGGTTAACCACTGTGTCTGGCACGGGACCGCATAGCAAGTCGGCGGGAGCCCGTAACTCCCGCCCATACATAAGCAACGCTGGACTGCATGCGGTGGCCCCGTGCTGGCTGGTTCGGTAGGCCATGAGCAAATAAGGGAGATGTTCGTCCCAGTCATCCTGACGGGTGGCGGTGAACAGTGCCAGTTGTTGGATTAAAGTTCGGTTGAATCTTTCCACCATCCCGTCAGATTGAGGTCTTAAAGGCGTTGTTCTTGTTTTCCGAATTGACAGGAGACTGCACACATCTTTTAGCAATTTGCTCTCAAAATTTCGTCCCTGGTCGGTGTGCAACTCCTGTGGAATCCCATGCCGGCACACAAATCCTTCCACGAAGGCCTGCGCTACCACCCCTGCTTCTTGGTTGGGGAGGGCATAGGCCTCCGGCCACTTGGTGAAGTAGTCCATCACAACGAGGATGTACTTATTACCTAGGCGGGTGCGGGGTAGTGGGCCTAGGATATCCATGGCCACCCGCTCTAGGGGGGCCCCCACCTGGTGTAATTGAAGGGGGGCCCTCATCCTCCGTGCTGGTCCCTTTTTGGCAGTACAGGCGTCGCATCTCCGACACCAGTCCTGTATGTCGCGCACCATATTCACCCAATAAAACCTCCGGCGTACCTGCGATGTCGTCTTTGTCCTGCCCAAATGGCCGCCGGGGCGGGTACCATGCACCTGTTGCAATATATCGGTCTTAAATTTATTTGGGACTACCACCAGCCAGGAAGTTTTATCAGAGGGAACCTCCACCCACTTGTGATACAAGATGTTATTCTTCAATTCCAGGGTCTGCCACTGAGCCCAATATGCCTTTGTTTGCGCCCCGAGGGGGGTGACCTCTTCCCCCTTTGGTCTTTGCCCCAATTTGACCCAATTGAACACTGGCCCCAGGACAGGATCCTCCTGCTGGGCCGTGCTCCATGCCAAAGTTCCGAATTCCTCATCTGCGGCTAGTGGCAAAATTGGCCCTCTCACCCGGGTTGCCCGGACAACGAGGGTCGGGTCCGAATCGCCCAATTGTTCCCTCTCCTCGTGTCTCGCACAAAATTTGCAATTTTCCCCCAGACAAGGACGCCGAGAGAGTGCGTCCGCATTACCATGGGCCTTCCCGGCCCTATGGGCCACATCAAAATCGTACTGCTGCAACTTTTCCAACCACCTGGCAATTTGGCCCTCTGGTTCCTTGAACCGAAGGAGCCATTGCAAGGAGGAATGGTCAGTTCTAACCAAAAATTTCCGCCCGTACAAGTACGGGTGGAAATGGTTCATGGCAGCCAGCATAGCCAATAACTCTTTGCGAGTGACGCAATAATTTCGCTCGGGCCTACTTAAGGCCTGACACCTGTTATCCGCAACAATATATATATATATATTGTTGCGGATCTCCGATGGCGGCTCTCCCCTTATCAAGAGGGGGTTAAATCACCCCTCTTTTTGGGCCTTTACACTCTTTTTGGGCCTTACCTCGTGGGTTTCTGGGCTGGTTTGAGCGGAAGCCCAGCGAGGTTGCGAACGCTGCTGACAAAGGCGCGTAACAAATTGGGAAGGGCCATGGGGCACAGACTGGAGCGCGCTTAATGGCGTCGCTTGGAAGGAGGCTGCCAAAATGAACGGAAGGGCCTACTCTTATTTGATTGACACAATGCAGATGCAATTATTGGGAATGGCCTTATCTAAACACAGACTATGAAATAGCTGACGTCTTATGGTGACCTAGGTGTTGCTTGTGGCCTATCTATGGGGTGCTACCTTTAACCTTTAATGATGTTATATTTACAAGCGTGGGTTCTCAAAACCGCAACACTGCACTCCTCCTTTTGCCAGGCTCCCCCCGAGCCGAAATCTGGGTCAGGACTACTTTTACATCTACATGTGACACTTAGGTGTAGTTTCCCACTACTTTTAACCTACTACCCTGAGTGCGACAGTTTTAACACTAGATATGTCCCACCTGCTGTGTTGTGTCCTATCTAACTGACTCACGCCCACAATGAACTGAATTACGGAATTATTCTCAAACTAAACATTTAAGCCGGTGGGGTGCATGTTATTTACAAGACCCTACTAATTATTTACAACTACAACCCAGGACCTGTCTTTTGTGGGAAAAAGAAGAACTTTTGAGAAGAGGAAATGCCAATTGCAATGCACTGCACCGATACACCATACACCCATATGTACCACAAATAAACAAAATGCACAAAACACACCAGCACCAAATAATGCACAAAAACATTTTAAAAATTAATAAATGATGACGTCTTGTGCTTGGCTTGCTTGTCCGATGGATCTTGCCTTGATCTTCTTACTTGCTGTTCTTCGGTGTGCCCTCATAAAAGTTTACCATCTTTGTTCGGGTACACCAAAGGTTAATTAATAAAAAGGGCCCAAACCGCATCCGCTTTTTTATTTGGCCAGCAGGGCCAGCGTAGGTGGTCCGCCTGCATGGCATTGATGCCACTTAAAACACAGTGGTCCACAAGCCAGATGCTGCTGGCAGCAATGGTCTGTCCCAGCAAAGCTGCCAGGCCACAGAACTTGTGGTCCATATGGTGTATCAGTGCAGGGAGGCAGGCAGGCAGGCAGCAGGGTGCAGGCAGCAAGAGTGCGGCCGCACCGCTCAGGGCACCTGCACACTCCCCTCGCACAAAAGACTGGTTTGAGCGGTGGGGTTTGAGCGGTGGGTCCATGAGTGGGGAAGGAAGACAAAGCAGAGGTTAGCGGGGTGCAAGGGCGCAAGGGTACACATCAGTACAAGGTAATGCGTCATGAAGGGCGTGGGCGAGCGAGCTGAGAAAGCTGACTTGTTCGTCACCCCCCATGTCAATCTACACTACCCTTGCCCTTCCCCGTATTTACACAATTTACAAATTCGTCGCTATGTTTTGTCTTTCCCATCCCCTCTAATTCCAAATTCGTCCCCAATCCCTCCCAAGAAGGAAGGGATGGAATAAACACAATGTCTCACCCACGTCAAGATGCGTCTTACATTCTCCACATATCTGCAAAAACCTGTTGTGGAGTCCTGTCACCTCGGTGAGTGGATGCGGATGGTGCGAAGAGATTTTCTCCTAACTATCTTCTAAATGACATTAACACCGTTACACTACCCGGGGTCTCGCCCTGCCAATCCATTAGCCATCTTACACTATGTGGTTCTAAAAAACAATTCCCATTGCCCATACTGTGGTGCTCTCCCAATTTTGGGGTCTCACTCCCCCCATTTTTCCATCTGTGCCCTCGCACAATTTCGGGGCTGGGTCGTGTGGCTCTCCCAGCAGGTCTACTTGCCTGTGCACCTCCGCCACTGAACGTCGCCACCCGAGCTTGCCTAGCTCCTCACACCCTAACCTGGGGAAGGCCCTCCCTGGCACTTACCCCCTCTATGCCCCCTCTGGCATTGGGCTACACGGGTCCTCCTTCTCGGATCCTCGGGCCCCGCTGAACACTACTGAACTCTACCTGGCTCCCAGAGCCTACCTGCGGCCTCACCTGGCCGACAGACTACCAGTGGCGGAGTGCTCATTTAACCACATGCACTAACAGGCTCACACGCCCAGCCATTCCACTTCACTTATGCACCCAACAAAACACTACTTTGCAACTACTCGCACCACAGATGTCAATATCCAACCAAATTTACCTACTCCCACTACCTAACTTTAAACTACCCTCCCCGAGTATTCGTGAAGGGGTCCATCCTTCCCCCATCCACTCCTTCGCACCATACACTCCACGCCATGAAATCCACACTACTCACTCCACAACATTCATTCCAGACCATTTATTCCAGACAATTTATTCACTTGCACCCTATGCAAGGCAATCACTCAATACACAATGACACACATCCTCAATACTCCACTCATACAATTTCACACACACACACATCTTTCACGAGCATTGCCTCTCAATTCCTCATTTGCTCACCAGCACTACCAGGACTATCATTCTCAATGCCTCATTTGCGCATAAAGCACATCCTTCAGCTCACACACACAGCATCATCTAACTATCTACTCCCTTCGAAAACTCGTGCTCTCCCTGCCATCCCTTTACACTAAGCACATCCCCCGTCATTATCAACCAACTAATCTCTCTACGTCCCCACTACTTGTACAATGTCAGTACTTAAAACTCAAGTCTCCTAAAGTCATTTCTCGGTCCCTAACCATTATCCTAACCCGCCCTCGGCGAGCTTACACTGCCAAACCCCATAAAACTACTGCTCCTTTGCCCCAACTAGAGTAATGTGAATGGTAAAACTACCATTCACCATCACTACTGCTACCAAATGTCCACTATACTACGAGCCTCTCGTGCGGTAATACATTTCCACAGCTCGGCTTCGGAAAGCCAAGCAATGTATATGGATGGTCAGTCTCCTGTTGGTTTGGTCCGTCCGGCATTTTCGATTCTGGGGAGGAGGCATACTCGGGCCGAGGTTCCAGGGTCCATCTCGGCGCAGAGCCTTTCGGTCTCCGGCCCGATGACCCAACCTCCCCCAGTCGGAACACCGCCCCCGCCAGGGGGCGAAGGTCCGACCTGGCCTCTCTCCCCCGGAATTGTGCCGGTCGCCGCTACGACGCGGCACCGACCAAACAGGGCGGAGCCCGGCCAGAATCATGCACGGCGCTCCTTGCAAGGGCGCCACGGCAACGATCCCCGCCGGCCCCCGCAGCACACAAAGAACACCACGCCCCGAGAGCTCGCGTCGGCTATACGTCAGACTAACCGCTGCCCCGGTCTGCGTCGATGCTCGGATCACATTCTCACCTTCACACACGACCCTTCCCATCCTCGCACATCAAGGCGTCCAAGCGCCTCTCATACATTCCACACATTTCGTCAATTTTGAAACCGCGCATTCTCGTGCACACTCTCTCGTTCCACACTCAGGTGCACACCACTCACTGCTCGCACACTCCATTACACACTCCTCTCGCGCACATCCCGGCGCACACTCTCCCATTACGTACTCTGTAACACTCACGGGTGTGCACTCCTGCATACACCCACTCAGCACACACCTACCCACGGGTGTGCAATCACTTGTCGCACACCCAATCACGTGCTCCGGTGTGCACTCCCACACACTCTCCACAACCAACTCTGGTGTGCATTCTCGCACACTCTCTCCATCCATCTCACACTCTGTGTCACACTCACTCCTACTTTCACACTCTGTATTACACTCACGCTTCGGCGCACACCTTTTTTCTCACACGCGCGCCATTCTCTTTCATACACCTCACCGCGGACCTTCCACAAGCGCCCGGGTGACGCCGGGATCCCAAGCGCGCGAAAAATCCTTTCGCGCCAAACCTTTTCGCACCATATACAGCCCGGCTTACCTTCAGGATCCTTTTCTCCACACGCAGCTGCAAACTTTCATTGGGGTTAGGAAGTACGGCATCATGATGCGAACACAGACTTTGCACAGTTTCCATCTCTTCCTTCCGCGATTGCTTTTCTAAGTCCGCCGTTTCTTCAACCCCAATTTCCACTATAATTATTTCATTCTCTTTTTCCTCGACGACCGCTGGCGCTAATAAAATTTTCCCTTCTACTTCGGCGGTCGTCGGCTTTCCCATACCCCGTGTCGCGATTTCTACCCCGCTCCACCCAGCCATGCTTTGCTCAACCTCGCTTTCCCTGCGCTTCTCAAGCCGTGCTACCCCGTCGCATACCATTGTGCCTTTCCCGCTCGACCTGCGGTCTATGTCCTTCCCCAATTTCTCCATATCATTTTTCCATTCCCCAAGGTTATTTTCCATCATTTGTTCCTTTCTCCTGGTGGATTCCTCAATCATTTTTTTAATTTTCGCCATGAAGGTTTGCATGTCCACAACCCCTACTTGCGCAGCGGGCACGGCCCTCGCCACCATGTGGGAGGTGCCGCCATTACCAGCTGCCACACCCCTTTTGGCTTCCTCCATTACCAACTGTCCTTCTAGGTCCTGGGTCATTAATTTTTCCTCTATCATTACTCCCACCAGCATCCGATCGCCTTGGCTATCCATGGCACGATTCAAATTTAGGTGTTAAATAAAATTTCGGCCACTCGTAATTTTGACCAAATTTTGTCCAAAAGATAAATAAAAAAATTGGTCCGGGTCCAAATCCCACTCCCAGACCCCAATTGTTGCGGATCTCCGATGTCGGCTCTCCCCTTATCAAGAGGGGGTTAATCCCCTTGTCTTTTATCTGGCCGACGCGACCCTGGGGGTTATAACGTTCCTTCCGGTCGGTGGTAAATAGGGTTGTTGGTCGAGTTGTAGTCCAGACCTAAGTACTACCACCGACCGTGAAGCAAGGGAATAACTCCCACTCGAATCACGGATATCAGGTGGAAACGCCGAGCAGATAGCGATCCGCGATCCGAGCTGTTAACAATGGCTAACCCGATTATAGCGGTTCCGATCATGCCACGTTTACCCAATGGAGAAAAGACTAGGACGATCAGATTAAGGAGAAACCAGAAAGAACAGGGCAATTTATTACAAATGTACAAAGAAGAAGAGGAAACGAAAGAATGTACAAGAAAGAAAGAGGAAGGAAAAGTACATAGGGCTGTCTTAAACAGTCTTATTCTATTCCCTTGGACTCGGGCCTGCTCACTCTCAGATTCAGTCTCAGACTTCAGACTCATGCGGGGATGTAGATGGTTGAGTGGAAGGTCCGGCGATGGTGTCCAAGCTCCGGTCCTCGACCCGTACCAGGCGATTAAACCCGGTAGGCAGCTCTCCGTGTAGCGTAGCGTGAGCGGACAATTATCGTGATGGGGAAAGGTAAGCTTGGGCTATCGGCGTCCGTAATTTGTGTACCGGCGCTTTTGTACTCGCGCTACCGGTCTTACTCGCTCCAAGCGCCCCCTCCCCAATGTCCTGCACGCTGCAGTTCTTGGCAATGCATGCCACGCGCTCGCCCAGTCAGCCCTCTCGTGAAGCGCAATTCCTTCCAGACCTTTCAATACCAATCTTGGCTTCAGTCCTTTCGCAATGAGCGCTGCTCCGTAAGTTCTTATCACACTGCACCTTCCTCACGAGTCCTTTGCAATCAGCGCCAGCGAGTCCTTCCAAGTCCTTATGCAAAGCACAAATTGTCCGAGTCCTCTTGAGGGCTTTGCGTGCGCGCTTTTATAACCAAGCCAGCGAACACTCTCGGAGCCCAAAACCATGCCCTGTCAGGCGACCTCACCTCAGCCCTCGTTGGCTGGCGTTGGCTTACTGGCTCCGCCTTGATGGCTGGATCACGTGGCCGCACCTTCATCCTGGCGCTCTGCCCCCTTTTTGGGCCTTACCTCATGGGTTTCTGGGCTGGTTTGAGCGGAAGCCCAGCGAGGTTGCGAACGCTGCTGACAAAGGCATGTAACAAATTGGGAAGGGCCATGGGGCACAGACTGGAGCACGCTTAATGGCGTCGCTTGGAATGGAGGCTGCCAAAATGAACGGATTGACACAACGCAGATGACACAATGCAGATGATTGACACAACGCAGATGCAATTATTGGGAATGGCCTTATCTAAACACAGACTATGAAATAACTGACGTCTTATGGTGACCTACGTGTTGCTTGTGGCCTATCTATGGGGTGCTACCTTTAACCTTTAATGATGTTATATTTGCAAGTGTGGGTTCTCAAAACCGCAACAATGTATGTATATATATATATATATATATATATATATATATATATATATATATATATATATATATATATATATATATATATATACATATATATATATATGTTTGTGTTACAAATTTTTCTTAAACCTTCTCATCGTTTCAAGATTTTTTTGTCAAAGTTTTCATCAAAGTTTGGTTGATCTTGCACATCTTGCATGGTCAAGATTCATGCACGTTCACAGAACACACACACACACACACACACACACAAACAAACAGCATTTACTTGAACTTCCATGATGATTTTGATTAAAATATTCTTCGCTCTATGTGCAGACTGCAGATGGCCTCACATTATCCTCAAGCACCCTCTGGTACAATGAAGAATTAATCGTGGATTCTATGATGGTGAGCTGCCCAGGCCCTGATGCAGCAAAGCTGCCCCAAACCATAATATTTCCACCACCATACTTTACAGTTCGTATCAGGTTCTTGTGGTCAAATGCTGTCTTTGGTTTTCGCCAAACATGTCTTCTGGTACTGTGGCCAAATAGCTCTACCTTTGACTCATCTGTCCAGAGCACATTGTTCCAAAAGTGCTGGTCTTTGCCTTGGTGTTCATTGGCAAACTTTAGTCTTGCCCTGATGTTCTCTCTGGACAGCAAAGGTTTCCTCCTGGCACACCTCCCATGTAGATCAAATTTGTGCAGCCTCTTTCTAATGGTGGACTCGTGCACTTTGACATCAACAGTGGCAAGAGCTACCTGTAGGTCCCGGGATGACATTCTGGGGTTCTCAGAGACTTCTTTCAGCATCTTGCGGTCTGCTCTCGGGCTGAACTTGCTGGGGCGGCCCGGCCTGAACAAGTTGGCAGTTGTTTGGAATCTTCTCCACGTGGAGATGATCTTCCGGACAGTCGAATGATTGATTTCAAATTGTTTGGAGATCTTTTTAAATCCCTTCCCAGACTCATAGGCATCTATAACCTTCTTTCTGAAGGCCTCAGAGAGCTCTTTTGATCTAGGCATGGTGACGCCGCACACTTCACCAACAAAGAGCAAACCAAACGAAATGTCTGAGGTTTAAATTAGACAGGTTCCTCCAAGATCCTCTCTGACGATGTTCTAATCATTTGCTCCTGAGCTGCTGCACCTGATTCTAATTTTAGGTATTTGAAGTGGTGATAAATGTCGGGGTGTACTTACTTTTTGCACATGCGCAATTTGCATTTATGTTTATTTAAATTATGCAATGGACTACAAAATGTAAATGTTTCATGGTATTTGTTATATTATGTCACCTTTATCCATCAATATTGTTGAAATGAAGATCAAATAGCTGTATGTTGAAATATGTTGAAAAAGTCAAAACTTTACATGGGGTGTACTTACTTTTTCAAGTGACTGTACATACAAAAGCTTTGAATCCAAGTTCTTCCTTGGCGCCTCCTGCGAGTCTTCCTAAAAACACGACGAGTTACTGACATGATGTTATTCCAAGGAAGGAAACAACGAAGAGCTCATTCAGGCTGAAAAAGCCAGAAAACATCCTTGGCTTCTTCGGTGTGAAGAATGGTTGCTTTGGTTTGAGATGGTGATTTTTCATTGACCAATATCTTCACCTTTTCATAAAAAATTTCTGGATACAAAGCAAAAACTATTAGTACGAGGGTTGATCAGTAAATCTGTGGACCAACACAGAAGTAGGGAAATAAAATAAGGGCAATTGTCCAATTAAAAGGTGAAATTGAACTCTGCAGAAAATTACCGGTTTCATTAACTTTTCAGGGTCAGACCATGCACGAACGTACTGATCACTCTTCCTCTGTTCTTCTTCTTTGGTTGTCCCAGTTCCCTAATTATTCTCCACATGATTCATCAACACCTCGACAGCTTCATCAACACCATCGACCTCCTCATGGTTTATCACAACTTTCTCTTGGGTTTTAGTTCACTTGACAATAAATATATGAAAAAAGATCGGAGCTTTTTTATATCATGTTTCATATGTGACAAGTTTCGTCTTTTATGACCTTAAAGCATTTTACTTACAGACGTGCCTGATCAATTCATCATGTTATGCTTTGAAATGTAGAGTTCCATTGGAATCTGCTATTTTGGTTTGAAATTGTGAGGAATAAAGCTTAAAATGTAATGGAACAGACGATAAGTGCATGTATTAAAGCTGATAGATAGACCCGAAACACCGCACCAGAATGAAACACCCTGAGAAACACTACAGTTATAAATCGATACAGCCTGATATCCACTACCGGAGTGATAAAACATCCCCGTTTACACCACTGGAATGAAACACCCGGATATACACCACTCTGGTGGTGTACATCAGGGTGCATCAGTTATTGTTGTTGATTCACCCAAGTCAGTTCTACTGGAACAGGCCTGTGGCACGGAGATAGCCAATCAATCCCCTTGGAGTGACCCGTAGATCCCTCACATGCAAGATGGAGGTGTATCAGGTATTACAGGTGGTGAATACCTGGCCAATGAATTACTGGTCACTCCTGGTAAAACAAGGTTTCCAACTTTAAACCTCCTTGACAAAGCTCCACCATTAAAAGTTCCCATCGTTGGCTGCACATGATGCTCCCTTATTGATTCTCGCACAGCACGGACTGCACTTGTGTTTCTCTGCGCTTATGACACACGCTCTCCCGCCAGCGGTTAAGCGGTGAACAAAAGGAAAATAAATGTGTGACAAAGTGTCCCTAAAAGGCGTGACTCCGTGTACCGGTGGAGCTAAATGAAAAACGCGCAGGCCGTAATTTTGGAGTGATGCGAGCGCTGGAAAAGTCGCACCTGTGATGAATCCGCACGCGGAGCGAGGAATTAAAGGAGCTACAGAGAACACACATTGTTAGCGCGGAAAGCGGACAGATGAGTGACCAGGCCGTCTGGAAGACGGATCCCTTTGTTCTGGCGCGCTCTGCAGAAATCTCTGTGACTAATTTGGCACCGCGACCACGATGGCCGTCCCCGCTGCAGGGCTCCTTCTGCTGCCTAGAGCGAATATCGCATTTCCAGTGCTTTATCCGCTCCTGCGCTGCGGTCCTGGAGCACGGGGTTGCGCCGCAGTGTGGTTCGATCTCACCTGCATTTTCCCACCCGTGGTTCTTGGCGGCGACCCCACTTTCCACTTTTTATTTTTTAATACCCCTACCTTTGACCTTTGTCCAAGTCGCCTTAAAGGTTTCAATGCCAACCCCCCCCCCCCTTCCCCCCAACCCCTCATTGCAAATGCAAAGAATATTCCCGAAAAACGATATTTGATGATAAATTCGAAATGTCATTATTTTTTTTATTAAAGAAATCTCCAATTCTTATATTCTCTTCAGACTTCCTTATTTGTCCATTATTTACTTATTTGTCCGTACAGATTGCAAGTTAAACAATAGTTGTTGTTGTTGTTGTTGTTGTTGTTGTATAGCCCTGGACAGTTCTCTCGAACAAGCCCGTGGCACACATACAGCCGATCGGTCTCCTATGAGTGACCCACAGATCCCCCACATCCAGGATGGTGTACCCTCGCCTTCACGAAGTCAGGGTCACGACAGAGACAGAGACAGAGACAGAGAGACACTCAGACAGACTTTGGCTTTTATGGCCTTTTATTACAAAAGTATAAAAGAAAGATTCCTTGCAGTCAAAATCAAAAGAAACAAACTAGCTACAGACAATTTTACCATCGGAGAAACCAAAACCAACAAAACGCTAAGCTACCAAAAATAAGCACAAATGATATTTAGTAACGACTAGAGAGAAAGCACCAAGCGACCATCAGATATTTTACAAAAATCATCATTTATACACCATAATCTTTCAAAGAGTTCGAGTTGGCTGGAAAACAAGTAACAGTGAAAATGAAGTTTATCCGGCTTTCACAAAGTGCTCTGAACATTGCTGGAATATATGTACTGTACAAATCATTCTATATCTTTGATTTCCGAGTTTTGTAAATTTCCAATTTTGCTTGGGAAATGAAAAAGTTTGCAAGAATTGTTGCTTGGATGTTAAAGGGGCCACTTGGACCAAAAATGAAAATTTGAAAAACTCAAAGCAAGAGAAAGACGTGCAAATAGCACTTTCAAGAAAATAAAAAGAGTAGTTGAACGATTGCATCAAAACTATGCATGGGACAAGGTTTCACTCAGTGAGAGACAGACAGGGAGAGAAGAGATGGACAAGAGGGAAAGGGCCGGTCCATGGGCACCTATCGGCACTCTGACCGTGACCGTGCTGCTCTGACAAATCCAGGCAGAAGGGAAGAATGGGGAAGATTTTGCCCCATGCTTGCGTTGGGGGGTACAACCACCGTGAAGAGGCATCCCCGATAGATGTAGTTACACAATATTTCACAAGTTTAGTCACCCAATCAGAAGCGGGTTATTTCGACTTTAACAAGTGTCACGCCTAGGTCCCCCGTCGGTGAAGTGATGTGAGTTGACAAAGTGGAAGACGCAGAAAACATGCTATGATATGATATTTCGCTCACAAGGTTCAGACATACATGGAGGCGGCCATCTTGGATTTTGACGTGGCGACCCAATTTTCAATAGCGTTCTTACTTATGCCTAGATACACCCACACACCAGATTAGAAGTTGGTACTTCGCTTATTTTTCAAGATATTCATCTCACAAGGTTCAGACATACATGGCGGCGGCCATCTTGGATTTTGACGTGGCGACCCAATTTTAAACAGCGTTCTTCCTTGTGCCTAGATACACCCACACACCAAATTATAAGTTGGTACTTCGCTTATTTTTAAAGATATTCATCTCACAAGGTTCAGACATACATGGCGGCGGCCATCTTGTATTTTGACGTGGCGACCCAATTTTCAATAGCATTCTTGCTTGTGCCTATATACACCCACACACCAGATTAGAAGTTGGTACTTCGCTTATTTTTCAAGATATTTCGCTCACAAGGTTCAGACATATATATGGTGGCGGCCATCTTGGATTTTGACGTGGCGCCCCAATTTTCAATAGCGTTCTTCCTTATGCCGAGATACACCCACACACCAAATTAGAAGTTGGTACTTCGCTTATTTTTCTAGATATTCATCTCACAAGGTTCAGACATACATGCGGCGGCCATCTTGGATTTTGACGTGGCGACCCAATTTTCAATAGCGTTCTTCCTTATGCCTAGATACACCCACAAATCAGATTAGAAGTTGGTACTTCGCTTATTTTTCAAGATATTCATCTCACAAGGTTCAGACATACATTGCATCAGACATACATGGCGGCGGCCATCTTGGATTTTGACGTGGGTTGCACCCACACACCAAGTTCGAATGCGGTCCTTCGCTTATGCATGCACGCACGTCCGCACGCACGCACGCCCGCACGCAAACACGCACGCCCGCACGCACACACGGACGAACGGACGGACACACAGACGGAGGGGAAAACCATAGTCCCCCTTTCGCTCCGCTGTG
>NC_136264.1:59413428-59510928 GCF_964187855.1 Myxine glutinosa | reverse complement strand
TGAAATTTTCGGATGTGCAAAATAGGGTGGAAGAATCATAATAAGAAAAACTCTAGCAGTAATAATAGGTTACTCTCCATTTCATGGAGGGTAAACCTAACTAGAACTGCCACTTTAAAACTGCTGGCAGTGATGACCGGTTTACTCGCACCCACTTTTGATGCAACCCCACTGTTGATACAACCCCACTTTTGATACAACCCCACTTGTGATACAACCCCACTTTCATTGGACATGCTTTGACACAACCCCCTTGGATACAACCCCGACACACACACACACACACACACACACACACACACACACACACACACACACACACACACCCTACCCCCTCCCACACACACACCCACACCCCTCCCCCCACATGCACACCCTTCCAAACACACACACACACCCACACACACACCCACACACCCACATCCCTCCCCACACACACACACACATCCCTCCCCACACACACACACACATACATCCCCCCTACACACACACACACACACACACACACACACACACACACACACACACACACACACACACACACACACGCACACACACATACACACATCCCCCCTAACCCCACCCACACCCCTACCCCCAAACACACACACACACACACACACAACCAACCCCCCCCCCCCCCCCCACCTACACACAAACACACACATACATCCCTCCACCCCCCCACACACACACATCCCCCCTACACACACACACGCTTATTTTTCAAGATAAGCAGGTTGCAAGGTCAGACATACATATGGTGGCGGCCATCTTGGATTTTGACGTGGCGACCCAATTTTCGATAGCGTTCTTCCTTGTGCCTAGATACACCCACACACCAAATTAGAAGTTGCTACTTCGCTTATTTTTCAAGATATGCAGGTTGCAAGGTTCAGACATACATGGTGGCGGCCATCTTGGATTTTGCCGTGGCGACCCAATTTTCAATAGCTGGCGCATGCGCAGATGGGTTGCACTGCGATGCCACTGAAAAGCGACTGAGAAAACCGCGCATGCGCAGATCGCGGACATGATTCATTTCGATTTATATCTTTATTTAATTTCCGAAAAGACGTCTGAATTCGAAAATCGCGTGATGACGTCACGACGTAAATGCATTTCTTCATATAACTTCAGATCGGCTGGATGGATTGTGACGAAATAAACGGCATCGTGTAGGGCATTTATTTGCGCAAATTTCAAGACCAATTACGACCATGACAGCCATTTCCTTCTCGCACAGCACCTTACGTAATATGTGGATGGATGTTTGCATATGCGCAAATGGGCCATTGTATTTTCGTGTATAACGTACGCGCCTTGATGGGCTTACTTTCAGTGAAATACGATCGAGTTAAAAATAGTCAGAATTTGAGCAAATCTGTTTCATTTGTTTGTTAATATGCCTCATCTATTGACAAATATGCAATTATAATTTTTTTGGAAGTTCAAATGACCGCGGGAGATCGCGTTATCGTGAGCACGTTATGGAAAGACAAAATGGTGTGTTTCTTCTTCTTTGAACAATAAAGACTTATAGCTTCGCGACCGTACATCCAATCATCTTGAAATTTTGCACACTTGTTACTCTTCATGATTTCTACTACAGTATGAAGTTTCACGTCGATCAACAAAGCGATTCAAGAGATATCCATTTTTTTTTTTTAAAAATCGTTTAATTAACGATATCTGCCAAACCACGTGACCTATCGCAAATTCTAAAATGACATTTTAGTAGACTGACATGCTGAACAGACCTGTGAAGTTTCTCCTCGATTGGATCAAAAATGAGGGAGGAGCTACGTTTTAAAGGTTCATGCTTTAAACCGTCATAACTCTGAAACCATGTGTCGGATGACGTCGCCCTCGCTGACTTTTTTGTTCGTCATGGGCATGCGATTCTGCTTGCAAAGATTGGCCTCGATCTGTTCAGCCGTTGCAGAGAAAAAGGGGTTTTCGTGTTTTCACGAAAAACAAGATGGCGGCCGAAGCACGTGACCTGCCACGTCATAATTACCATTAAAATATTCTACAGACCGAGTCCCTCCTATGGTGAAAATTTTATCTCAATCGGCCCTATTATTGCAGAGAAAATGTTTTTTAAAGGAAATTAAAACTGAAAATGGCAAACGCACTGATGTCGGATGATGTCGTGGCCTGGGAGGACAAAATGGTGTGTTTCTTCTTCTTTCAACAATAAAGACTTATAGCTTCACGACCGTACATCCAATCATCTTGAAATTTTGCACACTTGTTCCGCTTCATGAGAGCTACAATCCATTAAAGATTCAAGTCGATCCATGCAGTGGTTCAAGAGTTACAAGCTTTTTTAAATTTAACTTCCATTATTTATTGCGGCCAAACCATGTGACTTATCAAAACGTCTCAAGTAACGTTGAAACATCCCCCCATGAGGAACATTTGTGTAAAGTTTGCACTCGATATCTCCACAAATTATGGAGGTGATTCCATTTCTAATTTGAGCTTTAAAACGTCATAACTCTGAAACCACGTGTCGGATGACGTCGTGCTCGCTGACTTTTTTTGTTTGTCATGGGTATGCGAATACGCATGCCAAGATTGGGCTCGATCCGTTCAGCCGTTGTGGAGAAAAATGGTTTTTTGTGTTTTTTCACGGAAAACAAGATGGCGGCCGAACCATGTGACGTATGACTTCGAAAATTTTCGCATTCTGAGTTTTTTTTAACTAAGCATCTGGGAAAAAAATCCCATTTTCGGGGGAGAAAATTTTTTGTTTGACGAATTCTTACCTCTTAACGTTAGCATTTTTAATATACTCGATACACAAGTCTTTTGTTCCCATTGAAGAGTTCTTTAGAATGAGCCATTCCTCAAATTTTTCCATTGAGCCGTTGCGGAGATACAGAGGGGAAAAGTTGAATTTGTTTTACAAGATGGCGCCCACACCACGTGACCTATGACGTCATAATTAGCATGAAAAAATTCTAGGAGACGAGGCGATCATTTGATGAAAATTTCATGCCAATCCGACCAGCGGTTGCTGAGAACATTAATTATGAACTTTTCGGAGGTGCAAAATAGGGCGGAAGAATAATAATAAGAAAAACTCTAGCAGTAATAATAGGTTTCTCTCCATTTCATGGAGAGTAAACCTAATAATAACAAGTGAATCCTCTTGGATTGCGCTGAGGTTCGGGCATGGAATTTCTAGGAGGAAGTATAATTTGTATGCAATGAAAGTACATGTAATATGGGATCGAGTAAGATCGAGTAAGCTTCACCAGTGCGCGTGCGCGAATTTACGTCACGTCGGCAGCGAGAAGGGGTTCCCCAACACGAACCAATCAGGAACTGCCACGTCACACTTATATGATCTCAGAATTCCTGTGACAGGAATTCGCGTTACACTGGCTGGAAGTCATTCGCTAGAGGCGCTTCCTCAGCGCTAATAATAATAATAAGTTCATTGGCCCTATTCAGACTTTGTACATTATCCATCACTTTCCCCGCCGTGAGTGCTTTCCTACATCTGCGGTCTCTACAAGCCCAATTTCCACTACTGCTTCGAATGATTCGGACTTAATTTATTTTTCCTCGACGACCGCTGGCTTTATTAAAATTCCCTCTTCCACCTCAGCGGTCGCCGGCTTCCCCACACCCCGGGTCGTGATCTCTATACCCATCCAGTTACCTGTGCCTTGCTCTGACTCGCTCAACCTGCACTCCTCGACCCGTGTTACCCCGTCACGCACCCTTGGGACCTTCTCGCCCAACCCATACGCCGATTTTATGGTTACCAGTACTTGTACAAAAAAGCTCTGCAGGTCCACAACCCATACTTGCGCAGCGGGCGTGGCTACCGCGGCCACGTGCGAGCCGCCGCCATTTTGTGCGCCTGAACTCCCAGCTACCGAATGCATATTGCGCTCCTCCTCCATGATTCCCACAGCCTCCCTGGGGTCCTGGGTCGACTCCAAACCATCTTCTAACTCCCCTACCAGCATCCGGTCGCCTTGATTATCCATGGCACGATTTTAAAATTTAGATTTTATAATAAAATTTCAGCCGCTCATAATTTCGAGTGCGTTAAGCGCACTTCGGGTCCGAATCTCACTCCCCGACACCAATTGTTACGGAAACGGGGACGGCGCTCCCCTTAGCAAGGGGGGGGGGGTTAATCCCTCTTCTATTTGCACTGGCCGTCTCCGATCCTGAAGCTTCCCCGCTCCCCTGTGGGGTGGGATTGGCCGAAGCGATTGGTCAAGGGATTCCCGTACACCCCCGCCATTCCCTCCACAAGGCAGGTGGGTAACTCCGCCCAAAACCACGGAGAAGATGGTATTTTGTCGAGCGGTTTTAGCAGCCGTGGTTCGAGCCATTTATCAAGGGACTAACCCCGATTCATAAAGCGTTGACCGAAATCGCACCACAGGAACTCAATTGGGAAATCTCTAAAGTGATCGGATGAGAAAGAAGAAATCAAAGAATGGAGGAACAGATATTTATTATTATTTACACAAACCCAAAGAAAAAAAGAAGAACGAAGTAATTTACAGGGAATGGAAGGAGCAGAAGGACACAGAGCAATTCTTACTTACACAGTCTTACTTAAACCCACAGGACAAACAAACAGACTCACACGAATGGGGAATGAAGGCAGGAACAAATGGCTGGAAGGAGAGGAAGGTTCAGGTCCGGGCAGAACGGCAGGCTGGAGGTGAACGGCCGCCGACTCCCCCGCAATCTGGTTCACACAGCAGGTTTTGCGTGCAGCAGCGCGTCAGGGCTTCACGTGCAGGAGCAGAGTCTCTCAGGCCTCGTACGTCCTCCGAAGCTCTCAGCAGGACCGCCACCTGCGCAAGCGCCTCCCCCAAACTCTCTTTGCAGAACTGCTTGCCACGGAACTCCTCAACTCTTCAACTCTGGTGGAGGCTCCGCGCAACGGGTTATATAGGCCACACCCCGGAACGTTCGAGAACCTGCTCGATGTTTCTTGGTCACGCCTCTCAAGCCATACCCCTGATCTCTGGTTGGTCGTTTGGGGGCTCCACCCTTGATGACAAGGTGGGGCGACGCCCTTCTTCTCCGAGTTGGAGCACATGTTGAATGGCGGCGAATGCAGTTGGTAATGCAGTTGGCAATGGAGGCAATGCAGTTGGCAATGGAGGCAATGCAGTTGGCAATGGGGCTCTATCTTATTTCATTTGGTGCAGCGCAAGGTCAACTAGTGGAGACACAGCCTTAACTGATACACATAATAAAGAAATAACTATAGAGAGGTTCTATGGTGGCCTACGTGTGTGCGATGGACTAACTAAAGGACGACCTTTGATCTTTACATGAATGGAGGTATTTACAGGAATCATTACATTATTTACAATGGGGGTATATTTACAATGAATGACACACAGTGCACGGTTTCCCAAATCCGTTACAATATATATATATATATATATATATATATATATATATATATATATATATATATATATATATATATATATATATATATATATATATATATATTGTTGCGGTTTTGAGGGTGTACATATAACATCATTAAATGTTAAAGGTTTGCCCCCATAGTTAGTCCACAAGCAACACGTAGGCCCATTTAGGATATTAGTTATGTCATAGTCTGTGTGAGTAAAAGGCCATTTCCCTAGTAACATCTGCGTTGTGTAAAATAAATAAGATAGGTCCCCTTTCATTTTGCCTCCACGCTCCAAATCTACCTCGTTGGGCAGAATCCATCCCGCGCCCCATTTTGGCTATTGCACCTCGCATTAGGATGCTCCCTAGTCAAATGACATGAGGTAGGCCTGAGAGAGGGAGGAGCGTGGGGTCGGGGTGTGGCGGCGTCGAGGGTGGAGCGGCGGAGACAGCAATGGTAAGAGCCATAACCAATCAGGGCTCTAAGGGCATGGCGTGAGGGGCGTGGTAAGGGCGTGGCTGGCAAGTTACGGAGGGTTCGCTGGGCGGCGCTATATAAGCGCACGACAAAGCCCTTGAACAGGACTGGAAGGAAATTGCGGTTTATTGTAAAGGACTCACTCGCTAAAGGACGTGTTGGGAGAGCGCACTGTAAGAGGACTTGAGGAGGACTTCTGTGGGACAGCAGTGTTAGTTAGGTCCAAAACTTCAATTCCGTGACCATTTTCTGGCTAGTAAGGTTTGACGATTGATTTGACTTCTATTGACATTTTATAACAAAAATAGCCTCTATGTCCCTCCCAAAAATCCCGGCATTTTTCGCCAGAGGCCCGAATCCAAGATGACCGCCGGCACTATCTTGAAAAATTAAGTTTTGAACCAGAACACCTAGAATCACGTACAAAGACACTTTTTTGGGTAATTTGACCACGAGGATTCCGAATCTGACATTAGTTTGACGTTATGACATTATTTTGACCCAGAAATCTAAGATGGCCACCATCCAGTAGGGCGAAAATGCAACTTTTGTACTTAAACATGTTAAAGAAACTACCTCCATAAGGATATCTTGCGGAGTGTGGGTGAGGAAGGGTCGAATGGAAAGGAGTCAAACTCATGTATGCAGGCTACCAGGTCCTGCACGCACTGCTCATCTTCTCGCATTCGTTTTGGGCCACATTCAATGTGCTTCCTCTTGGCTTTTTTTCGGCTAACTGCTAACATCGATGGCGGAGAGTGCTGCTTCAACATATGAACCACCCCCAGACGTGTCATAGACTAGGTCGCTCTGGTTTCTCTGAGGGCGGGAGTGGAAGCCGATCTTGCCCTCAAACTCCCGGGTCAGGATATCTTTGATAAAGGATGACTTGATGCTGGATGTTGAGAAGCCATACCGAGATATGATAGAGCTGTAGTCTTTGAGGAGGCTCTGTAGTGACCTTAGCTCACGTTCCTCAAAGATAACTGTTCTGATGTGGTCAAAGAAGATAGTCTGAGCCTCAAGGAGATTGACATTGTGCATGCATGGGAGTTTGTCATCTTCACTCATTTTCTGGTAACTACGCACATATTTCAACCAGCATTTGTTGTAATATCTGATCTCAATCGCATATGGGTCATCAGCTGCATAATCGATCACACAGTTGATTCTGTCTCACATGCTCTGATCTTCGAGGACCACCGTGTGACTCTTGAACGTTGCCCATGCATTATCATACGAAATCAGGGACAGCTTTGATTCTGGGTGCTTTGCCGACTCTGGTTTACAGCACCAGACACATTTTGTTTTTTCATGTATCAGCCCTTCTACACTTGTTCGCAGCCGCTTGGCAGGTGGAGAAGCAGCCGGGGGGAAAGCCTCAGACATGGACGAAGACTGAGATTGGCATTCCTTGACTTCTCGTTTTTTATGTCTTGTCTTGGCCTGCTCCAGTTTATTAGCATTCCATAAGGTCAGCCTACATGATTTATGGACACATTGTCTGCCGGGACCATTATCCCAATTGACTGTTGCATAAACGTCTCCGAACTTGTCAAGACCGCTCCATAACAGGGCTTTTTTCTTGAGATTTTCCCAACTCTCAATGGAGGTAACGACATCAGTGGCTTCATTGCAAAGCCCGCCACACTGGAGGACACATGGAACGGTGGACATTCTCTTGACAGCTATCTTCTGAATACTGTTCGAGTGGCCTTTTCCGAGTTTCCGAGTGGCCTTTCCGAGACCTTTTCCTATTCCTTTTCCTTTCGAGCCCTTTTCGCTCTACTGGATGGTGGCCATCTTGGATTTCTGGGTCAAAATAATGTCATAACGTCAAACTAATGTCAGATTCGGAATCCTCGTGGTCAAATTACCCAAAAAAGTGTCTTTGTACATGATTCTAGGTGTTCTGGTTCAAAACTTAATTTTTCAAGATAGTGCCGGCGGTCATCTTGGATTCGGGCCTCTGGCGAAAAATGCCGGGATTTTTGGGAGGGACATAGAGGCTATTTTTGCTATAAAATGTCAATAGAAGTCAAATCAATCGTCAAACCTTACTAGCCAGAAAATGGTCACGGAATTGAAATTTTGGACCTAACTATGTGTGAAGAACTGGAAGGAATTGCGCCTTGCATATGAACTTGTATTGGGAGCACATACAAATTCGTATTGGGAGCGCATATAGAACCTTCAGTTCACGAGACAATGACGCTGACAAGAACGATCAGCGGCTCCCAAGCGGAGAACCGCGAATTCCCAAGCGAAATCCACGCCACACACGAGAACCAGGCCAATGGCTGGTGCGAGGTGAAATGGCTGGTGCGAGGTGAAATGGCGGACGGGCCCGTAATGGAGGCGTACCGTCTCTCCCGTGATGATTCACTTTCGGAACCAACAGCCAAAACCCGTCACGCAAGTTTATCTCCCCAGCAATAATGACACTGTCCCAGGAATCCCTTTCCCGGGGAAACGAATATTAGTTCGTGACCAACGTCCACCAGCGTCCGCTCGACACCTCGAAGCAGATCGGCGTTTCTTTCCCGATCTCACTGAGTCCGCTCCAGCCTCTTCTTCTTCTCTCTCTTCCGGTTTCTCCCGATCCATTTCGTTTTTCTTTTGAAACACTAATTTTTACCTTTTTTTTTTTTTTTTTTTTTTTTTTTTTTTGTATACAAGGTCGAGGCTCGTGAAAGAGCGAACATTAATCACACAGAAAGACAAACCGACACATAAAACATATAACATAGGGAGCGGTAGACAAGATGGGGAGAGAGGGGGAAGGACACAAACACAACATTTGAGAGCAGGGACCGAGAGACATGGAGACATCGAGAGATCTGAGAGAGGGCGAGGGCTTTGGGGGGGGGGGGGGCGTGGGAAGGGGGCGGTGGGAGAGGTATAAAACATATGGACACTGCCAGGACTTCCAGGAAAGAAGTTGGAATTCCAAACAAGGTGGATCTGGGGTGAATTAGCGGGGGTAGAAAAGATCAAGGTTTTGGATGGGGGAAGATAAGAGATGGTGGTGAACAGCTGTTTTAAAGACCTGGAGGGAGGAGTGGGATTGAAGGGAGTGAGGGAGTTTGTTCCAGAGGCGGGAGAAAAGAGGAATGAAAGAGTGAAGGTGAGCAGAGAGCCGAGATTTCGGCAGTTTAACCATCAGAGGGTTGCTGGCAGATCTTGTGCGACCTGTAGGAATATTTGGGGGACAGAGCACAGAGAGAGCTGGGGGTGCAAGGCCGGAGAGGAGTCGGTAGAAGACAGAAAGACCACCTACCTGCCTGCGGTGAGTGAGTGAAAGGCCCTCAGAGATAGCTTCATCGCGGGAGATTCCAATAATTCTGAAAGCTTTGGTTTCAACAGCGTGAAGCCGAGCTAGGTGTGAGGCAGGAGCACCGGCCCATAGGGGAGAACAGTATTCCATTGAGCTGCGGATGAAAGCCTTGTATGTGGTGAGGAGCTCAGGTGTGCCGAGGAAGGACTTCGCACGACGGAGGATGCCCAGTCGGCGACTGGCTTTGGAGGCCAGCTTGGAAATGTGGTTTTCCCAAGAAAGATCATGGCAGATAGTGAGACCCAAAATCTTGAGCGACAGAACTTCTTGGAGAGGATTGTTGAGAAAGTAGATGGGAGGGTTGTCCAGTCGATCTTTTCGGAGAGACATAGTAAGAGTGTGAGATTTGTCAGGATTGAAAGACATGTTCCACTTGTTTGACCAGTCTGTGATTTTGTCCAGGTCTTCAGAGAGTGAGGAGGCAGCAGACTGCCGATCTGAGGGAAGAGGAATGGAGCGGCAGAGAGTGGAGTCATCAGCAAAGAGATAGAGAGGATTTTCGAGAGAGTCAGAGAGATCATTGATGAAGACCAGAAAAAGCACGGGGCCCAGAACACTGCCTTGGGGAACTCCAGCCTGAACAGGAAGAGGAGATGAGAGAAACCCATTCAGGGCCACACGTTGACGACGACTAGAGAGGAAGTCCGCCAGCCATGCGTGGAGATTTCCATGGATACCAAAGGAGGAGAGTTTGGTGAGCAGAGCGGGGTGCCAGACCGTGTCGAAGGCACGTGATATGTCGAGGGAGACAGCTCTAATTTCCTGTTTGGCATTGAGGACCTCCATCCATTGTTGAGACAGCAGAAGCAGCATGTCCAGAGTAGAGTGACCTGGTCTGAAACCAAATTGATGATCAGAGATCAAGCCATTGGAGAAGAGGAAAGATTTCATATCCGAAGCAATGATGGATTCCATGACTTTGCTGATAATTGGGAGAAGGCTGATTGGTCTGTAGTTGCTAGGATCTGTTTTTGCACCTTTTTTGTGCAAAGCGGTGATGTTGGCTGATTTCCAAGCAGATGGCAGTTGACCTTGAGCAAAAGAGAGGGTGAAGAGAACAGAGAGAGGGTGAGATAGAGCAGCAGAGCAGGATTTTAGGACCCGTGGGCTGATGCCGTCGGGTCCAGTTGCAGAATCAGAGTCGAGGGTTGACAGAAGCTTTTCCACCTTGTCAGGAGGAAAGGACACGGAGTCCAGGAGCAGCAGGGTACGACTGGGTATGGTGGGTACAGAGAGGGATGGGTTTGGGACACAAGATTTAGAGGCAAACACAGAGTTGAGGCATTCAGTTTTTCACGTGCGGAGTCAGCTGTGTAGCCGTTTGAGGTAAGGGAGGGGATGGAGGGGGAACAAACACCAGAAACGGATTTGACCAGACGCCACCAGGATTTGGAAGAGGGAGACAGATAAGAGAGTTCGGTCTTGAGAACGGAGAGATATTGTTTCCTGGCTCTCCTGAGGGTGGACACACACTTGTTTCGGGCTTTGTGAAAGGAAATGAGATTTCCTTCCGTTGGATTTGCTTTCCAGGAGACGAAGGCAAGTTGTTTCTGGGCAACAGCCTCACCACAAGATTCCGTGTACCATGGACGGGAGGAAGGGTATGACAACTGAAGACGAGATGGGATAAATCTGTGCATGAGAGAGAGCAATTTACTTTGGAAGAATTCCCAGGATGAGTTGATGTCAGAGGTGGTAGAGATGGGAGACCAGTCCAGATGATTGATGGCTGCTTGAAGACCGTGCCAGTTGGCCTGAGTGAAATGCCAGACTCGTCGACGCTGAGCAGGCTCCCTGAGGATGGTCAGAGAGATGTCCACTTTAACAAGGACATGATCAGATGATCCGATCGGAGCAGAAGAAGAGCAGCAGACATTTTCAGGGAAGTTAGTCATAACCAAGTCCAGAAGAGAAGATGTTCCGTTGACTGAGATCCGGGTCGGGAAATTGACAGATTGTGTCAGTCCCAGTGAGTCGCAGAAGTCCTTTGCTGAGGAGCCATGGCTGGTGAGAGAGGTACCCACACCCAGCCAACTGGCATGATGACAGTTGAAATCACCACATATGAGGAAGAGAGAGTTGGGATGAGTAGATTGAAGTTGGTCCATATCATCAGACAGCGAGATGTAGATGGAGTCATCACTGTTTGGTGGACGGTACAACACACATATGAACAAGAGGTGGGAGCGAAGGGGAAGCCGTAGCCAGAGGTATTCCTGGGGGTGAGGTGGAGAGAGTGCAGTGCAGGGCGAGTGAGGAAGAGAGTTTTTGATAAAGATAGCAACCCCGCCTCCAGGACGAGGCTCAGGTCTATCATACCGGAGGAGGGAGTAGCCCGGGAGAGATACTATGGAATCAGAGACATCATAAAGGAGGAAAGTTTCTGTTAAGCAGATCACGTCTGGTTTGACAGAAGCAACCTGTATGGAGAGATCAGTTAAGTTTGAACGAAGGCCCCGGATGTTTGAGGTCCATACCGTCAATGAAGAGGAAGGGGGAGCATCAGATACAGAACAGGGGGGAGGAGGGGTAGGGTAAGATGTGGAGGAGGTGGAAGAGGTAGGGAGAGCTGTTGAAGGTGTGTCAGAGATTTCAGAATAGCTCGGAGAAAGGGAAGGATGGGGCGGACAAAAGGTTTGATGGTGATTGGGTGAGCCACAATGAGGTGTTATTTGAGGAGGGGGAAGAGCGAGGCAGAAGGTTGGGGGAGATGGAGGTGAGAGTTTGAAGGGGGAAGAAGCGGGGAGGACGCTTTGAGGAGGGGGAGTGAGAGGGGGGAAATTGAGAAGCAATGAGGGTGGGGAGATTTGAAGGGGAGGGGTGAGGGGGGAGTTTGGGAGGGAAGGGGCAAGGGGAGGGATTTGAAAGGGATGGGATATGGGGGAGATTTGGAGGGGAGGGGTGAGGCAGGAGTCTAGGAGGGGAGGGGCGAGGCGGCGTCTTGGCGGGGAGGGGTGAGGGGGTAGTTTAGGAGGGAGGGGGCAAGGGGGGAGATTTGAAAGGGATGGGTGATGGGGAAGATTTGGAGGGGAGGGGTGATGGGGAAGATTTGGAGGGGAGGGGTTATGGGGAAGATTTGGAGGGGAGCGGTGAGATTGGATTTTTGAAAGTGTACGATTTATGGGAAACGAACATTTATTGCAAAATGAGTTTCTTGTGACCTTCGAGTTAAAAATACGTTTAAGGACGCTGGATGGAGGATGGAGTGCAGGAGAGTTTAGGGAATGTAGAAAAAAGGCACTATAGGAGATGGATATTTTTTTTGGGATGAATTGATTTGGTGAGCAAGTCGAAAGCAGCCTTTTAAAGAAGAAGAAGAAAAAGGTGTTATAAAATATGACGGAATACATAACTTGAGGGGAAAGTGTAAACATTGAAGGTTAATGAGTGAAAACTATCTGGGGAAATGGGGGAGAAACACGTGGTCGAAGAACGAACGAACGAATAAGAATGAATAAACGAATGAGAACAGAGAAGGGAATTTTTTTTTTTTTTTTTTTTTTTTTTGAGTTGAGATTTACACAAGGAAGTAGGCTATGGGTGAAAAGCCTGGGAATACAGAGAACGAAAGTTATTGGATCACAAAAGACGGACCGCTGAGAGAAAAACAAAGCCTCAAGGTTGTACAGTGCACACTGTACAAGGCCTCAAGACACGACACGGCAAACAGACGATCAATTTATGAAAGATAAACACCGAGAAACAACCAAAGTTGCACACAATAACTTCACACACCGAAAGATAAATACAGTTTCGACAAAATACAATTGTGAACAGACTTAACTTCGA
The DNA here is from genome assembly GCF_964187855.1 of Myxine glutinosa. Classification (NCBI taxonomy): domain Eukaryota; kingdom Metazoa; phylum Chordata; class Myxini; order Myxiniformes; family Myxinidae; genus Myxine; species Myxine glutinosa. The sequence goes on along the minus strand of NC_136264.1, from coordinate 59,497,906 downwards.
AAAACGTGGAGACCGTGTGGAGCTTCGAAAATCCCTGCCGCCGTCTCCAAGATCTCGCGAGATCTTCCCGAGATCGCGAGATCTTCCCGAGCAACAATAACTAATATTCCCCTTTGAAGACAGTTATCTTCATTTCACACTCAAACTGTAACAATGATAGTATATGAAACTAAAAATGCTTCCAGTGGATGAAAACCACAAAGACGGAAGTGACGAATCCGTAACACTCCCCACCCTCAAGAAAGAAAGTTTGAACAGAGTGAAAACTTTATTTTCATGCAAAAACCCTCTTTAACAAACAAAAGTAAAACTCACCCAAAACTACCAATCAACCTATGGCTGATCAACTCACGTGAGCAACAATAACTAATATTCCCCAGAAGAAAGCAACAAAACTTTCAAACAATCTACAGGAATTTTCAAAGTTAGTTTACTCTGGATAAAGCATCTTCAATGACATTGTCCCTGCCCTTTACATGCTCAATTTCCAAGTTGAACTCCTGCAAAGACAAACTCCATCTCATCAAACTCTGATTTTTATTTTTCATTTTTTGAATGAAGGTTAAGGGGTTGTGATCAGTGAAGACTTTTATAGGAAAGGTAGTAGTTTCCAGATACACCTCATAGGCTAGCAGCGCTAGCAGCAGAGCAAGGGTCTCTTTTTCCACAGTGGCATAATTTGCCTGATGTTTGTTGAACGTTTTCGAATAGTAGCTCCCCGGGTGATCCACGCCATCATCATCTTCCTGTAATAGAACTGCCCCAGTCCCCACATCATTTGCATCAATGGCCAACTTGAAAGGTGCTTGAAAATCCGGCGCTGCTAGGACAGGAGAGCTCATTAATATCGCATTGACGTGGGCAAAGGCAGCCTGGCATTTGTCATCCCAAACAAACTTGGTCTCCTTCCTCAGCAAATTCGATAAAGGGGCTACCACATCAGAAAAATTCCTGCAGAACCGCCGGTACCAACCAGCCATACCCAAGAATCTCATAAGCTCCTTCTTCCCTTTTGGAACTTAGAAGCGATCAATGGCTTCTATCTTGGCTGTCACCGGTTGCACCTGACCCTGACCTACTACATGGCCTAGGAACACCACCTGTGCTTTTACAAACTCACTCTTAGATAGTTGATGGTCAACCCTGCCTCGGTCAGTTTCTTGAAAAATACCTGAATTTGTTTAAGATGATCTTCCATGGTAATGGTGTGGATGATGACATCATCCAGATAAGCCTCCACCCCTCAAGGTCTGCAATAAGCTTATTAATCAGCTGTTGAAATGTAGCACGCCCGTTTTTCAATCCAAAGTGAAGAACCTTGTACTGATACAACCCATTTGGTGTGACTAAAGCCGAGATTTCCTTGGCTCTATCAGTAAGAGGAATCTGCCAATACCCTTTCAGCAAGTCAAACTTAGTTACAAATTTAGCTGGGCCTATTCTATCAATACAGTCATCAATCCTCGGGATGGGATATGAGTCGGTCTTGGTCACTGCATTAACCCGTTTTAAATCCGTACAACAGCGAAAACTGCCATCGGGTTTTGGAACCAACACACATGGTGAGCTCCATTCACTGCTGCTTGGTTCGATTATGTCATTCTCCAACATATACTGGACCTCCTTCCGAAGATACTCCATCTTCACAGGATTCATCTGATAGGGGTGTTGCTTCACAGGAGTGGCTTACCCCACCTCAATATCATGATATACCAAGTCATTACGACCAGGTACATCTGTGAACAAATGTGCAAACTCAAAAATTAGGCAGGATAGTTGTCCTTGTTGTTCCCTCGTCAAATGACCTAATTTCTCATATAAATTACTCAACACTTCCGTGTTCGTCAATCTGGGACAAGCCTGGTCTTCAATGTTATCAAACTTCACACCGGCCTCAACCTCTGGATTCTCTTGCACCCCAACTACAGGCACGACAGGTGAGACAGGAACCATTTTTTCCACAGGCTTCCTCTCATAATATTTCTTCAGTTGAGTGACATGACACAGCTGCTGCTTTTTCCGTCAGTCGGGAGTTGTCACCGCGTAATCTGTTTCATTAACCCTCCTTTCGATTGCATAGGGACCAAAATACCGAGCCTGTAGTGGCTGACCTGGAACAGGAAGCAACACGAACACCCGGTCCTCAGTACTGAAATTTCTTATCTGAGATTTATTGTCATGTCTCACTTTCGTTTTATCCTGTGTCACTTTCAAGTTTCCTCTTGCAACTTCACAAGCCTTTGCCAATCTGTGCCCAACCGTTGACACATACTCTACCACTGTTGACTGCGACTCCTCCTGTAGCCACTGTTCTTTCACCAATTTCAATGGTCCTCGAACGGTGTGTCCAAACACAAGTTCAAAAGGACTGAATCCCAATGACTCCAGAAACATATTCCCTCGTAGCAAACAACAATAAGGGTATTCCCTCATCCCAATCCTTGTCACATTCAAAACATTACATTCTGATCATATTCTTCAATGTCTGGTGAAACCTTTCCAAGGCCCCGTGGCTCTCGGGATGGTAAATACTTGATCTTACTTGCTCCACTCCCAACAGGTGTACCACTTGCTGAAAAAGCGTTTACATGAAATTGGAACCCTGATCAGACTGGACGACCTTAGGTAGGCCAACCAAAGTGAAAAATTTAATCAAGGCCTTCGCAATAACTGCCGCAGTAATTTTCCTAAGAGGCACTGCTTCTGGGAACCTTGTGGAAGCACACATGATGGTCAGCAAATACTGATGTCCAGCCTTAGTTTTAGGTAAAGGGCCTACACAGTCAATAAGGACTTGGCTGAATGGCTCTTCAAAAGCTGGAATTGGTTTTAAAGGTGCAGAAGGGACTTTCTGATACGGTTTTCCAAACAAGCTGGCAAGAATGGCAAGATATACAGAACTCTGCCACATCACATCACAATCCTGGCCAGAAAAAATGTACCAAAATTCTGTCACATGTCTTGTTAACTCCAAGGTGCCCGGCCAAAGGTGTCTCGTGTGCGAAACTCAATATCTCCTTCCGGTACGGCGGTGGCACCACAATTTGGTAATGAACTTTCTACTCATCATTTGCTGGCACCTCAGGTGGTCTCCATTTTCTCATGAGTATTTCCCCTTTCATGAAGTAACCAACAGGTATCTTCATCTTCATAGCCTCTTCCTCTGTAATGGCTTTACCAATCAAACTCCGGAGCTCAGAATCTCTGTGTTGTTCTTCAACAAGTCTCTTTCGGACAAGCACCGTTTGTTCAGCCTCGTTCCCAGATGTCTCCGACAGACACTCCATCTTCTCTTTTGGTCCAGATGCCACCTTTTCCTTAGGTTCCTTGATGTCACTCCCTTTCCTATTATCTCTTCCAGACTTTTCCTCCAATATCTCGAAGGAACCCAAATCCACATCACCTTCCTTCTCCTTCTCTTCAGAGCACTTCCTACCCAGAGCACGAGTCACTGCAAAGGATGGAAAAATACCCGGAATCTCCTGCTCTAACTGTGCTGTGTTATTTTCCATACTGGGCTTTTCAACCAACATCAGATTACCAGAAACTCGACCCCTGGCCAAATCATTCCCGATAATAAAAGAGATTCTCTCCACAGGAAGAGTGGCTTGTAACCCCACAGTGACTGGTCCTGACACCAACTAAGACTTTAAATGGATGACATGAAGAGGAGCTTTAACATAGCCACCAATCCCCTGTAAGAGAACACTAACCCCCGTTGCCATCTTCTCCGACAATGGCAAAATGCCCTCAAGCATCAAAGATTGATGTGCTCCTGTGTCCCTCAATACCCTAACAGGTCTATGGTAAGTTAAGTCCCCATCCAGTGACACAATCCCCTCGGAAATAAAAGGTTTGTAACCCTCTTGGACAAGGTCGTTCTGTGATGCCATAACTTTGGCATGGGAACCTTCACCAGGCACTGTCCTCCAAGGACGATTTCTCGCATTGGCCAACGCATTCGGAGGTTCTCTAGTCTGACTCCGATCCTGATTTTTCCTTTTCAGGGCGTAACATTGGGACATCAAATGCCCAGGTTTCTTGCAAAAAGCGCAAGTAGGCCCGGAGGAAAAACCTGTGGTCTGCCTCGGGCCCCCTGGAAGATAGGTATGCCTTGGAACTGCAGTCTTCTGATCCCTAAAAGTCACGGTATCAGATTTTTCCCCATAGTCCTCTCTAGGCCGCCTCCATGAAAATTTGTTCTCCGAACCTGATTTACCGTAACTCCCCTGGGTAACTCGAGGCGGGAAGTTAGGTTTGTGGAACCCCATCCGGTGTGCCAAGGCATAGTCATCTGCCACCTTTGCTGCCTCATACAACTCCGGTACCTTTTTATCATCCAGATGCACTTTAATGTCCACGTGGACACACTGTTTGAATTCCTCCACCAAGATCAATTGTTGTAAACGGTTGAGGTCTTTCCCAATCTCCTTCGAGTCACACCACCTATCAAACATAGTTTCCTTCATTCTGGCAAAGTCCACATGGGTCTCACTCTCCCTCTTCCTGGCATTCCTAAATTTTTGTCGGTAAGCTTCAGGGACCAATTCATAGGCTTTAAAAATGGCTTTCTTCACTATCTCATAATCTGCACATTGGTCATTCAGTAAAGCCGAATAGATATCTTGAGCTTTACCCACCAGAACACTTTGTACTAACATAGTCCAGGACACCACAGGCCATTTTAACATTTGAGCCACCTTCTCAAAGTGTAAAAAGAACTTGGCTACCTCCTCTTCATTGAAGGGTGGAACCAGCCTCACATGCCTACCAACATCCCAATAGTTCTGACTGGTTGTCGAACTAGCCGGCATGGATACTACTTCTCTCTGTTCACCCAGCAATTCAAGCTCCTTGAGTTTAAGTTCCCTAGGATACTCCATGTCCCGTTCCTTTAACTCCCTTTCGGCTCTCCTTTCCTCACCTCTTTCCTCTGCTCTTCTCTCCTCGAGTTCTCGTTCCTATTATGCTCTTTCCTTTTCAGCTCTCCTTTCCTCTGGTCTTTCCTCTGCTCTTTCCTTTTCTGCTTTCCATTCCAACTCTTTTCACCTTTCCTGGCTCTGCAGTTGCATCTCCATTTTCTGGAGCTCCACATTTCCTTTTTCCTCTGGTAACCAATCCAAGGCTACCTCTTCCCATGTTCCTTGGCCCACTAGAGATTCTACCACCAATGTCTGAATCTCTGCTTTCTTCATACTAACTCGGACCTCCAAGTTACAATATTTGGCCAATATCATGAGTTCCGATCTTTTTAACGCCTGGAACTGTGCCTCGTTAGGGGACGTCGCATACTTTTATGCATCAAACACCATGGTGACTATTAGTTAACACCTGTTAACCTTCACACAAAAATTTCCAAATTTTCAGAAATACAAATTTGGGAAGGTTAGAAAATTCCAAATTTGGGAATTTTGGGAATGTTAGGGAATTCTATCCCGGACGAGCCCCCAATTTCTGTTACGTGCTCCTCCCCAAACCCCGGTCACGGTGTACCTCCAAGCCCCGAAAGGAGTCACGGCAGAAATATGTGCTATTATGTGTGCCAATGACCAATGGTGAAACCACACCAATCAGTTGTTACAAACCCCAAGTATTGTATTAAAATCACACAATAATAACCACTTGCACAAGTACAATAAAACCTCAATTGCACAACAAACACCATATAATTCCTATGATGGTACCACCAGCTTCTTAACTCAATAACTCACGGTACTCCACATGAGCGAACTGTAACACCCCCAAAGTCACTGTCACGACACTAGGCCCAAAGTCGATCCACGCTCCGGTGATCACAAGAAAACAGGTCGTACTGAGACCTGAACCTAGGACGGCTAACAGTCGATGCTGCAGAAGAGCCGCTGGGTGGGGTCGGGCTGATGTCGGTCAGGCAAAATTCACCCAAAAGGCGATTGAGAATTCACACCTTCAGTTCACCAGACAATGACGCTGACATGAACGATCAGCGGCTCCCAAGCAGAGAACCGCAAATTCCCAAGCGAAATCCATGCCACACACGAGAACCAGGCCAACGGCTGGTGCGAGGTGAAATGGCTGGTGTGAGGCGAAATGGCGGACAGGCCCGTAATGGAGGTGTACCGGCTCTCCAGCGATGATTCACTTTCGGAACCAACAGCCAAAACCCGTCATGCAGGTTTATCTCCCTAGCAATAACGACACTGTCCCAGAAATACCTTTCCCGGGTAAACCAATATTGGTTTGTGACCAACGTCCACCAGCGTCCGCTCGACACCTCGAAGCAGATCGGCGTTTCTTTCCCGATCTCACTGAGTCCGCTCCAGCCTCTTCTTCTTCTCTCTCTTCCGGTTTCTCCCAATCCATTTCGTTTTTCTTTTGAAACACTAATTTTTTACCTTTGAAGACAGTTATCTCCATTTCACACTCAAACTGTAACAATAATAGTATATGAAACTAAAAATGCTTCCAGTGGATGAAAACCACAAAGACGGAAGTGACGAATCTGTAACACTATGTATATATCGTTGCGGTTTTGCAATAAAGGCAAACCCCCTATGGCTAATTACATGACAACATGTAGCTTGCAGTAGTTAATTATTTCTTATTAAATGTAAAGATTAGCTCCCCTCCCAATGTTTAGCAATCTACACCAATATGCGTTGAGTTAGGCAGGATTTCAAACCTCCGTGTGGTTGAGGGAAAACGTTTTCATGTGCAGGTAGGCGTGGCTAAAAGAACAGGCCATTTGACCAACAAGCGACCAATGACAGGTAACCAGCAGGCCACCAATCAGGTCGAGCCCATGTCACCAGCCAGCGACCAACGAGGGGTCATGGACACGTTACCGGCAGGCAACCAATGGTGGGATGTAAAACCTCTTTTCGGAGAGACATAGTAAGAGTGTGAGATTTGTCAGGATTGAAAGCCTTCCACTGTTCTGATGTTCTGAAAGATGAAAGATGTTCCATTTGTTTGACCAGTCTGTGATTTTGTCCAGATCTGCAGAGAGTGAGGAGGCTGCAGACAGCCGATCTGAGGGATGAGGAATGGAGCGGCAGAGAGTGGAGTCATCAGCAAAGAGATAGAGAGGATTTTCAAGAGAGTCAGAGTGATCATTGATGAAGACCAGAAAAAGCACAGGGCCCAGAACACTGCCTTGGGGAACTCCAGCTTGAACAGGAAGGGGAGATGAGAGAAACCTATTCAGGGCCATACGTTGACTACGACTCGAGATTAAGTCCACAAGCCATGCGTGGAGGTTTCCATGGATACCATAGGAGGAGAGTTTGGTGAGCAGAGCGGGGTGTCAGACCGTATTATTGAAGGCACGTGATATGTCAAGGGAGACAGCTCTCATTTCCTGTTTGGCATTGAGGACCTCCATCCATTGTTGAGACAGCAGCATGTTCAGAGTAGAGTGACCTGGTCTGAAACCAAATTGATGATCAGAGATCAAGCCATTGGAGAAGAGGAAAGATTTGATATCCAAAGCAATGATGGATTCCATGACTTTGCTGATAATTGGGAGAAGGCTGATTGGTCTGTAGTTGCAAGGATCTGTTTTTGCACCTTTTTGTGTAAAGCGGTGATGTTGGCTGATTTCCAAACAGATGGCAGATGACCTTGAGCAAAAGAGAAGGTGAAGAGAACAGAGAGAGGGAGTGAAAGAGCGGCAGAGCGGCAAAGAGAGCAGCAGCATTTTAGGACCCGTGGGCTGATGCCGTCAGGTCCAGTTGCAGAATCAGAGTCGAGGATTGACAGAAACTTCTCCACCTTGTCAGGAGAAAAGGACACAAAGTCCAGGAGCAGCTGGGTATAACTGGGTATGGTGGGTACAGCGATTGATGGTTTTGGGATACAAGATTTAGAGGCAAACATAGAGTTGAGGCATTCAGCTTTTTCACGTGCGGAGTCAGCTGTGTAGACGATTGAGGTAAGGGAGGGGATAGAGGGGGAACAAACACCAGAAACAGATTTGACCACATGCCACCAGTATTTGGAAGAGGGAGACAGATAAGAGAGTTCAGTCTTGAGAGAGGAGAGATATTGTTTCCTGGCTCTCCTGAGGGTGGACACACACTTGTTTCGGGCTTTGTGAAAGGAAATGAGATTGCCTTCCAGTGGATTTGCTTTCCAGGAGGTGAAGGCAAGTTGTTTCTGGGCAAATGCCTCACCAAAAGGATCCGTGTACCATGGACGGGAGGAAGGGTATGACAACTGAAGACGAGATGGGATAAATCTGTGCATGGGAGAGAGCAATTTACTTTGGAAGAATTCCCAGTATGAATTGATGTCAGAGGCGGTAGAGATGGGAGACCTGCCCAGATGATTGATGGCTGCTTGAAGAATGTGCCAGTTGGCCTGGGTGAAATCCCAGACTTGTCGACGCTGAGGAGGCTCTCTGAGAATAGTCAGAGGGTTCTCCACTTTAACAAGCATGTAATCAGATGAGCCGATTGGAGCAGAAGAAGAGCAGCAGACATTTGCAGGGAAGTTAGTCATAACCAAGTCGAGAAGAGAAGATGCTCCGTTGACTGAGATCCAGGTTGGGAAATTGACAGATTGTGTCAGTCCCAATGAGTCGCAGAAGTCCTTTGCTGAGGTGCCATGGCTGGTGAGAGAGGTACCCACACCCAGCCAACTGGCATGGTGACAATTGAAATCACCACATATGAGGAAGAGAGAGTTGGGATGAGTAGATAGAAGTTGGTCCATATTATCAGACAGCGTGATGTATATGGAGTGATCACTGTTTGGTGGACGGTACAACACACATATGAACAAAAGGTGTGAGCGAAGGGGAAGCCGTAGCCAGAGGTACTCCTCGGGGTGAGGTGGAGCGAGGGCAGGGCAGGGAGAGTGAGGAATAGAGTTTTGATAAAGATAGCAACCCCACCTCCAGGACGAAGCTCAGGTCTACCATACCGGAGGAGGGAGTAACCCGGAAGAGATATTAAGGAATCAGAGACATCCTGAAGGAGGAAAGTTTCTGTTGAGCAGATCAAGTCTGGTTTGTCAGAAGCAACCTGCATGGAGAGATCAGTCAAGTTTGAGCAAAGGCCCCGGATGTTTGAGGTCCATACCATTAATGAAGAGGAAGGGGGAGCATAGGATACAGAACAGGTGGGGGACGGGTAGTGTAAGATGTGGAAGAGGAGGAAGAGGTAGGGAGAGTTGTTGAAAGGGTGTCAGAGATTTCAGAATAGCTCGGAGAAAGGGAAGGATGGGGCGGACAAAAGGTTTGATGGTGTTTGGGTGAAGCACAGTGACATGTTCTTTGAGGGGGGGGGGGGAGAGTGAGGAAGAAGGTTGGGTGAGATGGAGGTGAGAGTTGGAAGGGGGAAGAAGCGAGGAGGTTGCTTTGAGGAGGAGGGGTGAGAGGGGGGAATTGGAGAAAAAATGAGGGTGGGGAGATTTGAAGGTGAGGGGTGAGGGGGGAGTTTTGGAGGGGAGGTGGCGAGGGAGAGTTTAGCAGGGGAGGGGGGAGTTTAGGAGGGGGGGGTGAGGGGGGAGTTTAGGGGGAAGGGGTGAGGGGGGAGTTTAGGAGGGGAGGGGTGAGGGGGGAGATTTGAAGGGGATGAGTGATGGGGGAGATTATTAGGGGGGGAGGAGCAAGGGGAGAGTTTGGGAGGGGAGGGGTGAGGAGGGAGTTTATGAGGGGAGGGATTAGGGGGGGAGTTTAGGAGGGAAGGGGCAACAAGGGGGGGATTTGAAAGGGATGGGAGATGGGGGAGATTTGGAGGATAGGGGTGAGGGGGAGTTTAGGAGGGAAGGGGCAAGGGGGGAGATTTGAAAGGGAAGGGTGATTTTTTTTTGAAATGAATAGATTTGGTGAGCAAGTTGAAAGCAACCTTTTAAAGAAGAAGAAGAAAAAAAAGTGTTATAATATACGACAGAATACAGCACTTCAGGGGAAATTTTCAACATTATAAAATTGAACAGTGAAAACTATTTGGGGAAATGGGGGTGAAACACGTGGTCGAAGAACGAACGAATGAATAAGGACAAAGAATGAAATGTTTTTGGTTTTTTTGGTTTTTTTTTTAGTTGAGATTTTAAACAAGGAAGAATGGGGTGAAAAGATTTGGAAAAACTGAGAAATATGCAGGCTACACACATATCCATGTGTTTGCAGAAATGTGCAAACACATGGATATGTGTTTAGTTTCAAAATTCCGGCAATAAGCGAACAGTATAAGGTTGTGGGTTTGAATCTGTTAGGTAGTTTCTCAACGCATTAGGAGGGACATATTTAGTTTAAAAAAAAAAAAAGTCACACACAATGGGGTTTAGATTTAAATGTTTAGGGATCACATCCACATGTCACACTAATGGTAATGTTAAAAGAATGCCAGCTCACCCAGCTGCTCCATGTGGACGACTCGGGTCGAGTCTCGGTGAGAGGAGGGGGTAGTGTTGTGGTTTTACAAAAAAGGCAAACCCCCTATAGTTATTTACATGACAACATGTAGCCTGCAGTAGTTAGTTATTTCTTATTAGATGTAAAGATTAGCTCCCCTCCCAATGTTTAGTAATCTGCACCAATATGCGTTGAGTTAGGCAGGATTTCAAACCTCCATGTGGTCGAGGGAAGACGTTTTCATGTGCAGGGGGGCGTGGCAAAAAGAACAGGCCATGTGACCAACAAGCGACCAATGACAGGTAACCAGCAGGTGACCAATCAGGTCGAGCCCACGTCACCAGTAAGCGACCAATGAGGGGTTGTGGACAGGTCACCGGCAGGCGACCAATGGTGGGATGTAAAACCTCCCCAAATGAAAGAGGGAAGGAGGAATGAAACCTTCCTAAAGGAGGTGGGAGAAAATGACCGCATGTGACCAACCTCGGCCAAAGGGAGGACGTGGAACCTTCTTGAAGGACATTCCACTAAATAAACGTCCGTGCCCATCGTAATTCGACCCCTCTCTCGCCGTTCGTCTTGAAGCTGGCTGTCCGATGTGCAGGTTCGTCATTCCTGCTTGAAATTAATCCATCCTGGATCATCGTTCAAGCGGACTTCGAAGCGGCGGTTCCTTCTTGCGGATCTCCTTCAAGCTGTGCGCGGGAACTGCCAGACCAAGTCATCATCTGCACGTTCCCTGTCCAAAAATAACCGATGTGCTTCATCCACGTGTATGTGTGAAGGTGCCTGTCGGGATTTAGGCTAGGCAAGAATTGTTAAAACTACCTCTCGTCTCTTTTTCTGTGCCTTGTAAATAAAAGGCGTGTACATTGCGTTGTTTTCAACCTGTTCGTATCGTCTTTTCTTTATTGGCCTATCATCGTCCGACACCGATTTTAACCACTCAATCAGGCCCATCAATCACGCAGGATAAAACCGGATTCTGTATATGCACAGACTTGGCATTTAATATGGAATATTTTTTTTGGGGGGTGAACTTACTTTTCAAGATGACTTAGAACCAAAAGTTCATTGGAATTATGTTGAAATTATTCTAGATTTTGTTAATGTGACCTTTAAAAGAAACAAAAACCACATTTGACATTTCGAAACAAATAAATGGATCCTTGAAAGTGATGTAAACTGATATCGAACTCAATTCACGGACAGTACTGTGTTAAACTTCTGTGCATTTTCCAGAAGTATCTCTTTATTTTGCACATTAGGCAAAAAAAATTTAACAAAAACAAAAGTTAAATTACGACTGGGATTACGGACAGTAAAATTACAGTTCAGTACTTCGTGTAACCCCAACGAGCATTCAGGAGAGCACGTACACATTGAGGCATGCTGTTCACGAGATTTGCCAAGGTTTGGACAGGAATCGCTTGCCATGCAGTGACAATAGCCTGCTGCAATTCACGCACAGAGGTCGGCTGCTGGTCCAATTGGTCGATTTGACGCGTTAATTCTGCCCACAAATTCTCTATCGGATTCATATCCGGGGACATGGCAGGCCACTCCATATGCTCTACACCACGGTCAGCAAGAAAGTGTTGGATCATGCGAGCACGATGAGGCCGTGCATTGTCATCTTGGAAGACAAAGTTCCTCAAAAGGCTGCACGAGCAAATGGAAGCAACGTTTCTTCCAGAATGGCCCTGTACTTGAACTGGTTCAGGTTTCCATTCAGAACAACCAGGTCAGTTTTGCCCCCTGCATGAAAAGCAGCCCAAACGGTCACCCCACCACCTCCAGCTTGGACTCTTGGCACTATACAATCTTTGTTGTCGGCTTCATGCCCTTGTCTGCACACTCGGACGCGGCCATCTTGACCATAGACGAGAAATCTAGACTCGTCACTGAAGATCACGTGATTCCAGTGTCCTGGCTGCCATTGACGGTGCTCTCTGGCCCACTACAATCGGCGCTGGCGATGTTGTCTGGTCAGGCATGGCTTTCTCAGGGTCGGCACGATAGCCTGATTGAACCAGTCGTTGGTTGACTTACCTTCTGGATACAGGCACATTTGTCAGTTGCTGCCACTCAGCCCTAAGCCGATTAGCTGACTTGGTATGGCCATTGCGGACTAACCGGTGCAGCTGGCGATCATCCCTCCTTGTGGTTCTGCGGGGACGTCCTGGCCTCGGTATTGGAGTCGGGACACCCCTCTGAGCATTTCATTTCAGGATCTTTGACACCTGACCTTGAGTGATGCCATACTGCCGAGCAATAGCATGCTGTTTCATGCCGTAATTTCGTAAAGCCACCACTCCATGACAAACAGCATTGTCGAGTTGACGGACCATCTCCAGAGGAAGCGGCAATAACTTTTGGAGACGTGCAGCAGTTGTTTTCCACTAATACAGAACGCAACAACCCTTGTATACCCGACTGTGAAGCCAATCATCAAATGCACCTGTCCGTACATTTTGCCACGCCACCTGTGATATAATCCTGTTGTTGACTTCTTGCTGCGACAGACAATCAGTGACATGGTTCTTTTAACAAATAAATCACCGAAGTGTAAAAGAAACTCACCAGATTGATATACTGAGTTAAGAAAGTAAACCCAAGTCAAGAAAAGAAAAAATTCCATATTAAATGCCAAGTCTGTATATATATATATATCTATATATATATGTATATATATATATAAATATATATATATACATATATGTCGGGCAGGGCATGGGGGGCATGGGGGGCACACCACGTGACACAGGGCACCTGAGAAATATATATTTAATTGTCTTTCTTTTGCTTGCTTCAAAAAAGCTAGATTGAACTGCAAAACATGTTGTCGTCCCACAGCTCGGTCAGATCCAGCCTGGGAGACGTTTTTTCAGCATCTTCTAAAGGGAGAAAGTTATGGGAATAGATGCCAGTTAACCTCGAACAGAGTATGATGTAAGATGTATCCTTTGATTTGTTCCTTTGGTTGTATGTGCTTGGCTCAATATGTTTTCCTGCCAAATGTTCACACCATTGAACTTTATTATGAGGAATGCATCCCTGGGCCTTGTAAAGCCCAGCTTGTTTGGAATTAGAGCCTGAGAAATATCTTACTTTCACACACATCTGTGTCTTCAAAGGTCCTCTCTTGTCTGAGGTCATACTTCAGCGCAGCGTTTTTTCTGTTATTTCATCTATATAACAACTTGTCTTTTACTGAGTTTTTTAGTGCGGCTTGGACTTGCACGGTCTTGTGTGACAAAGCCCTGCAATTTCAAGGCGTGCTCCACAATTGTGTTTGCTCGATTATTAAACCTCACTTGCTGCTTCAAAGGTGCCTCTTCTTGAGTTCCATGGGGGGGGGCCCGACATATATATATATATATATATATACATATATATATATATATATATACATATATATATATATATATATATATATATATATATATACAGTATATATATATATATATATACATATATATATATATATATATACATATATATATATATATATATATATATATATATATATATATATATATATATAGTATCTGTAATCTGGTTCTCCAACCTAATGAGCGGACAACATGACGTCATCGCCATGCACGTCCGCCTTGCCTGCAAAGTTCCAGAGGAACCATCTAGCAGTGCGTCATTACGGATTATAAATACAGATTCGCTCTTTTCGTATTCGCTCGTATTATCTCGTAATTCGTATCGCTCCCAGCAAGGTGCAGCAGCAGCTGTATGGGACACCTTGCTGGCGGTTCTCCACTGATGATATGAAGGTCGCATAGTGACTGATATAAAAACCGAAAGGGTCACAGAGTTACAAGTGTATGGAAAGCCTCACTGCGTTGCCCTGATGAAGCCCCAACAAGGGCGAAACCAGGGGTAACTGTGAGTTTTGCATGCACTTGTGACAGTATCTGTATTTATAATCCGTAATGACGCACTGCTAGATGGTTCCTCTGGAACTTTGCAGGCAAGGTGGACGTGCATGGCGATGACATCATGTTGTCCGCTCATTAGGTTGGAGAACCAGATTACAGATACCATTATTAGTAACTCCCAACCGCAACCAGGTCGACTCCATATGATGAGTGGATACCAGAGATAACGTCACCGCGTGGCAGGCGGTGCGTATCGCTCCCAGCAAGGTGCAGCAGCAGTTGTATGGGACACCTTGCTGGCGGTTCTCCACTGATGATATGAAGGTCGCATAGTGAGTGATATATATATATATATATATATATATATATATATATATATATATATATATATATATATATATATATATATAGGCTGTTGTAAGAATCAAGGTCTACAACATTGTCCCAATAGTAGCTTTACTTCAGCTTCGCTTTCTGGCAACACCTGTAAGAAATCATCAAGCTTTGTATCAGTATTCCCTAATCATGGAAGTAACAATGAACTAGAACGGGCACTCGGTAGAGCGCATACCTTCGCCGCAGCTACTGTTCTGTACTTGGTAAAAATACGATTTTGACCTTTTCGTGACCTTGACCTTGACCTTTGATCCGATTGCTCCCAAAATCTAATCAAATGTGTCCCGTATAATAACCAATCATCCCACCAAATTTCATGCAATTCGGTTGAATACTTTTTGAGTTATGCGAATAACATACACACACACACACAGACATACAAATAAATACACAGCGATCAAAACATAACCTTCCGCTTTTGCGAAGGTAATTAGCAATTAGTGCAAGCAAGCCTGGAACATCTAGGAATACGCACCATTCGAGTATACACTATCACACAGAATAAATGTCACAGGAATGTGTGTCGGAGTGATGTTCGTCCGAGTTCTTATAGGAGCCTCTCAGTGGTCGGAGACAGCATAACACCTGGGTTCAACTTAGACACAATTTCATTACATTCTCCCCGTCATTAAAACTACACTTCCACTAAGGCAGAAATCAAGCGAGCAGCACATAGCAGCAGAGTAATATCAGTGAGCAGCAATTGCCAGTCCATGTCAGTCAATCCCAACCATAGTGGTCGGGGCGGCGAATCTCTCTCCCGGTGCGGGTCCGGTAACTACCGGGTACTACATCCCCAAGACCGGAGTCCCCCGCGTCTTAGTAGCTGCCTAAATCGGGTGACGGCGGTGGCCCTACAGGTCCAGCCGGACCGGGTGCATGTAGCGGTGAGGAAGCCGGCAGATGCTCCATAGGCGGATCAACGGGATCGTAAGCTGGTTCGTCAACTTCCCCGCATGGGGCCAGGTGGCGTACTGAGACCGTCGACTCCCATCCATTGGGCAACAACACACGGGCGTGTTCGGGGTTAGCTTGGAGAAATTGCACCTTGTCTACCAGCGGGTCATATTTACTCATGCGAACTGCACGTTTGAGAAAAGCCGGTCCCGGCTCAGCAAGCCAACCCAGTAAAGGTCGGGTACTGCCCGAACACCTCGGATAACGAAACATCCGGTCATGGGGAGTTTGATTTGTAGCAGTACACAATAAAGTCCTGATCGAGCTTAATGCCCCGGGTAGTGACCAAGCCCACTTGTCCAGTCCTTGGCCGCGGGACTTAAGACTCAGAGTAACGGCCCTCCATATTATGCCATTAAAGCGTTCTACCTGTCCATTCGCCTGTGTCCTATACAGAGTAGTATAGCTAGAAGCGACATTATGCTGGAGCAGGAAGTTCCTCACATCCTGGGACAAGAACACCGCGCCCCGATCGGTGTGCACATAGGCCGGATTCCCAAACATAGAAAACAAGTTCTGCAGGCACCGGATAACCATAGCAGCAGACATATCTCCGCATGGGAAAGCAAAAGGGAATATAGAGAACTCATCAACGATTGTGAGTCGATAACGAGAATTACTCGAAGCCGGTGATGCCGACAGTGGTCCTTTGAAATCCATCGCCAATCTCTCCCGCGGCCTAGTGGCTTGGACCAGCGTGCCCATAGGAGGGTTGTAGAAGCGAGGTTTGAGTTCAGCGCATACGGAACAGGTGTGACAGAGCTGACGAATATCCTCAACGGAATAGGGCAAGTTACGACTGCGCACATAATGAGCGAAACGCATCATGCCGGGATGCTACAAGGTGTCATGAAGAACGTGCAGATCCTCAAAAGAGGTGAGGCTCGCACACATCGCCGGCCGCGATAAAGCATCGGCAACAAGGTTATCCCGCCCTGGGCGATATTTGATTGTGTAGCAAAAATCGGCGAGCTCGATCCGCCAGCGAGTGATTTTCTCATTCTTAATGCATTGAGCATGCTGCATGTCATACATAAATGCAATGCTCTGTTGATCTGTGATAATTTGGAAACACCGTCCGAGCAAATAGGGATGCCAACGCCTGATCAACTAGACGATGGCATTAGCCTCCTTTCCGACAGACGAATGTCTCCGTTCCGCGGAGGAGAGTGTCCTTGAAAAGAAGGCCACATGGTGCCCCCCCCCCCCCCCCCACCCCTCTGAGAGAGTGTCGCAGCTATCGCATGATCCGACGCATCGCTTTCCAAAATAAAGGATTTATTTTCGTCAATCGTCGACACAGCGGCGCCAGCGATGTCGGACTTCAGGCCATGAAAAGCCACCTTGGCAGCGTGACTCATGGGGAACGCATCGCAATCCACAAGTGGGCGGAGCTTCATGGAATTTTTTTTGAACCCACTTGGAATAATGAGCAAACAGCCCGAGGCCATGCTTAAATGAAGCACGATCGCAGGGTGGGGCCATGTCGAGCATGGGTCGCAGACGCTCCTTATCCGGAGCGACAGAGCCATGAGTCACGGTGTACCCCAGGAGATCTATCGTGCGAGCAGAATAGTGGCATTTAGCCTCATTCATAGTCAAGCGATACCTATGCGCGACCTCGAGGAAGCACTTCAGATTAGCATCATGATGTTCTTTGTCGTACCCACAAACCATGAGATTATCCAGGTAGACAAAGACATCGGTTAAATTCTCCTTAGCGATGAGGTCGTCCATAGCCCTTTGAAAGCACGCACCCCATTCGTGACCCTGAAAGGTAGCCGGGTGAACTGGTACAACCTCTGGCCTGATTCAAACGCAGTGTAGATGCGATCTGCTATGGAGATGGGAATCTGATGATACGCACTACGTAAATCGAGAGTGCTATAGACCGAGTACTGTGCCACCTGTCGAACCAGGGAGTCCATTCCCAGGAGAGGGTAGGCGTCCAATTGGGTAAACCGATTAATCGTCTGTGAATAGTCGATTACCATGTATTTGCGATGTGATTCGGTTCGTACCACCAGAACTTGGGCCCGCCAAGGCGACCGACTAGGTTCGATGATACCTTCCTTTAGTAGCTGCGCAGTCTCTTCCGCATTGAATTGTGTGTCAGCCCATGAGTAGCGTCGCGATTTAACCACAACAGGTGTACAGTCTGTAGTCATATTGGGAAGCAGCGACAGTGGCTCAATTTCCATCCCTGCAAGAGCACACACAGCAAGAGTATCAGTACCACCAAATCCATTTCCAAGCGCCCATGTCGCTTTAGAAAATCATGTCCTAGCAAAAGTTCTGCAGATAATGCGGGTAAGACCATTAAATGCACATCTGGAAACATTTGAGCCTTAATTACAAGCTTCAGTCGACATTCCCCCTTTGTGCTAAGCCATAGCCCTTGAGAAGCCATGGAGATTCTGCGTCTTGTCCCAAGAATCTGCCATCCATGCTTCTGTACAAGTCGAAAATCAACATAACTCACAGTGGATCCCATGTCAATTAAAGCATTTGCAAAACTTCCTTCAATCATGAGTGGGATAATCGCGCGAGAAAGGCCAGGTGGCCCTGTAGATGTCGAATCGTCGAGAGGAGGCGCACGAGCCTCGCGTGTGGATCCGACGCCAGCTAATGTCTTTCGTGCTGTTGAAGTTGCTTGTAGGCCAGTTGTGCTGCCACCAGAGGGTGCTCGTGCCATGTGCGAAGATCCCAGCTTTCGTGCAGTCAAAGAAGATCGTAGGTCAATCGTGCCGCCTCCGGAGGGCGCTCGTGCCACGCGTGGAATGCCGAAGCCAGAGTTCGCCGATCGGGTGGCCGATCCCGGAAGTTGGCTGGGCGTCGAAAGAATTCCTGTCAAGGACGGTCGCGCCGCATGCTGAAGCGATTGCTCCAATTGTTTAGTCGGCGCAGCGAGTCTCATCAAGGTCGAGCCCCCAGCTCGGGGCCCACAGAGAGGGGCGATTCCAATTAAGGCCGGGCGAGGTGCACTGGGCGCCGTTCGTACCGCGGGTGTGGAGATAAGCACATTCAGCATCGAGCTCGCTCGCCGGCCCCGCGACGCTCGACAAACTTTTGCAAAGTCACCCGTCTTTGTACACAAATGACACTTCGCTTCCTTAGCCGGACAAACTGACCTGAGATGGTTCCGGTTCCCGCAGAAATAGCACTTAGCGTTACTTCCTGGCTTGGGTCCACCAGCAGCAGCCGCCGTCAAACCGCCGTCATGTCTTATTTAAACCTCAGACATTTAGTTTGGTTTGCTCTTTGTTGTTGAAGTGTGCGGCGTCACCATGCCTAGATAAAAAGAGCTCTCTGAGGCCTTCAGAAAGAAGGTTACAGATGCCTACGAGTCTGGGAAGGGATTTAAAAAGATCTCCAAACAACTTGAAATCAATCATTCGACTGTCCAGAAGATCATCTACAAGTGGAGAAGATTCTAAACAACTGCCAACTTGTTCAGGCCAAGCCGCCCCAGCAAGTTTAGCCCGAGAGCAGACCGCAAGATGCTGAAAGAAGTCTCTAAGAACCCCAGAATGTCATCACGGGACCTACAGGTAGCTCTTGCCACTGTTGATGTCAAAGTGCATGAGCCTACCATTAGAAAGAGGCTGCACAAATTTGATCTACATGGGAGGTGTGCCAGGAGGAAACCTTTGCTGTCCAGAAAGAACATCAGGGCAAGACTAAAGTTTGCCAATGAACACCTGGGTAAAGACCAGCACTTCTGGAACAATGTGCTCTGGACAGATGAGTCAAAGGTAGAGCGATTTGGCCACAGCACCAGAAGACATGTTTGGCGAAAACCAAAGACAGCATTTTACCACAAGAACCTGATACCAACTGTGAAGCATGGTGGTGGAAATATTTTGGTTTCGGGCAGCTTTGCTGCATCAGGGCCTGGGCAGCTCACAATCATAGAATCCACTATGAATTCTTTGTTGTACCAGAGGGTGCTTGAGGATAATGTGAGGCCATCTGTCGGAAAGTTGAAGCTCAACCGAAGGTGGACCTTGCAACATGACAATGACCCTAAACATACCAGTAAATCCACCAAGGAATGGCTGGAAAGAAAGAAATGGAGGGTTCTGGAATGGCCAATTCAAAGCCCGGATCGAAATCCCATCGAGATGTTGTGGGGGGGATTTGAAACGAGCTGTGCATACAAAAATCCCCACAAACATCGCACAGCTGAAAGAATTCTGCATGGAGGAGTAGACAAAAATTTCTCCCAGTCGATGTCAGAGACTGGTAGACAGTTATAAGAAACGCCTACTTGAGGTTGCTTCTGCCAACGGGGGCAATACCACTGTGGAAGTGTAACTCAGCGTAACTTATTAATTGGCACTGGTAACTTATTAATTAACCTGGTAACAAAGCAGATATATTTTACATGCAAACTCTGTGAAAGCCGAGTTTGTAAATGAGTCAGGAATGCGCCCGAACATGATAATCTTTTGTCCACCTGGTCACAGCCCCTGGCTGAAGCACCCCCCTATCGTTTGGTAAACGGAACTCACAACAGGAGGGGAGCGAGCTGATACCAGGACTTGGTACATGCATGACCTCGGGGCACCAGCGGAGAGGGGATTAAAATCCAGTTTGTCCATATAACGGGAGCAAACGTGGAAGTCGGGAGAACTTGCTGCGAGGAGCTCTGACCAATGGGAGTGTCGGAGGAACATCAGCCGAACGAGAAGGACATTGGAAAAGAGTTAACCTGATCCATTATATTATGCGGTATTATTTGGTAAATGGAATGAAGTGAAGAAGCAGTTAATAAACCAGACCTTTTGTAAACCTGTGTCCGGTCATTGGAGTCCTGTGAGTCTCTCAGCTACAAATTCCCCTACAATCTGGAGGCACCGCTGACATCAATTGTACAAACAAGTCTTCTTTAAAAGGTGAGTGTGTCTTGTTTTGTCCAATATGATTTACGAACTTGGAAGTTATGTGTACATACATGGGGGAGCAGGTGGTCTGGGGCTTCCTTGCGCACCGATGCCGCGATATAAGTGGCGTGACCCATCACGAATGGTACTTCGATAAACAACACGATGATAATTCGTTTTTTTTCTAAATGATTTCTGTAAATACGTATTTTTGCGCTGGTCATTAAGGGTCTTACTGTGACCTGGAAGCAAACGGAGCAAGCGTGCACCTTGCGACCATTTGCTTCCAGGACGTGTAAGGCCGGTACACTCGTTTACCCACCCGTACACGTATAAAGTACTTCTTTTTTTTTTGCTCTTGTTCAAAGCACTCGACTTGCTCGGCGCTCGGCGAGCGACAGGGAACCGGGAAAGGGAATTATATTTATATATATATATATTTCCAATATGGTATTGCGACAAAAAGGCTTATATCTTTGGAAACGACTGGTCGGATTTAGACAAATTAAAACTCGTTCGATCAACAAATAAATTCATGACAGACAATCCCACCTAATGCCGGTCCAGAATTACTATGAAAGATGGCGATTGGATCAAAATTGCATACCAACACTCCCTCACTGTCCCTCATTGTCCCTCATGTCCATTCCGGCACCCTGTCTCTTGCTCCCGTTTTTTCCCTCCCTTTACTTCCCATTGGCGGACGTTTTGCGAGAAGCAAAGCGTTTTGCAGGAAGATAAATAGCATGGGTGAAACAAAACCAGTGCTGTTGTGTTTGTTTTTTTTGACGAAATTTGCCAGATAAATAGCATGGGTGAAACAAAACCAGTGCTGTTTTGTTTTTTTTGACGAAATTTGCCAGATAAATAGCATGGGTGAAACAAAACCAGTGCTGTTGTGTTTTTTTTTTGACGAAATTTGTCAGATAAATAGCATGGGTGACACGACGAAATGATTGGATTTTGGTTCAGGTCCGAATCCAGATCCGGCCTATCAGTGGGATACAAAACATAAACTGTTCACCAAGGCGGAGATATAATAATAATAATAATTCTGTATTATTTAGTTAACCAGTTTGTGTGAAACCTCAACCTAAATATAAAAATTGATCTGCTTGGTGTTAGTTTAAGGGCTGTTCCAAATTTATCCTGATTATGAGAGATAATTACAGGAAATGGTGTTTGTGAGTAACAACCACCCTCTGGTCGAGGCTCATAGAAGGGGTGATGCTTACTGATTCGGCACGCTTACAATAGGTGTTAATGGTGGGATGTCAGAGGTTTTGGTGTGGGTTAATGTTCACACTGTTTTGGAAAATAATGCTCGATGCAACATGATCCTAAAAAAAGAACCCAGCCCTACATCGAGAGATCAGGAAGGGAAGGAATGGGAAATTTGTCAAGGTTTGAAATTAATCGGACAAGGGGGTCCCAAGGTATGGTCACCGTACTCGCAAGCCGTTCGCTTAGGCTCGGCGAATGGACCAAACCATTTGATGTAAATAGGAGGGGGGTTCTGTGGTCGTTACTGCCACGTGGTTTCAAAGTTTTTGTTGTTGCTTGCACGTGTGTTTTTTTTGCAAGCACGTACGGGCAAGCGCGTACGTGCGGGCACGCCCTAGTATATATAAATAGAGGTAATATTGAGTTACGGAATTAATTACTTTCAACAATGCAAAGGGTGACAAGATATGAGATTTAATGGGATTTTAATAAGATTTAATGGGATTTTAATAAGATTTTAATGGGATTTTAATAAGATTTTAATGGGATTTTAATGGGATAAATTGGGAACAGACAGAGAGAGAGACATAGAGAGAGACAGAGAGAGAAAGAGAGAGAGACATACAGACAGAGAGAGATAGACAGAGTGAGACAAAGTGAGAAAGAGAGACAGACAGAGAGAGAGAGACAGAAAAGAAAGAGAAAGAGACATAGAGACAAACAGAGATAAAGATGATAGTCAGACACATAAAGAGAGACAGACAGAGAGAGAGAGACAGAAAAGAAAGAGAAAGAGACATAGAGACAAACAGAGATAAAGATGATAGTCAGACACATAGAGAGAGACAGACAGACAGACAGAGAGAGAGAGAGACAGAAAAGAAAGAGAGAGAGACATAGAGACAAACAGAGATAAAGATGATAGTCAGACACATAGAGAGAGACAGACAGACAGACAGAGAGAGAAACACAGAGAGAGACAGAAAGAGAGACAGACAGACAGACAGAGAGAGAGAGAGAGAAAAGAAAGAAAGAGAGACATAGAGACAAACAGAGATAAAGATGATAGTCAGACACATAGAGACAGACAGACAGAGAGAGATAGACAGAGTGAGACAAAGTGAGAAAGAGAGACAGAGAGAGAGAGAGAAAAGAAAGAGAGAGAGACATAGAGACAAACAGAGATAAAGATGATAGTCAGACACATAGAGAGAGACAGACAGACAGACAGAGAGAGATAGACAGAGAGAGACAGAAAGTGAGAGAGAGACACAGACAGACAGAAAGAGAGACAGAAAAAGAAAGAACATTTTTGGGAACGTTTTTCACATTACTTTCCTGCAACATTGAAATAATGTTGTTGTAAAACGTTTCCACAACGTCGCCACAACGTTTCACTTTCGTTGTTGCAACGTTTTGCTCCAACGTTTTGTGAACATTTAAATGTTGGGTTTTGCTGACGTTTCCACAACGTCGCCACAACGTTTCACTTTCGTTGTTGCAACGTTTTGCTCCAACGATTTGTGAACATTTAAATGTTGGGTTTTGCTGACGTTTCCACAACGTCGCCACAACGTTTCACTTTCGTTGTTGCAACGTTTTGCTCCAACGTTTTGTGAACATTTAAATGTTGGGTTTTGCTAACGTTTTCACAACGTCGCTACAACGTTTTACTTTCGTTGTTGCAACGTTTTGCTCCAACGTTTTGGGGACACTCAAATGTTAAATAAACCGGATAAGAATTCACGAGTTATTTAATTATGAGCGATTAATGAAGTACTCATTTAATTAATTACATTTCTTATTAAATTACAGTAATTACATTACAGTAATTACCTGAGGTAATTACAGTAATTACAGTTCCGGTAATTACAGTAATTACAGTAATCATTACAGTAATTGCAGTAATCTTATTACAGTAATTACATTACATTAACTCAGGCACCTTTTGAGTAAGGAAGCTGATATTTGGACATGACACTGACCAAGTGATGTGGCTGTCAAGGGAAATATTGATTTATTGATTAATCATTTAATAAATTAACTCGTTGATTTATAAATGACTTATTTAATTAAAAGTCCTCAGAGATACATCTTCGGATGAAATACTTACAGATTGGTTATGCTAAGAGCCAATTGATTAAGGAAAATATTTTGTCATATTGGCCATATTGGCAATTTCGTGGCCATATTCGTGGCAACTCAGTTAGTGCCACTGCACCTTTAAAATGCATCCCTGCGTTCATTTTTTCGATCGATTGAGTTAAAATTTTGAACAATCGGATCTGGACTGTCGTTATTAACGACTCTAGCATGCACCCGTCCAATCAGGATGGAGCGGTATGGTCCCCGGATCATCACTGCCCGCAGTTTTTAATTAATTTTACCTTTTCTCTTGGTCATATAATTTTGAAGACATGCATGTCATGATAGAGGAAATGTTTGTTCTGTTGAACGGAATAAATGTTGTTTATTTGTGTGTGGGTATTTTTGTGTATTTTGGATATCTTTTTTACGACTAATTCCAGTTAACATCCTGCAAAATTTGCTCGTTTGCTGGCCGAGTCGAAATTGCGTTGAGTTTCTATGGCATGCGCCATTAAAAGCGCTGTGTAATGGTTGAGCTCCCTTTATTTCGTTTTGGTCATGCGGATGAGCAAACAAAGTGACAAAATGCTGCGGCTGGAGCAGTAAAAGCGATGTTTTAATTGAAATGATGTAATTTAATTCAACGTGGTAGGTGGGCAACACCACAAAGCATACCTCTTTTTAAGGTGTGTATAAACCCATGAACATTTCAGCAATCAATACGATGCTGAAATGATGTAATTTAATTCAACGTGGTAGGTGGGCAACACCACAAAGCATACCTCTTTTAAGGTGTGTATAAACCCATGAACATTTCAGCAATCAATACGATGCTGAAATGATGTAATTTAATTCAACGTGGTAGGTGGGCAACACCACAAAGCATACCTCTTTTAAGGTGTGTATAAACCCATGAACATTTCAGCAATCAATACGATACTGAAATGATGTAATTTAATTAAACGTGGTAGGTGGGCAAAACCGCAAAGCATACCTCTTTTAAGGTGTGTTCAAACCCATGAACATTTCAGCAATCAATACGATGCTGAAATGATGTAATTTAATGAGTAATTTAATGAGTAATTTAATGAGTAATTTAATGAATAATTTAAGGTGTAATTTAATTGTGTAATATGGTCGACCTTGGGTTTGTTTGGGTTTTGTTGTTTATTTTTGTAGGTGGGTATTTTTTGTGTATTTTGGATATATTTTCACGACTAATTCCAGTTAACATCCTGCAAAATTTGCTCGTTTTTCTGGCCGAGTCGAAATTGCGTTGAGGTCCTATGGCATGCGCCATTAAAAGCGCTGTGTAATGGTTGAGCTCCCTTTATTTCGTTTTGGTCATGCGGATGAGCAGACAAAATGACGAATGCTGCGGCTGGAGCAGTGGAAGCGATTTTTGAATTGTTCAATGATTATTCGATATTGTTATGACTTATTGTCAATAGGTATACTAAGTGGCCATGAGGTAGCCTGTTGCTATGTACAGTTTTATTCTAGTGTTGATTATACCACATAGCTGTGGTGATAAAGGAAATGTTCGTTTAAATAGATGACTATGATATGACCATGACTATAAAATCATGATGATTATTATGAATGATATCATAGGGTTCAAATGCAGAATGATTGCATGAACTTGGGAAAGAACTTTCAAGCCCTATGGGATAAATTGGGTGTTACAAGCGATGGAGTTTCAAAATTTAGCATGATTGAAGGAATTTTACAGTCTTATTTCAGGAGTTTTACGAAATTTAAATTGCCAAGAGATTTTGGGTACTATTAAAGGAAAAAATGATGAGATATTTTTTCCAATGAACTTTAATATCTGCCATCCATTTTGGCTGTCTCACGAATGAAGGATGAGTTGCCTTTAGTGGTTGCAAAGAAAATTTGTGGAGACCAGGCAAAATGGGGAAATATGTCAGATATGACCCTAGGACAGGACGGTGATTCATCAATTGACATGAGGTACGAACCAGAGGTGACGACCGATAAAATTCGATCTCAGTCAATGGATGGACCTGTCCTGATATCATTGGGGAAAGGGCTTATGCAAGGAGTCATCCAAAATGATTAATTTGATTTATTGATGAATATTGATGAATTAATTGAAATTGAATAATTGATTGAATTGTTGATTGATTGAATCTAATTGATTGAATTTAATTGAATAAAATTAACTGAATAAATTGAACTGAATAAATTGAATTGAATATATTGATTGTTTGATTGATGAAAATGCGGTCTCAAGAAAGAAGCTTTGATATCTTTGCGAGATATTATCAATGTGGAGACAACCTGGGAAAATTGAGCAAGGTGGTGAGTTTATATACAGATATATATGTGCGGTTACCATTGTGTGATTTCCCCGTCAACAGAGCGGACACCTGAGGATTCACCCATTTCATACTGACCCTTTGGCTCATCTGCAAATACTGATCTGTGAGATTGGATTGTGCAAAAGCCACAGCTGAGGGAGATTCTCTGGAAATCACCGTGTGAACAGGTGGAGAGACCCTTCCTGGAGGTACGAGTGAAGCTTTAGAGGAACAAACTACAACACATCCAACGCTACTTTGATAAAAGGCAGAATGGGAAATGGAGCCTGCAAGAATACACAAGGACAACCAGAGATTCCACAAAAAGGTACTTGTACACATCATATGTACGACCGTTATGGTGCAGAAGCTATAAGGCAGGTCGAGAATTGGTATTTGTGGACAAAGGGACATGATGAGGAGTTTCCAAGAGATGGTACATTTGAGCGAAGTCGATTGGAAAGATTGGAACAAAGATTGAAAGCCAGGAAGAGACAGAATCTAACGGTAGACTGGCTTGCATTCCATCTTTGGGATGGTGAATCCAGACAACGGGAACAGCAAGAACGGATAACGGATCTCGAACTTAAAATAAAAAGGATACAGGATACAGTGGAGGAGACAAATGCACAACTGCCCTCGAAATTAGGAATGAAAGTGACAGTTGTCCCATCAGATTTCCAGTTGTCTCCCCAAAAAGGACGGTACAGAGAATTTTTTCGTGTTTCAGGAGATAACGAGAGATTGCAGTGGCAACTCAGGGATGTAGAGATGCAGCCCAGCAATACAAATGCACAGGTGCACAGATCAGACAACGACAGAAACCGGTGTTTCAAGTGTGGACGGATGGGACATTGGAAAAGAGGATGTCCGTATACCAAAAGGAAGACAAGTTAATAGGGTAAACCAAGATCAAGGGTACCAGTGCTGACCGATACCTCAGACAATGATTAGGCCTTCATTGCTGCAAATCCCAAATGATGATTGGCCTCAACAGATTCGATTACTGGACAAACATGAATAACTGTCGATGATTCTTGGGTCTGAAAAGTTTTCGGAGCAAGAATTATTCATTTTTTCTTTTGCTTGTAAGCAAATTAGTAATTAATTGATCACATGCCGAAATTGGATCTTTTATGTTGGGCACACAATTTTAAATTTACAAAGTTGGAACAATTGCTTTGCAAATTTTTGAAACCAAGGGACAAGGGTCACATGATGATCAGGTGGGAATGTCGGACTAGTGTTCCGCATGATTGATAGGTCACTGGTCGACTGACATGCAAATGGGTGTGTAGTCAAATTTGGATAAATTATGGTGGGAACTGAAAGGGTAATTTCAATGTGACATCATAGGGGTTTTCTAAGAATAGACTTTTAGTTTATTTGTGTATAAGCATTTTAATTTGATTGACAAATTTTATGAAATTGAAATAAAATTGACACCCATCTGATCTGTAAATAATGGTTCCAACGCAAACAAATATGCATAATGCATGTGTGTGTGTGTTTTTGTGTATCAATCTTACAAGATTGTTGACACCGACAGTGTGCCTTGTCTGAAAATAGATAGTTACAATAGGAGTAAAAAATGTGGGAGTACAAAATTAGCCAAATTTGGGAGAGGTCTTACACTGACTTCCCAGAGTACTCTGCTCACGGATTTTTATATATATAAACTTGAATTTTATCAGCATATAAATTGTGCTGTATGTATGGATGTGTTTTAGGCATAGATGATATGGGAAAATAGTAAAGAAAATTTTGCTGGTTTGAACTATTGTGGGTTTTCAGTTCTGGAGTTTAAACAAAGTCACTGGTTAACAGATGAGAAAGGATAGTAAATAAATTATTCGCTGCTGGGCAAATTAAGTACGATATTACTAAGACTTATGAGAGCTATTGTTCCGCCTTACAGCAGTGGAAAATTATTGGGAAAAAATTAGATCCAACATAATGAATCTATAAAAGAATGTGATAGGGATAATATCCTCAATTTGTACTAATTATTTGATTGTGGGTAAAGGAATTAAGTTATCGTAGTGGATTGTTAACAGCAGCCTGAAAATGTCCTGAGAGTGTGCATCCATGTAATCAGAAATCCCAGATTTGTTTTTTACAAACAACATTTTGGTAGAGGTCTTGTGTGGAACACTTCCTTGGTAGATAAAAAACGGTACTGCATGCTGGCAGCCACTTTTGCGGCCAGTTAGGCCAAACAAATTGAGAGGAAATTGTAGTTAAATACGTAAGTTACACATGGCTATTTGGGAAAAAAAAAAAAAAGGAAATTTGTTGAGATGGGAAACATTTTTCGAAGGTTTATTAAGGTGTTATAATATGACATGTGGCAAGGCAAACTATTGGATGGGAAAATTAGATCTGGCTATAGAATAAATTTATTGACCCCTTGAAGTTAATTCTTCGAATCATTGTTTCACTGGCATTTTTTGTTCAAATTGGAAATAGTTTGGTAGAGCTTTGGTTAAAACCTTTGGTTGCGGTATCTTGGAACGAAATGATAAACCATAGGAGATTGATAAGAATAGAAAAAATATGGACCCAAAATAGAAAGTTGGATTCATGCCCCTCATTGCAAACAAGCACATGGGGCTAAGGTGGACAATCCCACAGAAAATGAGGCTGCACCTAGCAGCCCAGCAGAACATTCAGTGGTAGATAAATGATAGTCGTGATTTACAGTCATTTGAATTACATTTTAACACCCCTTGCATTGATAAACATTACATTTTCAACATGTGATATTCCTACTTGGAATAGTGACATTTATTTGCCTACATGACATACAATTACCTGCTGATATAAATACAACATGAGTGAAAAATGTATCACAACTACACTCATGATCAGGGGATTGAGTTCAACCCCAGGAGATAGGGGGATCAGGGTAAGACAAATAATCTGATTATGTTACATATTAAGGGATTTTCTTTATTTACCTTTTAGGAAGCTTGTTAGTTTGGTATATAATGTTAAATGTCATCGACATATAACTATGTCATAGGTATGAATATATACAAGGAGTAGCAGACTTGTTTGTTGGTTTAGTAGTTATATTGGCAATTGTTTTAGTGGTGGCTTGCTTGAAAGCCTTAGTGACGGTGTGTTTGAATAAGGTAACCAACAACACGATGATAACGCATGAAGTGACAAATGAGGAAAGAAATGTGGAACCAGAAAAGGAAGACTTTTATGGCGACATAAATACTGAGATTAAAAGATTAAATCAAGTGATGTTGCAAATGAATACAGTAGAATTAAGATAATGGCATAACGACAATGTTATGAGTTGTGCCAATTACAATATCAGTGAACTCATATCACCACGAGTGACACACTGTTAGGAAAAAGAGGGAAAAGAAAAAGTGGAGAGGAATTATGGTAATAATACATTATGCTTAATTTGTTGGTTTGGGAAAAAAATTGTTGTTGGGAATTAGGTATTCCCGTTTGTGATTGTAATCATATACAATGCTATTCTTAGTTTAGTAATAAAATACATACCTGATTGAATATTATTTGTGTGACGCATATAAATGAATATAACTTTTTGTGTTAAGGAAAAACAACAAATTGTTGAATGTGAAACTGTCGGAAGATATACATGATTATGCTGATTTCAGGGTAAGATGCACCCTATCTGATCCA
Source organism: Myxine glutinosa (assembly GCF_964187855.1). Taxonomy (NCBI): domain Eukaryota; kingdom Metazoa; phylum Chordata; class Myxini; order Myxiniformes; family Myxinidae; genus Myxine; species Myxine glutinosa. The sequence goes on along the minus strand of NC_136264.1, from coordinate 59,468,130 downwards.
GTGTGTGCGGAAAGCAGATTCAGATGTGACTGAGCATAAGGATAAGACGAGATCACATTTTGGAGGGATTGCTAACGGAATTGGGAAGAAGTTCGAGAAAGAAAATTTGTGGCTAAAAAAAAAATGAAGTTAATCGTGGCATACACCCTCTTTCTCAAAGAATGATGAAGACATTCTCCCGTGTAACTTGGAGATGAATGCTTACCTTCACCAAGGAAATTTATGTGACCATTTGCCTGGATCACACTGCAACATATGAAAGAAAGGCGATCACTTACTCTTGTTCGAAGGCTTCGAACATTCACCACATCAGAAGTTGCAGGACAACGACATATTACCTGCAACCTCTGTGAAATGCGGGGACATATGTTATTACTTCACCAACGTCCGGGGAACCAGCATGGAGCTGCAAAAAAAACGGCTGTGCCCTTGTCACAACAGCTGTGCACGATTCTGCTGGTTGCTCCTGGTAAGGACCATGAATGACCTGAACACCATGGTCCCAACATCAGTGTGGATGCATCCGGCATCCCTGTTCCACATCTTGCTGGCCAATCAACGTCACACCAATACTTGCTGCCCACTCACAATGAGGGAGGAGGCAAGTCGACTACAACTGGGTGAAGGCCTTGTTCAGGAATTACTATGGTTTACAGCAAAAAAGTGGCAAGAATGCTACAAGGAGAGCAGGGTCAGTCTATGACTCCGCAATGTTACCACAACAGCGAAATCCTACACGAAGTAGTGCAGGAGCTATGAAGACATTAGGAGAAAATGTTTCATACCAGGATTCAAACACAAGTGATCAGCCCTTCCTTTCAAACAAAGTCAACATTTGTGTGGAGGCAAACGTTTTTTACCAGATGGTGCAGATGCTTTACAAAACTTGAAAATGAAGTGAAATTGTTGTATCTTGGTGATGGTGAAGTGTTGTTTTGAAAATATTTGTGATGCAAATGCAATAGATTGAACGATATGGAAGGAGTCAATGACCAACGAAATGTTTTGTGATTCTTGCAGGATGACGGTGTATGCCCAAGGGAATTTGATTACTTGTAGTGATCGATTATTTACTTATACTTGTAATGATGTTTACTTGTAGTGATTGATTATTTACTTATACTTGTAATGATGTTTACTTGTAGTGATTGATTGTTTACTTATATTGATGTTTAGATTAATGGTTAATATAAACAAAAAACAAAAAGATGAGGGAATTGTGGAAGTGTAACTCAGCGTAACTTATTAATTGGCACTGGTAACTTATTAATTAACCTGGTAACAAAGCAGATATATTTTACATGCAAACTCTGTGAAAGCCGAGTTTGTAAATGAGTCAGGAATGCGCCCGAACATGATAATCTTTTGTCCACCTGGTCACAGCCCCTGGCTGAAGCACCCCCCTATCGTTTGGTAAACGGAACTCACAACAGGAGGGGAGCGAGCTGATACCAGGACTTGGTACATGCATGACCTCGGGGCACCAGCGGAGAGGGGATTAAAATCCAGTTTGTCCATATAACGGGAGCAAACGTGGAAGTCGGGAGAACTTGCTGCGAGGAGCTCTGACCAATGGGAGTGTCGGAGGAACATCAGCCGAACGAGAAGGACATTGGAAAAGAGTTAACCTGATCCATTATATTATGCGGTATTATTTGGTAAATGGAATGAAGTGAAGAAGCAGTTAATAAACCAGACCTTTTGTAAACCTGTGTCCGGTCATTGGAGTCCTGTGAGTCTCTCAGCTACAAATTCCCCTACACCACCTATTACAGCCAAGGGTGTACTTACTTTTTCCACATGCGAAATTTGCATTTATGTTTATTTAAATTATACAATGAACTACAAAATGTAAATGTTTCATGGTATTTGTTATATTATCTCACCTTTATCTATCAATATTGTTGAAATGAAGATCAGATAGCTGTATGTTGAAATATGTTGAAAAAGTCAAAACTTTACATGGGGTGTACTTACTTTTTCATGTGACTGTATATATATATATATATATATATATATATATATATATATATATATATATATATATATATATATATATATATATATATATATATATATATATATATATATATACAGTGAAACCTTGACTTACGAGTTTAATTCGTTCTGTGACCGAGCTCGTAACTCAATTTGCTCGTTTCTCAAATTAAATTTCCCCATTAAAATGCATTGAAATGCTATTAATCCGTTCCAGCCCTCCAAAAACCACACCAATTTTTTTTTAAATATACAGTATATATAAAAATATCTCGCGCTTTATATTTCACCTGTATGCAGCATACAAGTTGGCAGGATGGCCTGGACTGGAGGTACGCACACTTGCCTCTAAACTGTTCAGCCTGGGTTTGAATCCCGACCCAGCTATAACCTGTCATGGGTGAATCACAGGCAGGGTGATTCATCAATGTGTGTACCGCTAAACTGGGCGCCCCGTTTGCGTCCCATTAGTTGTTGGATGTTAAGGATCTCACCGTGTTTTCCACAAAGAGAAGGCGAGCTATCGCCGGCACTCTGAACAAGTTGTGGCCTGGCATGCTCTTCTCCTCTGCCGTTATATACGTCCTCCTCGGCATCCTGCGAGCTGCTTCTCCGTCAACCACACAAACAACAACTTCTCCATCTCTTCATGGACAGAGGTCCGGAGCTTTGAAATAATCTTAACGCCCTTGGCTGGCGTTATAGCCTTTATCGACTCCTTCTGCTTCAAAATCGTACATATCGTAGAAGTACTATGATCGTACTGCCTCACCAAGTCGACAACACGCACACCTCGCTCATGTTTTTCGACGATTGCGTGTTTTATATCCAAGTACATCATCCTCTTCTTCTTCTCAGTACTGCCCTTGGCACTCAATTTCTTAGGACCCATGGTTAAAACTAAGAAATTTTCCAAAATAACCAAAATGCAAAAACAAAGCAGCAGCGATATACGGCAGAGATGCTTGCACGGCAAGATAACCACGTGACCGGAACCCACCTGGTGGCGGGTGGCGTAAGCTCCAAAATAACCAAAATGCGAAAACAAAGCAGCAGCGATATACGGCAGAGATGCTTGCACGGCAAGATAACCACGTGACCGGAACCCACTTGGTGGCGGGTGGCATAAGCTCGTAACTCAGATCTCGGCTCGCATCTCAAAGCAATAAACCACCCGAGCGACGGCTCGTATCTCGGAAAACTCGTAAGTTGGTGCACTCGTAAGTCAAGGTTTCACTGTATATATATATATATATATATATATATATATATATATATATATATATATATATATATATATATATGTATATATATACAGTGGTACCTCGGCTTACGAGTTTAATCCGTTCCGTGACGGAGCTCGTAAGCCAAATCGCTCGTAAGTCAAAGCAAATTTTCCCATTCAAATGCATTGAAATGCTATTAATCCGTTCCAGCCTCAAAAAAAAAACACCAATTTTTTTTGTTAGGTGCTTTTAAATAACAAAAATGTACTTTATAAATAACAAATAATGTATAAACAAGCACGACCTCGTATATACTGTACATAATACAAGAGAATGTAAAGAAATAAACTGGACCTCTATCCATGAAGATATGGAGAAGTTGTTGTTTGTGTGGTTGAAGGAGAAGCAGCTCGCAGGAGATACCGTGACCGAGAGCATCATGTGTTTGAAAAGATTGAAACTCGGATATCGAGCACGGACCACGAGGTGTTTTTTCTTTTTTCTTAATCTCGGTTTCAGTGAACTTTTGCTCTGTGCTCACGTGTACTGTACCTGTACCTGTAATGGTACGTCAGAGGATGGCACTTGTTGTCATCATATTAAGTGCAAGATGTTCTGCATCGTAAGTTGGTACACCGTGGTCTTTCGGCGGTGTTTAAGCCGGCCGTCTTGGCTTCTGTCACCATTGGCATTGAGTCTTTCGATGTAGGTAGGTCGTTGTGTGCCGGTGCCTTGGCCGAATTCCTTCATTGCTGCATTGTTAGCTCACCTGGTTTTTTATACCACATCTTTGGTTATCGGACCAGCGAATGACGTCATCTCCAAAGTATGGCTTATTCTCACTTGTCTTGGACGATCTTCTACTTCTAGCCTTCCACCGTGCATTTGGTGTCCACTGTACTTACTGTACAGTGCCTGGTAAAATTGATGTAATGGGTTTTTGACCGTCAACGCCATGAACCGTCATGAACCGTCAACGCCATGAACCGCTAACACTCAAAAGCCCATTTATCGCGCCTTATAAAGCAAAACGCAAACCGAAAGCCATGCCTCTCAAGCAAGGCGTGCTTCCGTGGTCACGTGATCCACAGGTGTAGCTCATTATACCCGCACGCGCGACACGCTTTGGCGGTCACGTGACCAGCCACTCTGGAGGCGGGGATCCCCGCCGATGACGTCACCGGCTGGAGCAAGGAGATTCCTCGCTAATGTATTTCGACGATTGCGTGTTTTATATCCAAGCAGAGATGCTTTCACGGCAAGATAACCACGTGACCGGAACCGGAAGCCACAACCGGAAAATTCAAAAAAATAAATTTTTTGAGCTCGTACATCGGATCTCGGCTCGTATCCCAAAGCAACAAACCGCCCGAGCGACGGCTCGTATCCCGAAAAACTCGTACGTTGGGGCACTCGTAAGCCGAGGTACCACTGTATATATATATGTATTGTTATGTCGGTTGGGTAGGGCATATCTAGATCCAGGTAGATCTGCATAGGTAGGTGCTTCGTCTGGCGTGATAGGGAAACCTCACCTGTAATAAGTTCTGTTAGCCCGGTTTGTCAGATTAAGTGTACTCGCAACGGTACCTGCCCTATGGGCGGGGCTTCAATTGGGAGGCCCAAATGAAAAGGCTAAATATCAGAAATTGAAGGCTTTTTTTCTTTTAAACGATTTACATAAACATCCGTTAAATCTCGATCGGTGCAGCCATTTGTGCGGCACCCGGGAAAATAACGTCATGCGGGAGCAAGTATCAGCAGGATGTGGCAGTGTGGGAGTCCACGTTTCTGATCCTCCTTAATGCCGAAGTAGCCCACCACTTCTCCAAGCATTCCGCTATTGAGATCCGCCATGACAGATTTAAGCTTGATACTGAAGATGCGTGCAGTTAGTCCTCCCGATGTCGTATGTACTCCCGATACATGTCGGGACCCTATTGTTAAATTGAGGAGCCAATGCTAATCACATGACCTGAAGAGTGGAAAAATGGCAGACTTAGTAAATTACTTCAAAAATATTTTTCTCCAGATCCACCATTCAGAATGTTACCAAATTTGGGTTACAATATTAGGCCAAGGTAGAGATGTTAAATTGTGGAGGTTATGCCGATCACGTGACCGAAAGTGTGTCATGTTCTTTATCCGCAAGGGGTCTAATGCTGCCATCTTCTGAAAATCCTGGTGCACAGATATTTTGACATGACATCGTTTTATTTGCAAATGGCGAATCCTCATTTAGATGGTGTAGTGAAATTATACCAAGGTGAACCCAGGGGTGCTCGTTACGGAAGGGGCGTCTATAAGACCCGGGACGACCGGGGCGCGCGGACACTCCAGCGGCACTCACTGTGACATAGTCCAGTAGTTTGAATGGTATGTACGCCCCCAAATGCTGCGCTGACAATGCGCTGCGCTAACCATTGTTATATTGAATCAACCATTGCTGCTCATGAAATGCTCTGATTTAATGCCTGTTGCATGCATGTATTCTTACAGGATGTACTGCAGATCTAAATGATATTAAACCTACCCAGAGGTCAAGTCGTGTCTGAGCTTGATTTTCACGACATTTAATATCATTTAGATCGCCGGAATGGCTGACCACAAGATGATCGTGGTACCGATCCTCGGAGCCGACCCTCAAGCTGAGGGATCTGCATCGGAGTTTGCTCATTGGCTCAACACGCTGGAGAATTACTTTGCGGCTCACGAGACAGAGCCCACCGCTGCAATAAAGCTGTCCGTGTTACAGTCCAAGGTCCATCACACTGTTTTCAAGAACATTTCTCGATTTGGGACATACGCTATGGCCCTAGCCGAGCTGAAGCGCCTCTACGTAAAGACACGGAGCGCTGTGCACGGCCGGCATCAACTCTCTCAGCGGCGACAGCAACCGTCTGAATCGATCGATCGCTTTGCGCAGGAGTTGCGCTACCTATTGGCAGACTGCGTGCAGGACGTCCGGACCCACGAGCAAGTGCAGGACGATTTGCTCCGAGATTCATTCATCTCCGGAATTAGTTCTGGAGTCTTGCGGCTCCGTCTCTTGGAGGTCGGGGAGCTGACATTTACAGAAGCACTACGGCTGGCACGCGTATACACAGATGCCCGAGAACAATTGACCGCATATGATCACCCACGAGTCGTGGCGGGGACCTCGCAACTCGCGCGACCTGAGAGGGCTACCGCCGAGGATACGGAGGAGGACCCGACCACCACTACGGCCGAGTCTCTGGGAGCTCCGGAAGCGGCCTCCGCTTCCGGCCTCACTGCTGCCGCCGCTGCCCGGCCACGGCCTGCCCGGTATGCAAAATGTTATTTTTGTGGAAATCAGCAGCATCCTCGCTCTGAATGCCCGGCCCGAGAGGCGACATGTCACCTGTGCTCCACCAAGGGCCATTTTGCAAAGGTCTGCAGAAAGGCCGCTCAGGGCACGCATTCCCGAGCGACCTTGAATGGGCTCATCGCGGAGCCAACGGATCGAGCGCCGGACGGGGCGCCTCGCTCGGCTTTGAAGAGCCGCTCTCCTCCTCGCGGGCCTCTGGCTACCCGCCCGACCTTGGTGAGATACATCGGGCCGCCGAAACAAATGGCGCGAACGCGACCGGTCACAGTGCATCCGACCTTGACTGGCGTTCGAACGCCTACTTCAAACAAGCGACATGCTCCTGCTCTGGAAACTCCTCTTGAAGTGCGGCAAACGCAGCACGTGACACGAGCCCCATCTGACGGCAGCTTTTGCGAATTACATGCACCCACTCTGGCATGTGAATCTGCAAACGGCAGAAATCTTTCTCACGTGACTCGAGCCCCATCTGACGGCAGCTTTTACGAATTACATGCACCCGCTTTGGCATGTGAATCTGCAGACGGCAGAAATCTTTCTCACGTGACTCGAGCCCCATCTGACGGCAGCTTTTACGAATTACATGCACCCGCTTTGGCATATGAATCTGCAGGCGGCAGAAATCTTTCTCACGTGACGCGAGCGCCATCTGGCGGCGGCTCTTACGAATTACATGCTCCCACTTTGGCATATGACTCTGCAGACGGCAGAGACCTTTCTCACGTGGCTCGAGCGCCATCTGGCGGCTGCTCTTACGACCAACCCACACCCACTCTGGCAAATGAAACTGCTGATGAGCCAACTGACTTCAATGCTCCTGCTGAGTCCCAACCTGTCGACGCTGCCCGAAGGATTGCAGCCGGCGTGGGATCCACCCGCGAGGCGCGATCTTCTCGCCCGGCCGGGACTATACCTGCCGGGTCTGCCGGCCTAGCGCAGGCCTTCGTTCCGCTCACGGTCGCGGGCGTTTTTGCGCAAGCTTTGATTGACACGGGGTCCACGGATAGTTTTATCGATCAGCGACTCGTGCATCAACATGGGTGGCCGGTTCTCGGGACAACCCGCCGGATCTTCATGGCCTCTCAGGGACTTCGGTTGAGCACAAAAGGGGCATGTCGATTGAAACTTGTGATAAAGGGTCGCACGTTCCCGGACGTGTATCTCATGGTATTACCGGCCTTATGCGCTGACGTTCTGCTAGGACTTGATTTCCTTAAGCGGCATGGACGTTTGGAAATAGACTTCGGAGGGCCGGACACGCTCGCTGTGTGCGCCCTCGCTCAAATGGACATGGAGCCACTCTCACTGTTCCCCAACCTGACCACTGATTGTACCCCTGTAGCCGTCAAATCGTGGCGTTACTCTCGCGCGGACGCGCAATTCATTGCGGAAGAAACGGCCCTGCTCTTAAAGGACGGTATCATAGAACACAGTAGGTCACCGTGGCGGGCCCAAGTCTTAGTGGTGCGGAGTGAGGCCCACCGCCGGCGTATGGTAATCGACTATTCGCAGACGATTAATCGTTTTACACAGCTGGATGCCTACCCCTTACCGGGGATGGACGCCCTGGTACGCCAGGTGGCCCTGTATTCCGTTTATAGCACTCTCGATCTGCGTAGCGCGTATCATCAAGTCCCCATCTCTAGGGCTGATCGCGTCTTTACAGCCTTTGAATCGGGTCAGCGGTTGTACCAGTTCACGAGACTTCCTTTTGGGGTAACGAACGGCGTCCCTTGTTTTCAGAGAGCTATGGATGACCTCGTTGCGAAGGAGAATTTGACCGGTGTCTTTGTCTATCTGGACAATCTTACGGTTTGTGGGTATGACCAGGAGCATCACGACGCTAATCTGAAACGCTTCCTCGAGGTCGCGCGGAAATATCGCTTAACCATGAATGCGGCGAAGTGTCAATACTCTCTACGCACGGTAGACCTTTTGGGGTACACCGTGACCCATGGCTCCGTCTCTCCGGATAAGGAGCGTCTGCGCCCTTTGCTCGATATGGCTCCGCCTAGCGATCGGGCTTCACTGAAACGCGCTCTAGGGCTGTTCGCCCACTACTCAAAGTGGGTGCAAAATTTCTCCATGAAGCTCCGCCCCCTCGTGGCCTGCGACACTTTCCCCATGGGCCCGGCCACCCTGGCGGCCTTCGAGGGCCTTAAAATCGACATTGCTGGCGCCGCTGTCGCGACGATTGACGAGAGTTCCTCTTTCGTTTTGGAGAGTGATGCCTCGGATCATGCCATAGCAGTGACTCTCTCCCAAGGAGGCCGCCCTGTGGCTTTCTTCTCGCGGACTCTCACCTCCGCCGAGCGGAGGCATTCGTCTGTCGAAAAGGAAGCGTAAGCGATCGTCGAATCAATTCGGCGATGGCGGCCGTATCTGCTTGGGCGGAGTTTCCAAATCATCACGGACCAACAGAGTGTTGCGTTTATGTACGACACCTTACATGCTCAGCGCATTAAGAATGAGAAAATCACCCATTGGCGTATCGAACTCGCCGACTTCTGCTACACCATCAAATACCGCCCGGGGAAGGATAACCTGGTCGCTGACACCTTATCGAGGCCGGCCACTTGCGCGGGGGTTGTAACTCTGGAGGGGCTGCGCACTTTGCACAGCACTATGTGTCATCCCGGGGTAACGCGCTTCGCGCATTTTGTGCGCGCGGGCAATCTGCCGTACTCGATGGAGGACATCCGCCGCATCTGCCGTGATTGCGCGATCTGTGCGGAACTCAAACCGCGTTTTTATAACCCCCCTCTGGGGACACTCGTTAGGGCTACTAGACCGTGGGAGCGCTTGGCGATGGACTTCAAAGGGCCGCTGCCAATGTCGAGCAACTCTCGCTATCTGCTCACTATCGTCGATGAGTATTCCCGATTCCCCTTTGCTTACACGTGCGGGGATATGTCGGCTGCCACGGTTATTCGGTGCCTGCAGAATTTGTTTTCTATGTTCGGGTATCCGGCCTACGTGCATACCGATCGGGGTGCGGTGTTCCTGTCCCAGGAGGTGAGGGGCTACTTGTTCCAGCATAATGTCGCTTCGAGCTACACCACCCCGTACCGGCCCCAAGCGAATGGACAGATCGAACGCTTTAATGGGATTATATGGCGGGCCGTCATGCTAAGCCTTCGGACCCTCGGCCGAGGCCTCGATAAATGGGCGTGGTCGCTACCTGCCGCTCTAAACTCGATCCGGGCTCTCCTATGTACTGCCACCAACCAGACTCCTCACGAACGACTGTTCCACCACCCTAGAAGCTCCGGCAGTATCCAATCTTTACCCAGCTGGCTCGCTGAACCGGGGCCCGCCTATCTCAAACGAGCGGTTCGCGCTAGCAAGTACGACCCCCTTGTTGACAAGGTGCAGGTCCTCCAGGCTAATCCCGAGCATGCTCGCGTGTTAACGGCGGATGGCCGCGAGTCTACAGTCTCCGTACGCCATCTCGCCCCATGTGGGGACGACGACAGGGATATCGACGAACCCGTCTACGAGTCTATGGACTCTATCGAAGCTTCCCCTATGGAACTACCACTGTTACTCCCGTCGTCCCCTGCTCCCGTGCCCGAAGGCGCAGGGGCGCCCCCTCCGACTCCAACCTCCGGCGGCTATTCCGACGTGGGGGACTCCGGGCTAGGGGACGCCGTGCCCGGTAGATTCCGAACACGAACTGGCAGGGAGGTTCGCCGCCCCGACCGCTACGGGTGGACCGACTGACGTGGATTGACGTGACCCATTCGTTTATTGCTGATGCTTGCTTGCAACCTGCCGAGCGGCAGTATAGTTCTAACGGCGGGGAGAATGTAGTGAAATTATACCAAGGTGAACCCAGGGGTGCTTGTTACGGAAGGGGCGTCTATAAGACCCGGGACGACCGGGGCGCGCGGACACTCCAGCGGCACTCACTGTGACATAGTCCAGTAGTTTGAATGGTATGTACGCCCCCAAATGCTGCGCTGACAATGCGCTGCGCTAACCATTGTTATATTGAATCAACCATTGCTGCTCATGAAATGCTCTGATTTAATGCCTGTTGCATGCATGTATTCTTACAGGATGTACTGCAGATCTAAATGATATTAAACCTACCCAGAGGTCAAGTCGTGTCTGAGCTTGATTTTCACGACAGATGGTGTAGCTCACCCATCAACTCTCTGCGAAGTTGTTCACCCTCAACCCTTAAAAGACTGCGCAAATCTCCAAACTCTCTTAATAATTTGCTCTGCCAATTTAACTTCCAGCTAATGTTTTTTTATGTCACCCCCCACCCATTATCTGTACTCACCACTTTTTTGATCTGTTCATATTGATTTTCTACCTGGCAGCATTTTTTTCCCCAAAATGGCTGCATTCCCATTCTGCCTCATCCAGCAATTGTTTTAGGCTGCTGGGAAAGCCCAATTACATTATCCTTCACTCCATAAATTACAGTAATTAGGGGAGGGTGCAACTTAATTATGATTATCTCCACACTTTAAAAAAAAAGGTGGGATATTGTAATCACCTCAATCTGTCCGTCCGTCACGCTTTCTCCTCCAAACGGTTGTGCAGAAATTCACGAAACTTGGTAGTTATGATCACCACCTGGCAAGAAGGTACGAGAGCAGTATCATTATTGGTCCTGCCCACTGGGGTTCTGTCTGATCCACCTTCTCCATTCAGCATGTCTCCGAGGTAGCAAAATGTTTTCATACCTTCCAGCTTCACGCCGTCTCTAAGATCCAACTCAACATTTCCTCCATCTGCAGCTCCCTCTGTGCACACCTTTCATTTGAATGTAGCTGCCACACTGGCTAATGACCCTCTCAGACCACTGGTTTTTTGATGAACCCACTCAGTGCACATTGTACATTGAATGGAGTTCACTCCGACACCCTTCCTGCACACAGCACATGGCCACTTCCCAGTTCTTTCCACCTCACCACATGCTTTAACACTTGCCATCACCTTCGTCTTTCCGATATTCACCTTCAGACCTTTTGTCTCCATACATTCCTTCCACTTGTTCATCTTTTCCTTCAGTCCATCCATACTTTCCGCAATCAACACCAGATCATCTGCATACAACAACTCCCACGGTAAACCCTCATTTACGTTCAGAGCCAGCACCTCCATCACAGCTACAAATAGTAGTGGACTTAGTACCGACCCCTGATGCACTCCCAGCTTCACCTCAAACTCACCACTGTTCCCGTCCTTCGTCCTTACAGCTGTGCGTGCTCTTTTGTACATTGCCATCACTACTCTGATCACCCATTCCTCCACACCTAACTTCCTCAATGCCCATGTCAATACTTCGCGTGGAACCCTATCAAATGCTTTCTCCAAATCAACAAACCCAAGAAACAACTTCTTCCTCTTCTCCATGTACTTCTCCTGCAACTGCCTCACAATAAAGAACGCATCTGTCGTTCCTCTTCCTGGCACAAATCCAAACCACATTTCGCCAATCTTCACCTTCTTCCTTATCCTCCTCTCCAACACCCTTTCCAATACCTTAATTCCATGCTCCAATACCTTTATCGCTCGGTACGAGCCACACTCCAGAGTGTCACCTTTCCCCTTGTATAGAGAGACAAGGGTACTCGGTTCCCAATCCACTGGAATGCGGCCTTCTTTCACCACCAGATTACAGATCTCTGTCATTCTCTTCACACCCCAACTTCCTGCTGCCTTCAACATATCTCCCACAACTCCCGTCGGCCCTCCCGCTTTTCTACTCTTCATTGCTTTTATCGCTTCCTCAACTTTCTTCTCAGTTATCTTCTCTGCCGGTCCTAAAACTGGGTTACTCTCTATGTTGCCATCCCATTCATTCTCTGTATTCAACAGCATTTCCATATATCTTTTCCATCTTCCTTTAATTCCATCTGGGTTCACAACGATTTGTCCCACTTCATCCTTCAAGCAACTCACCCCCATTACATCACACCTCTCTTTCACTATCTGCTTTGCAATCCTGAATACCGCTATCTGACCCTCTTACGAATCCAAGCGTTCTCCGAACATTTTCCTGCATGCCTCCTGCGCCTTTGCTACCTCTTTCTTTGCAGCCTTCTTGGCTGGCTTATAACTTTCATGCTCTGCTTTTTCTGCTCCCGTACCCTTCGCCTTCTGCCACTCCTTGAACTTCTTCCTCTTCTCGTCAATCCTCTTTCCAACTTCATCATCCCACCACCATGTTTCCTAGTGCCTCGGTGGTCCTTTTGTACATCCACGTACCTCACCAACGGCTCCCAACAGACTATCTTTCATTGACATCCAACCACTTTCAAGCTCAACCACATCATCCTCTACGCTACTCAGCCTCTCTTTTAATGCCTCCCTTACTGTCACCTCTTTCAACCTCCACAACTTCATTCTCGGTTGGTACTTCACCCGCCGAGCTCTCCTCGCATGTTTCACCCTTTAGTCGCAGACAACTAAGTGGTGCTGTGAAACAGCCTCCTCCCCGGGGATCACCTTTGTGTCCCGGAGGTGCCCCCTATCTCGCCTACGCACCAGCAGGTAGTCAACGGTTGTCTTCGACCCACCTGACGTGTATGAAACAAGCTTATAATCCTCTTTCTGGAACTGAGTATTACAATTCAACAAATCAGCTCCATCAACAAACTCCAAAATCCTTTCACCTTCTCCATTTCTCACACCATATCCGTAACCCCCATGAACTCCCTCAAAACAGTCTATACTCCTTCCCACATGTCCATTTAGGTCTCCTCCTACCACAACAACTTTCTCATCTTTCACGTTTTCCATCAGCTTCTCTATTGCACACCAGAACTTGTCCTTATCTTCATTGCTCCGACCAACCTGCGGAGCATATCCCGAGATAATGTTCACCAAGAGCTTTGCAATCATCATTTTCACCATCATCAACCTATCACTCACTCTAGTCACACTCACCACACTGTCTACAAACTCCTCAGAAAACAGGACACCAACACCATTCACGCCCTCCGGGCACCCTTGCCACACAAACTTGTATTTCTGTCCCTGCCTACCCTTCACCATTCTCACACCACTTCCCTTCCATCTAGTCTCTTGCACACAGCATATGTCCACTCTTCTTCTGACCAATACTTCCACCACTTCTCCTGATCTCCCTGTCATTGTCCCTACATGCCATGTCCCAAACCTCAGAAACCGATCTCCACTTCGGGCTGTACCTTGCCCATATGTCGTTGTAATTGTCATGGTTCTCTTTTTGAGGCAATGGTTTTATGGCTGGATGCCCTTCCTGACGCCAACAGGGGTCAAAATGGGAAAAACATTTAAAATCAAAATTTGATATTGGGTTATTCCTGGTGGAACCCTTTGCCATCTTTCAACTTTGCTTTAGGTGGGAAGAGTGGGGATTTTTGATGGCGTGCCATCGACTCCGCTCAAGTTAATACTTCAAGTTAATCCACATCATATCCTACCTTATTAAATGTTAGACATAACTTCGCCCATTTTAGGATGGTATCTTTGTCCCTTTAAAAGATTGGACTATTTTCCAGATAAATGTGAGTAACATTTTGCTGTCAGTTTTGAACTGATATAAGTTTCTGAAGAATTTTCACACGTGTCTATGAACATTTTGGGTAACTTTCAGGCTTACGAAGGATCATTTGAACTCGAATTCATTTCGCATAATTTCATTGAATAGATGGATGAACATTTTTGTTTCTGCTGCAAGAAATTTGTTTTACTTGTTTCTTTAAAAAAGGAAATTCAGTCTTACAAAAGTATTAGGAGAAATCACTGAATATGTTCCCCTATGAATTTAAATGTATTCCATAACTACAATATCTGTCCGACAGGAAAGTGTGGAAGTCCCAATACCTAACTTTGAGCTGGCCTGTCTGAGTTCGATTCTCAGGCCAACTTAAACTGTTGGATTGTGGCTTCTCAAGTTGGATGTTGAAGCATGAAGTGCATCATTCCTCAAATGGATGTTAAGCTTGTGACCCATGTGCTAGCATGAGTTGGTGGACTTTAAAAGAGATCCCATGGTGTCTTTTGACAAAGAGTATTTGACAAAGAGTTTTTACTGGGACCCTGAACAAATTCCAAATTCCGACCCAAATCGGCTTCAGTAAAACATCAGGCATGGCCAGCCAGTTTATCGAAGACTTGAGCGAAGCAAAAATGGCGGATGGGCTGCGGACCGCAACTTCATGGCTAAATGTGGTTTAGAAGAGACAGAAAGTACAATTAACTACCTTCTAAAATGAATGACCAAATTTTTCCCTGCAAAATGGGAATTACCAGGATACAACCTGTCCAGCCTTGTTTTTCCAATTGAACATTTTTTTTCCTGCTGCCCAAGCTAGGCCTGAGGGCTGCCAGCATGTTTGGGCGATTCTATACTCGAGGATGATGGATTTAAGCACAGCAGCGCTGAGAGAGTCTGAAGCAAGAAATAAAAAAAGAAAAAGCCAATAAGGGGATGCAGCCCAGAGCATATGTGTTTCTTACCTTGCTGCCCCATCCACCATGATTTCATGCTTCAGCCCCAGCAGTAACAGGATTTGGGTGCCGCTCGAAAAGTGGGTGGGAAGGGAGCAGAGATCATGCCTTGGGCGTCCCACCCATTACCCTCACATCACTTCTTTACCCACCACTCACCTAAATCCTCACTCTGGCCTTACCCTGATAACACAGTCCAATCTTGCTTAATCTGATAACTGGCCATTTCAGTTAAGTGCGATAATCTACTGCAGATATGATACCAGTATTCTTTGTTAATATAAAATGAAATCTTTTTGGCAGCGCTCTTAATCCACTGTCATATCTTCCTCTTTTTATTTATTTATTTATTTTCAAGGATCATGTTTCCTGCCAATGGCATTTAAGCCATTATATCCAAAATGCATGTTCCTTATTCACAACTTACTAACCTCATCTCAATGAGTTTACACATCTTGTACATGCTAATGAGGTAAAAACAAAACAGGTAAAAATAAATAAATAATATCTAGTTAAATGCACAAGTACATTGGAATTTTTATTAAAATATATAAGTAAGGAAAAAAAGATCGATTTTATTTTTACGCTGTGCATGAGAAGCGCAACGCAGGGTTAAAGCTTGATTTGAAAAATATATATATATATATATATATATATATATTTTGTATAAAAGATCGAGGCTCGTGTAAGAGCTAACATTAATGACAAAAAAACAAACGGACACATAAGACAAAATAAAGGGAGCGGGAGACAAGATGGGGAGGGAGGGGGAAGCACACAAGTACAACATTTGAGAGCAGGGACATGGGGAGATCTGTGGGACGGAGAGGGCTTGGGGGGGAGGAGGCATGGGAATGGGGAAATATAAATTTTTTGAAAAAGAACTTAATTTTAAATTTTGAACGCAAATCGGAACATGAATTGAAAAACAAGAACCTGTAGTTTAGCAGTAATTTGGCTCTGAATCTGTCCTTATCGGGGATGTGCAGAGAGGAGTGAGATTTTTTTTTTAATCTGTCTGTATGTCTACCAGTACAGCAAAATTGAAAATCATTCAAACAGGAAGCTTACTATTTTCATGAAAACAGGTCATAAAGGACACAAACAACAAGCACGAATAACTAAAGAAATGTGGTACATAAGGTGGTGTATAAGACGCTGTATGAACAGCGGTATACTTCCGGAATTTTTTTCTACGACCTTTAAAATCTTTCTTTTATTTCAAATTAATTATATACTTGAACACTGTAGAACACAAATTGCCTTTTAGCACTTTCAAAACCCTTCCGTTTAGCAGCGCTTGGACAAAATATTACAGCATTGTACGTCATCATGACCAATCAAATTTGCTGCTCGTAGACCCCGCCCATGTCCTTGTTTGTCAAGACATTGCCAGTTTATGTGTTCTGTGAACTCTCATCTTACTAATGTTTTTCTTCATATATATTGTTCCATTGTGTTGTGAAACATTGTGTTCCAGCCTGGTGTTGGCTTAGCGGCTAGGGTGCCAGCTTAGGATCCTAGGATCCTGGGTTCTGAATCCTGGTTGATCGCTGAATTAACGCCAGGGGGGTTGACTCAGCCTGTCATCCTTCCGAGGTCGGCTAATTGAGTACCAGTTCACTGGTAATTCCCTGTTTGTCGTAAAAGGTGACAAACAGGGTTGGCGGCAGGAAGGGCATCCGGCCGTAAAACATTGCTTCAAAAAGGGGACCAACAACAAAAAACAACAACAACCACGGTGCCCGAAAAAGGCCAACCCCCGCTTTGTGGGGAAAAATGGCCTCTAAAGGTGTTTTTTTTATTTAAATATTATTGTTCCAAAATTGGCTTGGGTTAAAGAAGAAATTAATTAGCTAATTTTGTTAGTGAATGAAAGAATATGTCCTGCAATGCCATTAATTAATGCAACCAGGATCGTTCATATAGAGGGGGTCCAGTCGCCCTTCACTTCAAGCCCTGAGTGCTTCTTCTTCATCCAGCATTTCTATAATACCCTCCCTCAAGCCGCAGGCATAATTGCCACTTTTTCTTTCCCGTTTTGTGCTTTCCCTTCATTCCCTTCCCTATGGTAATTTCCTCAATTACTTAGCATTTGGGGGTAAGCGTACCACGAGAAAATTTCCCATAATGTTACAACCTCAAAACGAGGGTCTTGCACAAAATTTCGAATGGTCGCTAGTTTAATTCATGCCACGGATATAATTCAAATCATGAACTACACACCAGACACCACGTAACCACCACGTTATTAAAATTACCTCACCTCCACGTAATTCAAAACAACTCCAACTGTGCATAATATATATATGTATATATATATATATATATATATATATATATATATATATACTGTATATATATATATATATATATATATATATATATATATATATATATATATATATATATATATATATATATATATATGTATTGTTATGGATTTGAGAATTGTGTTTTTGTGTATATGGAAACATCACCCTCCTTCCTCCATTTGTTGTGTATAAAGGTCAAAGGTCGTTCCCATAGTTATTCCATATACAATCACGTAGCCAATCATATGTCCTTCTAAATAGTTAGCTCCTTATTATGTGTATTAGATTAAGGCTCTGTTCCCATTAGTTAATACTCCATTGCACCGAATCAAGTAAGGATAGCTCCCCTTCAATGACATTTTCCAGCCGAACTCTCCCTCTCTGGGTAACGAAGCTTAACAAGCGTGGGGTGGCGGCTCCTCAACTGGCCTGGCTTGGGAAGCGGCGTTCGCCGCTATGATGAAGATGTGCTCCGTGCTCTGCTCGGACAGGAATGGCAGGGTCGCCGGGAAGAGGCACGCCCAGGGCATGCCACGAGGGGCGGGGTGTTCAGCCCCATGCCCAAGTAAGGATACAAGCCCGTGGCTCGCCACGAGGGGCGCGCCGTTCGACTCTCTGCCCAAATAAGGTAGCAAGACCATGCCATTGCCTTATAAGGGCACGAAACAGAGAGCGGAGGAGGGCGGTACCGAAAACTGAGGAGGGCGTGTCAGCACCGCGCTTGAGAGAGAAGGAGAGATATATGTGCGGTGATCGTGAAAGCAGCAGATTGAGGGAGAGAGACGCGTGAGACGATTCCGAGGGAGGAAAGGACCGCAGCAGAGGACAAAAGAGCCCGAGGCGTGTCAAGGGAGGGCGAGATACGTGTACCGCTGCCGCCCTGCTCGCTCCCAGCCCGGGAAGGACCTGCTTGCTGTGCGCCCTGCCAAAACCTTCCAGTTTGTGGCCCGACCTGAACCTTCTGATCCCTCCAGCCAATCCACCCTTCATTCCCCATTCGTGTGAGTCTGTCTTTATTTGTTCTGTCCTGGGGTTGTAAGTAAGACTGCCATAGATAAGTTAATATTTGCACTGTGTCTTCGTCTTCTGTAAATTCTTTTATTATCTTTCCTTCTCCTTGGTTATTTTTGGTCTTGTAAATAATAGTAATAAATTATATTTGTTCTTCTTACCTTCGTCTTCTTCTTCACATTCGGTCGCTTTAGTGATTTCCTTCATTGAATACCTGTGGCACGATTTGGCCAACGTTCGGAATCGGGTTTAGTACTGTTAATGGCTCGAACTTCGGGTTGCTAAAACCGCTCGGCAACTAGTCCATCTAAAACCGGGGTTCGAGCGCTACTTGTCTCCCTCATCTGCGGAGGGACGGATAAAGGTATTCGGGATAAACCCTGGACCCATAACCCTGATCCATTCCATCCCGTGGGAGAGCGTTACAAGTACCAGGACCGGGGAGACGGCCAGCTTAACAGGACAAGGGGCTAATCACCCCTTGCTAACGGAAGAGCCGTCGCCCATATCCATAACATTTGGTGTCGGGAGCGAGATTCGGGCCTGAAGCGCTTAGCGCGCTCAAATTATGAGTGGCCCGAAATTTTGTTTTATAAAATCCTAAATTTAAAAATCGTGCCATGGATGGTCAAGGCGACGGGATGCCGGTGGGGGAATTAGAAGAGGGGTTAGGGGTAACCCACGACCAGAGGGAAGAAATGGAGGAGGAGAGAAATGGTGAGGTGGTTGAGGGGGTTTCAGGCACACAAAATGGCGCCCTTGCGCACGTGGTTGCAGGGTCACAAAATGGCAGCGCCGTGGAGGGCGAGCCCGCGGTGGCGGCTGGGGACGCTGGGCAAACCGGGTTTGACCTCAGATTATTCTTGACCCAACTGAATGCAAAAATGGATAGGATGGGGGTCAAATGGGGGCAATGAGGGACGAAGTGAGGGGTACCAGAGAACAGTTAGGAAACCAAATTGGAGGTTTGGAAAACAGAATGGGGGAGCGATTAGAAAACCAAATCGGGGGGCTAGAAGCTAAATTTGAGGGTTTAGACAATAAATTTGAGGGTTTAGACAATAAATTTGAGGGTTTAGACAGTAAATTTGAGGGGTTAGACAACGGGATGAAAGGGGTGAAGAATGGGTTAACGGGGTTAGAAAACACAATGGAAAGCAAATTGAGGGAAATAGGGGAGCAATCCGCCCAGGAAATTAAACAAATGGGGGATCAGATAGAGGAGGTGAAAATCGGGTTGGAAACTAAATTGGATGCCCAGAGGAACGAATTGGAACAGATGAAGGCGGCATCTCCTAAAGAAATGGAGGAGATGGGGGAGGAGATAAGACGAGGTGTGAGCGAGGAGGTCTCAGGGGTACGCGAGGAGGTAAAGCGAGGTAAGGAGCGTATGGAGAAAGAGGTGAGAAGGGGGACGGCAAAGTTACAAGGGGGCATAGAAGATATAACGAGGGAAGTGGAGCAGCTGACGGTGGGACAAAAGGAACTAGTGGAACAGGTGGAAAAGAACACTGCGGTACTAGGAGGGTTGAAAGCGACACAAAAAGAAATCAAAAATGAATTAATAGCGACGAAGAGGGAATGTCGGATGGTACATGAGGGGTTGACAAAGAGGTTGGATGAGGTGACAGAGGCAGTGGAGACAAAGGACGGGAGGTGAGGACGCATATAGAAACGGTCAAGGTGGCCTTAGAGGACGAAATTGATGAAACGCACCGGGAAATAAAAGAGGTGAAGCAAAAGTTAGAGGATGTGGAAGAGGGGGTGAGTGAAATTAAGAAGAGACGGAGGGAAACTAAGAGGGAGATAAAGGAGGAGGTGATGGAATATGTGCAAGGTCGGTGCTCAAATTGTAATGGTGTGCTCACTAATCAAATAAAGAGTTTGCAGGTGGCGGAAGAGAAGCGGGAGACGAGGTGCCAAGGTGAGTGGTGATATACTCGGAAATGTATATGGTGTGAGGGGAGATTCAGTCGGCTTTGGGGTTGGTTTGGACCCGGGTGTTCGTGAGAGGCCGCTGGTGAAGTGTACGACAGGTACAGAGTGTGAAGGAGGAGGTGTGCGAGGAGGTCCGACTATGGGGTGTGTGAGGAAAAAGTGCGCACCGAGGAGTGAGTGTGCTGTTGAGAGTGAGTTGGTCGTAGCGCGTGTGCGGGGGGGGCACATGGAAGTGCGGGATGGGGAGTGTTACAGGGGATGTAAGAAAAGAGTGCACACCTGTGGTGAGTGTTACGGAGGGTGTGACGGGAGAGTGTGCGCAAGAGGATGCATGAAAAAGGTGTGTAACGGAGGGGTGCATGATAAAAGAGTGTGTGGTCGAGAGTGGGGGTGAATGCGTGACCGAGTGTGGTGGTGAAAGTAGTGAGAGTGACATGGAGCACGGGTTGGTTGTAGCAGGTGAAAGAGGATGTACACGTGGGATGGAAGGATGCACACCTGGAATAGTCGAGCGCGTGTGGGAATGCACGCTGGAGTTAGTAGTAAAGCACGTGATTGGGTGTGCAAGTGAGTGCACACCCGTGGTTGTCACCGATGAGGTGACCGAAGAGGGGGCGCGAAGAGGTGTGTTGGTGAGGTGTATGAACGACGAGTGTGTGCCAAGGTGTGCGGTGGTCAGGTGTGCGACGAAGTATATGAGTGAACCTGGAGGGTGTGTCAGAGAAGGTGCAATAACGAAGAGCATGGAGACAGCTGGATGTGTGAGCAAGGAACGGGATGCGGGGTGTAAGCATGCAAGTGGAGCATCGACGCTAATCGGGTTAGCGGTTAGATCGACTTATAGCCGAAGCGAGCCCTCGGTGCGTGCCGGACTTCGTGTGCAGCGGGAACCAGCGGGGATCGTAATCGCGGTGGTTTCAAAGGAACCGCCATGCGGGATCCACGCCGGGCTGCGCTCTGAACGGTCGCGTCCGTGCTCTGCTCAGAGGAGCGGGCGGCCCGGTAGGAAGGGTCGTCACGGCAACCCCTTGTGGTTGAGACGTCCCGGCAGGGCGAGATCGGGCCATCGGATGGCTCCGTGCCGAGATGGTGTGTGGAATCTCGGCCCGGGTAAGCCCCCTTCCCTGCACCGAATGCCGGACGCATCCAACCGCCGGCAACAAACCACCCGCACTCATTGCTCGGCTGTGCGAAGCCGGGCTTTGGAAACGAATTGGCGCACCGAGAGGCTCAAGTGAGTAGACGTGTGAGGGGGGTAGCAATAGTGAATTTGAAAAGCAAAATTTGATGATTGGTAGATTGATTGGCAGATAATTGGAAATTTTTGATTGGTTGCAATTGGATGGGCCAAATTGGTAGTGAGAGATACCCGTTGTGGTGGGATGGCAACTCTGCCATCTCTCACAGCGGGGGCAAAGGAGCAATAGTTTTATGGGGTTTATGGCAGTGAAAACTAGCCCGGGAGGGTTTGGATAGTGTGTAGGGATCTAGAGAAGATGACCATAGGTAACGGTAAGGTAAGTAGCGACTTTGGACAGGTAGTCGGGGACATAGAGAGGGTAGTTGGATGATAATGACGTGGGATGTGCTTAGTTTAAAGGGAAGATGGGGAAGCATGAGTTTTAGCAGGGCACCAGGTAGGTTAGATGATGCCGTGTGGTTGTTTGAGAATTGAAAGAGTATTCAAAAGTGTATGGAGCAGTGAGTGAGGAACAATTGTGATTGCACAGGTGTGCAACTGAACAGGTGTATGGAGCAGTGTATGACTGAGTAGTGGTGATTGTGTGTCGTGTTGAGCCAATGGTCCAGGGAGGAAGGAGGGTGCAGGAAGCACCAGGAGTGATTGCACAGGTGTGCAACTACAGGTGTATGGAGAATGGTTGTATGGAATACATGGAGTATGGAATGGATAGTCGTGGAGTGAGTATGGTGGAAACTGTGGAGTGGAGTGGATGGTGCAAAGGTGTGGATGGGGGAAAGGAGGATGGACCCCATCACGAATACCCGGGGAGGGTAGTGTAAGAGTAAGGTAGAGGGTACAGGTAAATTTTGGTTGGATATTGGCATCTGTGGTGCGTGGTGGAAGAATGGTGTTTGGATGGGTGCATTAGAGTCGTGGAAATGGTTGGGCGTGTGGCCTGTTAGTGTGTGTAGTTAGTTGAGCACTCCACCACTGTGAGGATGTCGGCCAGGTGAGGCCGCAGGTGGGCTCTGGGAGCCGGTAGAGTTGTTGTGGATGGGGCCCGAGGATCCGGAGGACGGACCCGGTTAGCCCAGTGCCAGAGGGCACCGAGTGGGGAGAGCGCCAGAGGGCCTTCCCCAGGTAGATAGGTTAGGGTAAGGAGCAGGTAAGCTCGGAGGCAACTACAGTGGTGGAGGTGTGCAGGTGGGTAGACCTGCTGGGAGAGCCACACGACCCAGTCCTGAAATTGTGCAAGGGCACAGGGAGTTGAATCCGGGGAGTGAGACCCCATATTGATGAAGCACCACTGTTTGGTCAATGGGAATTTGGTTCTTAAAACCGCATAGAGTAAGATGGCCAATGGTTTGGCAGGGAAAGACCCCGGGTAGTGTAAAGCGTGTTAATGTCATTTAGAAGATAGTTAGGATTAAGAATCTCCTCGCACCATCTACATCCACTCACCTGAGGTGACAAAACTCCACACCATGCCATGGTTTGTTTTTATTATTTTTTGTGCAAATGTTTGGATTGTGAGATGCATCATGACATGGGTGTGACATTGTGCTTTGTGTTCCATCTCTCCCTCCTTATGACGATTGATGATGAATTTGAATGATGGCAAATTTTGAATTGGATGGATTGTGGTGACGAATTTTGTACAGGGGAAATATGAGGAAGACGTGACGGTAGCGACGAAATTGTAAACGTGTTAGATTATTTTGTACATATGGGGTAAGGGCAAGGGTAGAGTAGGTAAGAGGAGGGGTGACGTACGGTAGGGACGAGCTTTCTCACTTTCTCACTCCGTACGCACCTCATCTTGCATTACCTTGTTGATGTGTACCCTTGTGACCTTACCCCTCGCTCACCTGTCTTCTCCCCCCCCCCCCCCCTTGTCTCCCACCCGAGGGCTGTGCACCACTGGGCGCCGAGGGGAGCGTGCGGGAGTCCGCCATTGTGTGCCCGAAACTCCCGCAACCAGCTGTCTGCATCGATGCACCACTTATGGACCACATGTCTGTGGCTGAGCACCACTTATGGACCCTACGGGTTGGGGCATGGCCCCTCTGCTGGAACCGGCCATGATGGCCCGAGACCTTGCTTGCGGACCTCGGTCACGTGGCACCTATGCCCCACAGGTGAACCACCCATAGTCGGCCCCCTGTGGGCCATAAATAAATAAGAAATGGACATGTTTTGTGCTTTTTATTATGTCTAAATAGGCTGCCAGCAAGAAGACGAAGTTGACAACATCTGGAAGAATGACAATAGCCAGCAGAGGGAGCCGAAGAGCAAGACACCACCAGGGGTTTGTTGGTTTATTTTTATTATGAACTGTGGTGACTGTGCACCGATTGGTGCTTGATGGTGTTTTGGTGCGTTTTTGTGCTTTCTGGTGCGTCGATGCAGCACAGGCTGTCTCCCCCCCCCCCCCCCCCCAAAAAGAACAATCACCGGTCCTGGGTTGCGTTTCGTAAATACAAGTAGCGTCACTGTAAATAAAGCTCCCCCATCGTTCATGTTGTAGTTTGAAGACAATTCCGCAATTCGGTTAGCTGTGGGCGTGAGTCTGTTAGGCAGGGTGCAATGGAGCAGCGGGACATATTTATTTATGTTTTAAAACTGTCACACTCAGGGTCATGTTAAATGTAGAGGGAACTACACCTACGTGCCACACTAGAGGTAAAAGTTAATAGGCCCGGGACGTGCCTAAGAGGAGGAGGGTGCAGTGTTATGGATTTGAGAATTGTGTTTTTGTGTATATGGAAACATCACCCTCCTTCCTCCATTTGTTGTGTATAAAGGTCAAAGGTCGTTCCCGTAGTTATTCCATATACAATCACGTAGCCAATCATATATCCTTCTAAATAGTTAGCTCCTTATTATGTGTATTAGATTAAGGCTCTGTTCCCATTAGTTAATACTCCATTGCACCGAATCAAGTAAGGATAGCTCCCCTTCAATGACATTTTCCAGCCGAACTCTCCCTCTCTGGGTAACGAAGCTTAACAAGCGTGGGGTGGCGGCTCCTCAACTGGCCTGGCTTGGGAAGCGGCGTTCACCGCTATGATGAAGATGTGCTCCGTGCTCTGTTCGGACAGGAATGGCAGGGTCGCCGGGAAGAGGCACGCCCAGGGCATGCCACGAGGGGCGGGGTGTTCAGCCCCATTCCCAAGTAAGGATACAAGCCCGTGGCTCGCCACGAGGGGCGCGCCGTTCGACTCTCTGCCCAAATAAGGTAGCAAGACCATGCCATTGCCTTATAAGGGCACGAAACAGAGAGCGGAGGAGGGCGGTACCGAAAACTGAGGAGGGCGTGTCAGCACCGCGCTTGAGAGAGAAGGAGAGATATATGTGCGGTGATCGTGAAAGCAGCAGATTGAGGGAGAGAGACGCGTGAGACGATTCCGTGGGAGGAAAGGACTGCAGCAGAGGACAAAAGAGCCCGAGGCGTGTCAAGGGAGGGCGAGATACGTGTACCGCTGCCGCCCTGCTCACTCCCAGCCCGGGAAGGACCTGCTTGCTGTGTGCCCTGCCAAAACCTTCCAGTTTGTGGCCCGACCTGAACCTTCTGATCCCTCCAGTCAATCCACCCTTCATTCCCCATTCGTGTGAGTCTGTCTTTGTTTGTTCTGTCCTGGGGTTGTAAGTAAGACTGCCATAGATAAGTTAATATTTGCACTGTGTCTTTGTCTTCTGTAAATTCTTTTATTATCTTTCCTTCTCCTTGGTTATTTTTTGTCTTGTAAATAATAGTAATAAATTTTATTTGTTATTCCTACCTTCGTATTCTTCTTCACATTCGGTCGCTTTAGTGATTTCCTTCATTGAATACCTGTCGCACGATTTGGCCAACGTTCGGAATCGGGTTTAGTACTGTTAATGGCTCGAACTCCGGGTTGCTAAAACTGCTCGGCAACTAGTCCATCTAAAACCGGGGTTCGAGCAGTACTTGTCTCCCTGGTCTGCGGAGGGACGGATAAAGGTATTCGGGATAAACCTTGGACCCATAACCCTGATCCGTTCCATCCCGCGGGAGAGCGTTACAAGTACCAGGACCGGGGAGACGGCCAGCTTAACAGGACAAGGGGCTAATCACCCCTTGCTAACGGAAAAGCCGTCCCCCGTATCCGTAACAATATATATATATATATATATATATACAGACTTGGCATTTAATATGGAATTTTTTTTTTGTGGGGGTGAACTTACTTTTCAAGATGTCTTAGAACCAAAAGTCCATTGGAATTATGTTGAAATTATTCTAGATTTTGTTAATGTGACCTTTAAAAGAAACAACAACCACATTTGACATTTCGAAGCAAATAAATTGATCCTTGAAAGTGATGTAAACTGATATCGAACTCAATTCACGGACAGTACTGTGTTAAACTTCTATACGTTTTCCAGAAGTATCTCTTTATTTTGCACATTTGTACGTTATCCAAGTTTCCTCGAAAGGCTACACGAGCAAATGAAAGCAATGTTTCTTCCAGAATGGCCCTGCACTTGAACTGGTTCAGGTTTCCATTCAGAACAACCAGGTCAGTTTTGCCCCCTGCATGAAAAGCAGCCCAAACGGTCACCCCACCCCCTCCAGCTTGGACTCTTGGCACTATACAATCTTCGTTGTGGGCTTCATGCACTTGTCTGGCACTCGGACGCGGCCATCTTGACGATAGACCAGAAATCTAGACTCATCACTGAAGGTCACGTGATTCCAGTGTCCTGGCTGCCATTGACGATGCTCTCTGGCCCACTGCAATCAGCGCTGGCTGTGTTGTCTGGTCAGGCGTGGCTTTCTCAGGGAACGCCTGGCACGATAGCCTGCTTGAACCAGTCGTTGGTTGACTAGCCTTGTGGATACATGGCACATTTGTCATTTGCTGCCACTCAGCGCTAAGCCGATTAGCTGACTTGGGATGGCCATTGCTGACTAACCGGTGCATCTGGCGATCATCTCTCCTTGTGGTTCTGCGTGGACATCCTGGCCTCGGTATTGGAGTAGGGACACACCTCTGAGCATTTCGTTTCAGGATCTTTGACACCTGACCTTGAGTGATGCCATACTGCCGAGCAATAGCACGCTGTTTCATGCCCGAATTTCGTAAAGCCACCACTCCATGACAAACAGCATTGTCAAGTTGACGGACCATCTCCAGTGGAAGCGGCAATACCTTTTGTAGACGTGCAGCAGTTGTTTTCCACTAATACAGAATGCAACAACCCTTATATACCCGATTGTGAAGCCAATCGTCAAATGTACCTGTCCTTACATTTTGTCAAGCCACCTGTGATATAATCCTGTTATTGACTTCTTGCTGCGAAAGACAATCAGTGACATGGTTCTTTCAACAAAGACATCACCGAAGGGTAAAAGAAACTCACCAGATTGATATACTTAGTTCAGAAAGTAAACCCAAGTCAAGAAAAAAAAGAAATTCCATGTTAAATGCCAAGTCTGTATATATATATATATATATATATATATATATATATATATATATATATATATATATATATATATATATATATATATAGATACATATATATATATATATATATATATATATATATATATATATATATATATATATACATACAGTATATACAGTCTCGTGAAAAAGTAAGTATACCCCATGTAAAGTTTTGACTTTTTCAACATATTTCAACATACAGCTATTTGATCTTCATTTCAACAATATTGATAGATAAAGGTGATATAATATAACAAATAGAATGAAACATTTACATTTTGTGGTTATCCATTGTATAATTGTCCATTAGGGTGGGCTTCAAAAAAGCAAAATGCAGATTTTCTCCGGGACATGGTCTATTTTTGTTCCTTTTGGTGTCAAAGGAAAGCACACCAAATCTGAATGGAATCCAATAATATGTAGGGGTGCCACATCAGTGATGAATTTTCCCCCATGCAAAAATAGGAATTCCAATTTTTTGGGCTGTATATACACAAAATAAATACATAATTATATATATACATTAAATATAATATTAAAAATAAATATATAGTAAATATACATTAAATAATAAATATACATAAATACACATTATATATATACAATATATTATACATACAGTTTTGAGACTTCCTATGATCACTATCTGGGCAATTTTCATGCATGTTTTGTACAGGTTCCTGGGGTCAGGGGTACGCTTTTTTAATGTGTAATATGTAGGCCTAACTTATTGACTGTGGCTCTTTTGTAGAGAGTGACCCTGTGGAGTAAGAATTAACAGGATTTTACCCACATTCTTGCTTATTTTGCAGATATGGCATGTGCTAGTGCCAGTGTTTCATTGAAAACTCGGGCTCAGGATAATGTGTATCTCATTGGGTCCACTTCTGGAGATGCCATCAAAGGTGCCAAGCTCCCGACTGTGCATCAATCTCTTGTCCTGTTTTTCCATCACCTGAAGAAGGAGAATCGCACTGCCCGGGAGAGTGCAACCCTCACCATTGAAGAGGTTGTGAAGTTCTGGGAAAAAGCTCACCTACCTACAACGACGAAGCAGCACTGCATCCATCGTTTGGAGAGGCTATATGAAGAATGGAGGAGCCTCCAAAAAGGTGCAAAGCGGGGTGGTGCGACCCAAGAGAAAAAGGAAGCATCCTTCAAGGCCTCCTTGGAGAAGACGTTTGATCTTAGGCATGCAGATTCGGAGGCCATAATCACCAACCCCGAGGACAGGAAGTTTCTTCACGATCAATTCTCAGAGAGGAAGGCTTCAATGGGATCTGTAGACACTGTGTTGGAAGCAAAAACGTTCTTGTGTGTTTGAAAGATCAGCAGCCACGAGATGATTATCGTGAACTCCTAGAACTGACTGTCATCTACATGGGAGGAATCCCACCTCGTGGAATCCGGATCATGGCTCCAGGAGCAATGCACAGAGCCAGATGGATGGCAAAAGCACTATATTCACTACAGGTGTTCATGTTTCGGTCAGAGTTCCACTTGACACTTCGAGAGGCGAGAGAACTCCGAGCCTTCAACATTTTTGTCTGCCTTGTGTATGTACAGGCTTGGTTTCGGGCTCCACAAGCTATTGAGGCTCCCCTGAATGACATTAACCTCTTCAAGAAGTTGGAAAAGTTTGAACAAATCAATCAGAAGATGGCTCAGGCAGCCTTGAAGGCACTTGGCCGCCACACATGGTACATGAGCCCAGTACTAGTGGCATTTGCATTATTTGACACCAGAATCGACAAAGAAAGCAAGATCAATATGATTGAAGCATTGAAAAATGACAGTGAAAACCCCTCTCCAAAGAGACCAGCTATCAAACGAGGAACCGCCCTGTCAATCGCTGGCCTCATAACAAAACACACCAAGCATTTCTTCAGCATCCTAGGGACCCCAACTGATTGGATGGATAAGGATCCTGGTTCATGGGAGCAAGAAACCAGCTTTCAGGAAGCAAAGAAAGCCACCAGTGGCTTAGTCGTGGTGAACGACAGGGCAGAAAGGGGTGTCGCATTGATACAAGACTACAATAAGCTCCTTACAAAGGATGAAGAGCAAAAGCAAGCTCTGCTCCAAGTTGTTGCTGCTCACAGGAAGATGTACCCCGATGCCAAGAAGGCAACAGTGGTGAAACAGGCCCAGAAATAGGAGTTACATTTCTCATTATATTTGGGTTTTTTTAATATTATGTGATATGGTGTCTCTTCATTTTATGAACTGAACATTTGGATTGTTATCATTGAATTTGAGTTTTCATAGCAATATAGTGCTATTTGTGCAGCTATTGTAACTTGTGTTTGCTAGAATACAAAGAAAGTGAGTGGAGGGTGGATTTTCATAAAACAAACTTCTGGTTTTGCTTTCGATCCATATATAGAAAAGTTTTGTAGACACCTTTAGTTTGAAGGCTGATGTGGCACCCCTAAATAAAATCAGATTGCTTTCATATTTGGTGTCTTTTCATTTTGGAACAAAAGGAACAACATAAAGCCATGTCCCAGTAAATATGTTTTTTAAATTATTTTGAGCACCACCCTATTGTCCATTGTATAATTTAAATAAACATAAATGCAAATTTCGCATGTTGAAAAAGAAGGTAAACCCTTGGCTCTAATAGGTGGTATTGCCCCCTTTGGCAGAAACAACCTCAAGTAGGCGTTTCTTATAACTGTCTACCAGTCTCTGACATCGCCTGGGAGAAATTTTTGCCCACGCCTCCATGCAGAATTCTTTCAGCTGTGCGATGTTTGAGGGGTTTCTTGCATGCACAGCTCGTTTCAAATCCCCCCACAAAATCTCGATGGGATTTAGATCTGGGCTTTGACTTGGCCATTCCAGAACCCCCCATTTCTTTCTTTTCAGCCATTCCTTGGTGGATTTACTGGTATGTTTCGGGTCATTGTCATGTTGCAAGATCCACCTTCGGTTAAGCTTCAACTTTCTGACAGATGGCCTCACATTATCCTCAAGCACCCTCTGGTACAATGAAGAATTCATAGTGGATTCTATGATGGTGAGCTGCCCAGGCCCTGATATAGCAAAGCTGCCCAAAACCATAATATTTCCACCACCATGCTTTGCAGTTGGTATCAGGTTCTTGTGGTCAAATGCTGTCTTTGGTTTTCGCCAAACATGTCTTCTGGTACTGTGGCCAAATAGCTCTACCTTTGACTCATCTGTCCAGAGCACATTGTTCCAGAAGTGCTGGTCTTTGCCTAGGTGTTCATTGGCAAACTTTAGTCTTGCCCTGATGTTCTTTCTGGACAGAAAAGGTTTCCTCCTGGCACACCTCCCATGTCGATCAAATTTGTGCAGCCTCTTTCTAATGGTAGACTCGTGCATTTTGACATCAACAGTGGCAAGAGCTACCTGTAGGTCCCGTGATGACATTCTGGGGTTCTTAGAGACTTCTTTCAGCATCTTGCGGTCTGCTCTCGGGCTGAACTTGCTGGGGCGGCCTGGCCTGAACAAGTTGGCAGTTGTTTGGAATCTTCTCCACTTGTTGATGATCTTCCGGACAGTCGAATGATTGATTTCAAATTGTTTGGAGATCTTTTTAAATCCCTTCCCAGACTCGTAGGCATCTATAACCTTCTTTCTGAAGGCCTCAGAGAGCTCTTTTGATCTCGGCATGGTGACGCCGCACATTTCAACAACAAAGAGCAAACCAAACTAAATGTCTGAGGTTTAAAGAAGACAGGTTCCTCCAAGATCCTTTCTAACGATGTTCTAATCATTTGCACCTGATCTGGTGCACCTGAATTATAATTTTAGGTATTTGAAGTAGTGATAAATGTAGGGGTGCACTTTCTTTTTCCACATGCGAAATTTGCATTTATGTTTATTTAAATTATACAAAGGACTACAAAATGTAAATGTTTCATGATATTTGTTATATTATATCACCTTTATCTGTCAATATTGTTGAAATGAAGATCAAATAGCTGTATGTTGAAATATGTTGAAAATAGCTGTATGTATGAAATGAAGATCTGTATGAAATGTATGAAATGAAGTATGAAATGTATGATGTATGAAATGAAGCTGTATGAAATGTATGAAATGAAATGAGCTGTATGAAATGAAGATCAAATAGCTGTATGTTGAAATATGTTGAAAAAGTCAAAACTTTATATGGGGTGTACTTACTTTTTCACGTGACTGTAGAATACATGTTATATGTATTCAGTGCCATCATAAAGTATTCAGAACACAACTCTTGACGTTTTCACATTTTGTTGTGTTACAGCCTGAATTTAAAATAGGTTACGTTAAATTTTTTGTCAACAATCTACACACAATACCCTATAATGACAAAGTGAAAGCATATTTTTAGAAATTCTTACCAAATTATTGAAAATGAAATACAGAAATATCTAATTTACATAAATAATCAACCCCTGAGTCAAAACTTCATAGAAGCGCCTTTGGCAGTGATTACACCTTTGAGTCTTCTTGAGTATGTCTGTATCATCTTTGTACATCTGGATTTATGGGGTTTCTCCCATTCTTCCTTGCAGATTTTCTTTAGCTCTGTCAAGTTGGATGGAGAGCGTCAGTGAACAGCAATCTTCAAGTCTTTCCACAGATTCTCAATGGGATTCAAGTCTGGGCTTTGGCTGGGCCACTCAATGACTTTCACATTCTTGCTCTGAACCCCTTCCAGTGTTGCTTTGGCTGTATGCTTGGGGTCATTGTCCTGTTCGAATGTAAAGATGTGCCACAGCCTAAGTCTTTTGCATTCTGAAGCAGGTTCTCCTCAAGGAGTTGCCTTTATTTGGCTCCATTCATTGTTCCCCGATCCTTACAAGTCTCCCAGTCCCTGCCGCTGAAAATCAGTCTCTCCAAGTCCCTGCTGCTAGGTGGATAGAAGCTCATGTGTGCCAAGGAAGGACATAGCATGACGGAGAATGCCCAGTCGGCATCTGGCTTTGGATGCCAACTTTGAAATGTGGCTTGGCCAAGAGAGATCGTGGCTGAAAGTGAGACCCAAGAGTTTGAGGTACTGAATCTCATTTGAGATGGTTGTTGAGAAAGTAGATGGGAGGATTTGCGGAATGGTCCTTTCAGAGAGAGACAGAGACACAGAGAGAGACAGAGAGAGAGAGAGAGAGAGAGAGAGAGAGAGAGAGAGAGAGAGAGAGAGAGACAGAGAGAGAGAGAGAGACACACAGAGAGAGAGAGAGAGAGAGAGAGAGAGAGAGAGAGAGAGAGAGAGAAAGAGAGAGAGAGAGAGAGAGAGAGAAAGAGAGAGAGAGACAGAGAGAGAGAGAGAGAGAGAGAGAGAGACACAGAGAGAGAGAGAGAGACACAGAGAGAGAGAGAGAGAGAGAGAGAGAGAGAGAGAGACACACACAGAGAGAGAGAGAGACACAGAGAGACACAGAGAGAGAGAGAGAGAGAGAGAGAGAGAGAGAGAGAAAGAGACACACAGAGACACACAGAGACAGAGAGAGAGAGACAGAGAGAGACAGAGAGACAGAGAGACAGAGATAGAGAGAGAGAGAGAGAGAGAGAGAGAGAGAGAGTGTGTGGAATTTATCAGGATTGAAACACATGTGTAGTGAAAATGTATCAAAGTTGAACCCGGGTGTGATGCTCACTTAAACCACTGAGAGGCATCTATAAGACCTCGAACGTCCGTGACTCCGGGCCACTCCTGCGACATTTACTCTATGACATGTAGACTCGGATGGTACGGATGTGCAGACATTCTAGGCTTGCTTGCATTGACTAATATTATCGATCCTTCCTATATGATGCCATGATCCTGATATATATATTGCATGATTGTATTCTACAGGATGATGCCAGAGATCTGATTGTTATTAAACCTACCTATGGGACAAAGTTGTGGACTTAATTGATTTCACAACACTTAATAACAATCAATCTCGCCGTCCACTCGAGAACAAGAGGCAAACATGGTGGGACACAGGATGATCCAGGTGCCGATATTTTCCGCCGACCCACAAGCAGCGGATGCGGGCTCGGAGCTGACGCATTGGCTCAAGACACTGGACAATGAGTTCAAAGCCCAGGACACCGCTGTCACTGATGAAACGAAACTAGACGTACTTCAGACTAAAGTACACCATAATGTCTACAGGGGAATCGAACAGTGTACGACATTCAATGCAGCTGTGACTGAGCTGAAACGAATTTACATTAAGAAACAAAGTGTGGTTTATTCCCGGCATCTGCTCGCAACGCGGAGTCAACAGCCCACTGAGACGCTGGATCATTTCGCCCAAGAGCTGCGACGTCTACTTGCAGATAGTACTCCAGAGGTACGCACTCATGAGCAAGTACAAGATGATCTTGTCCGCGATTCTTTTGTCTCTGGGATCAGCTCTTCAACCATTAGACAAAGACTTTTGGAAACTGCGGACTTGACATTCACGGAAGCTTTACGGCTGGCGCACGTATACACTGAGGCCCGGGAACAATCTAACGCCTATGACCACACACGTGTCATTGCGGGGACTTCTCAACAAGCTCGACCGGAGAGAGCTACTGCCGAGAACGCGGGAGCGGACTCGACCTCACTGCCGGAACCCTTGGCCTCTCCCGAGGAGGACCCGGATTCCGGCTTGGCGGCAGCCGCAGCGGCAGGAACAAAGCCTGGATGAAACGCTATGTGTTACTTCTGCGGAAATCGACAACATCCCAGGTCGGTGTGTCCGGCTCGGGAAGCGATATGTCATTTGTGTTCGACAAAAGGACATTTTGCAAAAGTTTGCCGAAAGGCTGCGTGGGGCAAACGAACTCCCGCGACCTTGAATGGGCTTATCGCCAGGCCAACGGGCCGAGCACAGAGCGGGGCGCCTCACCCGGCTTTGATGAGCGGCGCACCTCCTTGTGGGCCCCTGGCTGCGCGCTCGACCTTGGTGAGATTCATCGGGCCGCCAAAACAAATGGCGCAAACACGACCGAACGCGGAGCGACCATCCTTGGCTGGTATCCGAACGTTTCATGATAACTATGAGATCCGCGCTACTCTAGCGCCATCCGAAGGCTGCTCGTACGAGCTACAAGCTCTTGCTTCGGCACGGGAAACTGCAGTTGGCTTCGACCCTTCTCGCGTGACACGAGCACCATCCGCTGGCTGCTCGTACGAACTACAAGCTCCTGCTTTGACACGGCAAACTGCAGTCGGTTTTGAAACTACGCGCTTGACACGAGCGCCCTCCGGGGGCTGCTCGAACGACCGGAGAACTGTAGCCGGCGTTGGATCTACACACGAGGCGCGATCATCTCACTCGGATGGCTCAATACCTGCCGGTCCACCCGGCCTTGCTCAAGCCATTATCCCACTTATGATCGAAGGCATTTTTGCTCGGGCTTTAATCGATATGGGGTCCACAGATAGTTATATTGATCATCGACTGGTGCAAAAACATGGATGGCCGATCCTTGGGACAAGACGTCGGATCTTTATGGCCTCCCAAGGGCTTAGGCTCAGCACAAAAGGGGAATGTCGATTGAAGCTTGTGATAAAGGGATGCATATTTCCAGATGTACATCTCATGGTCTTACCTGCATTATGTGCTGATATTCTGTTAGGACATGACTTTCTTAAGCGACATGGACGTTTGGAAATGGAATTTGGTGGGACTGATACGCTTGCTGTGTGTGCACTCGCAGGGATGGAAATTGAGCCTCTTTCGTTGTTCCCCAACATGACCACGGACTGCACAACTGTAGCGGTAAAATCACGGCGCTACTCACGAGCAGATGCGCAATTCATTGCGGAGGAAACAGCCCAGCTCTTAAAGGAAGGTATCATAGAACCTAGCCGGTTGCCGTGGCGGGCCCAGGTCTTAGTGCTGCGAAGTGAAGCGCATCGCAAACGCATGGTAATCGACTATTCGCAGCCGATTAATCGATTTGCACAGCTGGATGCCTACCCTCTACCGGGGATGGCCGCACTGGTTCGACAGGTGGCCCAGTACTCGGTCTATAGCACTCTCGATCTGCGTAGTGCGTATCATCAGATCCCCATCTCCGGGGCCGATCACATCTCTACCGCCTTTAAATCCGGTCAAAGGTTATACCTGTTCACCCGACTACCTTTTGGGGTGACGAACGGGGTCTTCTGTTTTCAGAGGGCTATGGACGACCTCATCGCTAAAGAGAACTTGACAGATGTCTTTGTATATCTGGACAATCTTACGGTTTGCGGGCATGACCAGGGGCATCATGATGCTAATCTGAAGTGCTTCCTCGAGGTCGTGCAGAGGTATTGCCTAACCATGAATGAGGCTAAGTGTCGTTACTCCGTGCGCACGATAGATCTTCTGGGGTACACCGTGACCCATGGCTCTGTTGCTCCAGATAAGGAGCGTCTGCGACCCTTGCTCGATATGGCCCCGCCCTGCGATCAAGCTTCGTTGAAGCGTGGTCTCAGGCTGTTCGCCCATTATTCGAAGTGGGTGCAAAATATATCCACGAAACTCCGCCCACTTGTGGCCTGCGAAGCATTCCCCATGAGCCCTGCCGCCATGGCTGCTTTTCGGGGCCTTAAATCCGACATCGCTGGCGCCGCTGTGGCAACGATCGACGAGCGCAAATCTTTAGTCTTGGAAAGTGATGCCTCAGATCATGCGATAGCGGCGACTCTCTCCCAGGGGGGGCACCCTCTAGCTTTCTTTTCGCGGACTCTCACCTCCGCTGAGCAGAGGCATTTGTCTGTCGAAAAGGAAGCGTACGCGATCGTCGAGTCGATTCGGCGTTGGCGTCCATACTTGCTCGGACGATGCTTCCAAATCATCACGGACCAACAGAGCATTGCGTTTATGTACGACACCTTACATGCTCAACGCATTAAGAATGAGAAAATCACTCGCTGGCGTATCGAACTCGCCGACTTCTGCTACACCATCAAATATCACCCGGGGAGGGATAACCTGGTCGCCTTTGCCTTTTCGAGGCCGGCTACGTGTGCGGGTCTCATATCTTTGGAGGGTCTGCGTGCTTTGCACGACACTATGTGTCATCCTGGGGTGACGCATTTCGCTCATTTAGTGCGTGGTCGTAACCTGCCGTACTCAGTTGAGGACGTCCACTGGGTCTGTCACAACTGCGCTGTATGTGCGGAATTCAAACCGCGGTTTTACAACCCTCCCATGGGGACGCTGGTCAGGGCTAATAGACCGTGGGAGAGATTGGCGATGGATTTCAAAGGGCCGCTGCCGGTGTCGAGTAACTCTCGTTATCTGCTCACTATCGTTGATGAGTACTCGTGATTCCCTTTTGTTTTCACGTGCGCAGATATGACGGCCGCCACAGTCATACGGTGCCTGCAGAACATGTTTTCTATGTTTGGGTATCCGGCCTACGTGCATACAGATCGGGGTGCGGTGTTCCTGTCCCAGGAAGTGAGGAGCTTCTTGCTCCAGAATAATGTCGCTTCTAGCTATACCACCCCATACAGACCACAGGCGAATGGGCATGTTGAACGCTTCAATGGGATTATATGGAGGGCCATCATGCTAAGCCTCAGGACCCTCGGCCGGGGCCTAGATAAATGGGCTTGGTCACTACCTGCGGTGCTGAACTCCATCAGGGCTCTACTATGTACGGCCACCAACCAGACTCCTCACGAACGGTTGTTCCACCACCCAAGAAGCTCGGGTAGTATCCGACCTTTACCTAGTTGGCTCGCTGAGCCGGGGCCGGCCTACCTCAAACGTGTGGTTTGCACGAGCAAGTACGATCCCTTAGTGGATAAGGTGCAGGTACTCCAGGCTAATCCCGAGCATGCTCGCATAATGACGGCAGATGGACGTGAGTCCACGGTCTCCGTACGCCATCTCACCCCTTGTGGGGTCATCGACCCTTGCGGGGACATCGACGAACCGATTTACGAGTCTATGGGCTCTCCCGATGCTCCGCCTATGGAGCATCTGCCGTCCCTCCCGTCGCCAGAGACACCCCTGCCTGAAGGCCCTGTGGTGCCCCCTCCGACGCCTGCCTCCAGCGGCTACTCTGATGCAGGGGACTCCGGGCTTGGGGATGTCGTACCCGGTAGTTTCCGGACCCGTGCGGGCAGGGCAATTCGCCACCCTGACCGCTACGGATGGACCGACTGACATGGACTGACAACACTAATCAATTAATGCTGTCGCATGCTTGCTTCCTGCCTAGCGGCAGTGTAGTTCTAACGGCGGGGAGAATGTACTGAAAATGTATCAAAGTTGAACCCAGGTGTGATGCTCACTTAAACCACTGAGAGGCATCTATAAGACCTCGGATGTCCGCGACTCCGGGCCACTCCTGCGACATTTACTCTATGACATGTAGACTCGGATGGTACGTACGTGCAGGCATTCTAGGCTTGCTTGCATTGACTAATTTTATCGATCCTTCCTATATGATGCCATGATCCTGATATATATATTGCATGATTGTATTCTACAGGATGATGCCAGAGATCTGATTGTTATTAAACCTACCTATGGGACAAAGTTGTGGACTTGATTGATTTCACAACAACATGTTCCAGGTGTTTGACCAGATTGTGATTTTTGTCAAGGTCTGAGGAGAGGGAGGAGGCTATTGCCTGTCTGCCAGAAGGATGATGGATGTCATGGCAGAGATTAGAGTCATCAGCAAAAACATAATTTTGCAGTGAGATGATTGATGAAAATTAGGAATAGCATGGGCCCAGGACACTGCCTTGGTGCACTCCAGCCTTGACAGGGAGAGGAGAAGAAAGGGTTCTGTTGAGAGCCAAGTGTTGGCTACGAGAGTGGAGGAAGTCAGTAATCCAAGAGTGGAGTTGGCTTTGCATTCCATAGGCAGACAGTTTGGAGAGCAAGACAGGATGCCAGACTGTATTGAAAGTTTGAGACATGTCCAAAGAGACAGCCCTGATCTCATATCTGATATTGAGGGCCTCCATCCATTGTTTTGAGAGTAGAAGCAGCATGTCCAAGGTAGAATGGCTAGGTCTGAATCCAAATTGATGATTTGAGATGAAGCTGTTGGAAAAAAGGAATGATTTTATGTTAACTGCAATGATGGATTCCATGACCTTGCTGATGATTGGAAGTAAGCTGATAGGTCTGTAGTTGAGGGGCTCAGTTTCGCACCTTTTTATGTAATGCAGTGATGTTGGCTGATTTCCAAGCAGATGGAAGATGGCCTATGGTAAATGACAGAGTGAAAAGCGCAGAGAGAGGAAGTGCAAGATCAGCATTGCAGATTTTTAGGGCAGGTGAGCTGATGCCATCTGATCCAGTTGCAGAATCAGAGTCGAGGGTTGACAGAAACGTTTCTACCTTCTCAGGTGCAAAAGACACAGAATCCAGGACCAGTCCTGAAATGTGATGTCAGCTTATAGTCCTTGCCTGTTCGCCTGAGTGAACTGCCAGACATGCCGGCGCTGAGGCTGTTGTCTGAGGATGGCCAGAAGGATGTTGACCTTCACAAGCACATGATCAGAAGAGGCAATTGGAGCAGAGGCTGAGCAAGATACGTTGGTGGGGAAGTTGGTCATCACCAAATCCAGAAGAGAAGATTTTCCATTTGGAGAAATCCAGGAGGGAAAATTCTCGGATTGAGTAAGTTATATGGAGTCACAGAAGTCCTTTGCCGAAGTGCCATGGCTGGTGAGATATGTAACAACACCCAGTCAATTAGCATCATCATCTTTGTATCATGATTGCATCTCCTCCCAAAACCGCTGGTTGCACAAAGTTGTAAATGGTACCATATTAATCACAAGGGACCTAGGCAGTTCAGGATCGATAAAAATTTGATTTGCACAAAAATTTTCATTATTCGCATCAATACATGCCCAGACAAAGCAAATGCTAACTATGCTTCATGTTGCTTGACAACAAGTTCATAGACGCTGCTGATTGGCTGTGCAAGGCTAAGTGCACTGTGATAGGCTCCTGGCAAGTGACATCAATACACCCTTACATCATTAATATCAGCGGTCGCGGATGCCGATCGCGAAGGCTTTAACTTCCGAAGCGAAAACTCAATGGCGGATTCCAAAACCAAAAGCAACCCCAAGCGCGCGTGATGGAGGAGAGCGACGAGAGCCCTGCAGCCTTAAATTAAATTAACTGATCTATTAAATTAACCAGGAAATCACGTTCAGGTATTTGTACAAGAAAATAATACAAGGTTTTATTCAAATGAAAAAGGCAGGGCAGGAAAATGTGACGATAAACCTAAGGTAACTAAATTGGGATCCCACACACAACAGATTTCAAACACGAGACGAAGGAGATGAATACGAAAATAAAAACGTCCGTTATGTAATTGGGTACGCGGAGCTCGGTCTTAGCTGTCTTGTCGTCTTCAATTCCTGGCCTGGAAGAATCCTCCGTCCGCCTCGCACGCCCCGCTAGGCCTGAGCCAACGCCCTCGCCGCTGCACATGAGGTCCGTGCACCAAGCTCCAAAGCACCACGAGGTCCCACAGCAGGACAGCGAGCTCCACTCGGGCTACACCTCAGCCCAACTCGGGTCGGGGTCTCTGAACTGCGCTGCCAGGAATCCAACTGCTCGGGCTCAACTC
The DNA here is from genome assembly GCF_964187855.1 of Myxine glutinosa. NCBI lineage: Eukaryota > Metazoa > Chordata > Myxini > Myxiniformes > Myxinidae > Myxine > Myxine glutinosa. The sequence goes on along the minus strand of NC_136264.1, from coordinate 59,428,630 downwards.
TCGAACTGCGAACTGCGCACTGCGAACTGTCAACTCCGCTTGGGCTCTGTGCGCTCAACTCCACACGCCGAGTCTCAACTCACTCGCACCGGGACTCAAACTGAACGACTCTCTCTCTCTGCTGCCCAAAACGAACTCCTCTAAATGCGTTCGGCCCTCGTTACTATCCCCTGGCCCGTGACCTCAGCTCCGGCGCGCTGCCAACCAATCGGTCTCCTCCACCGACTCGCCGGCTCGCTCAGGTCATGCCCACTGCATCACTCCAACTCTCGTCCCCTACTCCGTAGTCCTCGTGTTATAGCACGTGCTATGCGAGGTGGATAGGCCTCTCGGAGGTGTAAATGGTGGCGGCCATTATCGGCGGTGTCCTGGCCTGATTTCTTCCTAGGTCATGTCAGAGGGGAGGGCGTTATTAGTGTTGTACTAAGGGATCCTAACTTATGTCTATGTGGTCTACAGTGCCAAAAGGGACAAAGGTTTGACTAACCAGGTGAGACGTACAAGGGCTCTACTCATTAATCCCTACACTACTTAACACACGAATCTCCTGGTAGATTCACAATTATACATATTACCCGACAAAACGCCTACACATGAAGAACTTATTACAGGTAGTGTTCCTTACCGCGACATCTCGAAGCATGTTACCTATTCAGCTCTACATATCACTACCCAAATTCATAACAATATATTTAGAGATACAATGCAATGAAAAGTGGGCCTGGTGCCCACGACCTTGCAAGTACTGCATTATTCCGAGTTGTGAATACCACTCATCGCTTCGCTGACGGGAATACTAGCAGAGGGGAGAAGAGAAAAAGAGGAGGAGAGAAAGGGGAGAGAGGGTGAGAGGGGACAGAGAGGCGGGAGGGAGGTTGGAGCGAGTAGGGGTGGGGAGCAAGGTGGGAGAGGGTGTGTGAGGAGGGGGCAGAGAGAGAGAGGGGGGTGAGAAAGGGGAAGGGGAGCGAGGATTGTGGGGGGGGAGAAGAAGGACAAGCTAGGAAGGGGGAGAGCAAGGTGGGGGAGGAGAGCGAGGAAGGGGAGGAGCGCAAGGAAGGGGAGGAGAGCGAGGAAGGGGAGGAGAGCGAGGAAGAGGAGGAGAGCGAGGAAGGGGAGGAGAGTGAGGAAGGGGAGGAGAGCGAGGAAAGGGTGGGAGAGCGAGGAAGGGGAGGAAAGCAAAGAAGGTGGGGAGAGTGACACCGTACCTCACATTGCTATACGCTCCAGGAGGGAGGGTGCGAGGAGGGGGTGTGAGTGAGAGAGAGGGAAGAGATAGAGGTGTGGGGGGAGAGGGCTGCACTTTATTAGGTGGGGGAGAAAGAAGGGGACCGAGAGAGAGAGTGGGAGGTGGGGAAGAAAGAGAAAGATAAAGGTCATGTGAGGGGGGGGGGGGGGGGGGGAGAGAGGAGGAAAACGTCAGTTTTATAATATTTTATATTATTATAATTTATTTACAAGGAGTTAGTAAAATAACGTTATGTTGTGCTTTATGATCGCATACACACACACACACACACACACACACACACACGTGCGCACATGTATGTACTCATATATACACACCCATATATCTATAAACAGGCACTTCCCTATTTACATCATTGTTCATTCCTGCAAAACATAGTTTAAATCGAAATATGTAAATCAAATTTCAAAATCCCATTGATTTAATGTATTAAATGGGGGATGTGTTCCTGACAGAAAAACAAATTGAGTGAAAAATTTTCAGTGTAAATTAATTGAAATATTATTACAGAAAATACCATGCATAGGGGTCTGGTCATCTTATTTTTCCTGTGCAGCACAAGGCTGCGAGTGTCATTGACTGAGGGTTGTGGCAGTGCTATCTGATCAAGTGCCCCTGCAGCATAGAGCACAAATTTTGAATTTGGCCAAGATGCCGGGGGATAGCTCCCCTCCTCTTCATGAAGGACAATGTGAAGGGATCTTTAATGTCCACCAACTAATTCCAGCAGATGCGACACCCAGTTTAACGTCAATCTGAGGGACGGCACACACATTGATTAATGGCCCTGCCTGTGAAACACCGGTCTGGCAGTTTATAGCTGGGTCGAGATTCGAACCAAGGCTAGACAGCTTATAGTGAGTGTGCGTACCTCTTGAGCATCCTGCCTTGGTGTGGGGATGCATGGTGTTGATAATTAGTCAGACAGAGAGTCAGGGTTGTCTGCCCCTTCCACATGCTGGCTTCTTCTTGGTGATGGAGTTGGTGTTGATGTTTTAAAAGAAGATGAGGATGTTGTCACTCTAGGTTCATCAGCTCAACCCCTTTCAACCTGTAGCCACCGAAAACATTGTCCAATTCTCTCTTGAACTCATAGTTCACTTGTTCTGTATCTTTCTAAACCTCTCGTTATGTTAACCATTCTTTTAATTCAATCTTTAGTTTCATTTTCCCACGGAGAACTGAGCCGCAGTTCCATCCATTGCTCGAAATGCAGGAGCAGTGATTTCCACAGCCGAACTTGGCCCACTGGTTAATTATTTTTGTGTGCTCAATGAAGTTATGCTTTGGGCACATTCCTTTATCTTTTCTTCACTCAATATAATTTTTGTATAGTAGAAAAAATTATGGATCATTCTTTGGCAATTTCACATTTTCTTGTGTAAATATGGAGAAGAAGGGACCACAGCTTTGCTTAAAGTAATTACGCTTTGCTAAAAGAATCTCTCATTTCTTAAAAATTTCACATTTCACTCCATATTTTGATACGTATTTAGTTCACGAGATCTGATCCTTAAATCTGAAGACAGATTTTGATTATATACTTTAATTAGTCTGTGACAGCCCATCATGGAAAATCACATCGTATATAATGCATAAAGTCACTCCAAGGTCATTATTTGAAAACTATAGCACTTATGAAAGCGATGTATACAGTGAATGATAGGTATGAAGATCAGGTGTGAAGATACGTGTATTTGATTATACGAGTGAAGAAAGTGAAAGAATAGATTTGGAGCACTTTATCCTGCAGAAACTGTTGCGGCCTGTTCCATGACAAGGAATTGTTGAGCAGGCTGAAACAAAATGGCGACTTAAAACCCCAGTGAGGTGACAGCGGGCTGACCAAGATGGCACACCGCCAACTTGGTAAGGCGTTTTGTATTTATTTATGATGAGCACCTTCAAAATAGCAATTATCTTCAAAAGTTGTGCTTACACACCGTTTTCATTCATCCACTCCATTGGAGTGTCCTTCGTATGCATGGAAAGTTTTGGGCCGCTAGGTTTCATGGCTTTGAATTTATAGAGGAGACACACACTTTCTCTTTCTTCATCATTATAGATTTGCTCTTATACAATTAGCAGCATCCGCAAAACGCCGCTAGGCCCAACAATCCATGAACAAGCCAACACTATTCACCAAATTGTAATTTTCCTTCTGCTTAACTTGTCCTTTGAGACCAAATAAATATTATTTGGTGTAGCTCTACATTCTCTTTATCTCTTCTGAAGAACCATGAGAAAGCAGTTGAATTGTTTTGTGTTATTCTTACGCTGAAGAATGAGGTCAGGGTCATGATGCTTGATTGCACAATGCCTCCAGAATGGAACTGGGTGTCTCGCAAATGTCATGCAATATGGAGCGTCTTTAAAGACTAAAGATCAAAACTCGTGGCAGCATTCACTAAAGTGAAGACCCCAAGTAGAGCCTAGATCATGCAAACCTGCTCAAGAAACGAGCTCCATTATCTGCATGCATGTCAGTGACGCTGGAGTAATAATGCACACCGTGCTTCTTTCAGGTATAGTCACACCTTCGATTTATTTTGTTCATCTTGGCACCTCTGTGCATTCGTAAATTCTCCGTCATTTATAGATATAGTTTGTGCTTAATGAACCGAGGCGGCCATTCCTTTACCAAACACAAATGATAGCTTGTGATGAGCACTGGTGCATGCAGTAGGGACCATCTCCATGTCTGCTTGGGACCTGACAAACAGAGTCAGGTTTGGCAAGTTTTCAAAAATATTTCAGGCATGAAATGAAAAGCAAAGTATAAGCTGTTTCATTTTCATTTTCAAACCACTCTCATGCTTTGAAATGCAATCAATGTATCAAAATGGAGATAAGCTTTTTGTATAGCAGATATCTTCTCTTGGTTTTGAGACAATTTCACATATTATGTTAATACGTTGGAAAAAGTTTGCAGTGTTTTTGCCAAATTAAAATGCCCCAATGCATATTTTAAATGAGTGTGTCAGTAAAATATATGCAAAAACAAACAAACAACTAGTGATTAAAAAATGCAAAATACTGAATTATTGAGAAAAAGTCTCCAAATTCTGAAAAATATTTTTTGATTTTCAGGACATTCCCTTTTCTCTGACCCCCATGGAATAAAATACCAGGGTGACATTGAACATAAGCTCTCAGGGTATACAAAATGCTCAAATGGCTCAGCGTCTCAAATAGCCTCTGACAGTCCAGTCTCACTCCGGCCTTCTTGTGGCATGGTTATTCTTACTAATGGGAGTAGAGTTCCGGTTCAGGGATATTTCCATGTGTTGGTCAAATCTGCAGCTGCCACTTCAACCTCATTAAAGCGAAGTTTTCCGAACCAGATTTGTCATGTTTTCTGTTATATCTTCGTCCCTGTGTTGCTGTTTGTGTTTCTGTCCAATTTTCTGTGTTAAATCGAATCTTGGTGTGCTGTATTTGTTGAATTTGTTTTATTGTTGTTCAAGGCCTACTTTAGCTGCTACTCTGATAGCTCCTGTGAAAATCTATTTTGTCTCCATATTCCTTGTTTTGCATCTTTCTTCCCAAATATTTTACATCTAACTCTTCAATGTTATCATATTTCCCATACCAGGTTCAAAAAAAACAAACAAAAAAAAAACTTCATTTTCCACTCCACAATGTTCAACTTGAATTTCCTTCTGCCTGCACTTTCTGCATCACATTCTTTTTCCCTCTTTTCTCAATACATACAAACTGAATCTTCATTGAATATAAACACTTCTTCCTTTTTTCTTTCAAAGCATTCAAAACATTTTAAAATGCTTAATTTTCCTTTTTTTCTGTCAGACGTACTCCACGTGTTCTTCTTCTTCACCAAAATGTTTCTCTTCTTCTTCAAAAATATTATTTTCCAAAACTGTCAGCTAAGTGCTTTGTCCACCCACCCAAAGCATCACCTTTCTCTGTGCCTTCAACAAAAAATATTACCTTCCATCCTACGATCTTTATCCCCGTTTGTCTAATTTGGGAATTTGTAATTTCATCTCTCCCTTAATGTTCTCTCTTTCTACTTTCCCCCTCACTCCACCCCCTCAAAGCTTCATATTCTCCCCACCCATTTCTGCACCCCCCCCCTAACCTCACCCTCAATGCTTCCCCTCATCCCACCTTCTCAAACCCTTCTCCTCACCCCACCCCTCATAGCCTCCTCCCATTCTGCACCCTCTCAATGCCTCCTCTCATGTCCCTAACGGTGTGGACCTCAAATATCTGAGTTATCCATCTCAACCTGACAAATCTCTCAATCCAGGCCACTGTTGATAAAGTGGACATCATCTGCTTAATATAATATTTTCTCCCACAGGACATCCCTGACTCATCAATGTCTCTCCCCGTCTATTGTCTCCCCTGACTTGAGAGGCCTGAACATCACCCTGGCGGGGGGTTTCACTTTACAGCAATAACTCATTTTCTCACTGTTCTTGTACTGATCCTAAACCTCCAAACCCCAGGAGTACATCTGGCTGTGACCTCCCATCCGCTCCCACCTCTTGTTTGTTTGTGTGTCGTACCATCCTCCAAATAGTGACGACTCTATCTACATCTCTCTCAGAAACAACATAGTAGACGATCTGAGATGGTAGTGAACAGCTGTTTTGAAGACAAGGAGGGAAGAATGAGATTTAAGAGGATGTGGATGTTGGTTCCACAAATGGGAAAAAGAGGAACAAATGAATGGAGATGAACAGCTGCATAAGCTATGTGAACAGAAATATGGGTCTATACCTTAATGTTACCTGCTCTCTGCCACACGAACTTGAGGAACATTGTATATGTTTCTAAACAATTTTGAGAAAGGAAATATAATAAGGGAATAGAGGAATAGTAAGGGAATGAGAATGGGAATCAGTGAATTCAAGAAGGGCTGACTCCACCTTTTTGAGATTTTCCATTCTGAACTGATTTGCAGTCATCATGTCGTGTTATTTCGTGCTAAACAAGCCCGTTTTTATCCTACAAATTCCTCAAAAGCAATGTTCATTGTGGTTGTTAATTTTAAGAGAGGCCCAACTCCTGGAATTGATTGTTGGGCCCATTTTCAATTCAAGGTTGGAAATATCATTGTATGTATATATTTATGGTCAACAGAGGGCAGCACCAAATTCAAGATGGCTGCGCCTATGGAACACATCACTGTTGAGGTTGATGATGAAGTGAGACGTAAAAGAAAGAGAAATGAAACAGAAAGGACAAAAACAAGGCAAAAGGATTGAGGGCAGAGGGAAAAGAATACGTGAATAGCAAGGGAAAGACAATGAATCCCAGGAAAACTGGTGAGAACTGCAGGTACCGGTACGTGAAGATTTACACCATGAAGGTATAACAGCTTTATTTGTAAACCGGAAACAGAGGTAATGTGTTATTACCTCTGTCACCAAAGGTGGACGAGGTTATGGTTCACCGCTGTCTGGTTGTCTGTCTGTCTGTTGTCTGTGAATAGGATATCTCAAAAATCTGCAGATGGATTCGGATGAAATTTGGTGGACATGTTGGGTTTGTGAAGAGGACGACATGATTTGACTTTGTTGAGGATCCCGAATTGGGGACAAGAATTTTTGAAGTGATTGAAATGGGAAACACGAAATAGTGGAGTGGGGATGGGGGGGTTGTGGGGGGGGGGGGGGGGTTAAAGGTTCAATTCCAATAGGATTGAACCTTGGCAATGAGCACACCTCAGAGGTGAGGAATCTCGACGGGACAGCTCCGTTCTCCACACAAGTCTCGTGGTTTTGGGCTCAGAGATGTAAGGTGGAGATAGTGGGGCTCAGGTTTGCCATGGGGTATATATATATATATATATATATATATATATATATATATATATATATATATATATATATATATATATATATATATATAATATATATATATATATATATATATATATATATATAATTATATATATATATATATATATATATATATATATATATATATATATATATATATCAAATGAATCCATTTTTAGTTCTCCAACCTTTAATAAGCAAACAAACAACTGCTCGATGGTAATCACCACCATCATTTGAAGCAATTAATCATCTTGTTTATTTTTCATCGATTTATTTGAATTATGCTACATTTTGTTTGATTCAACGGGTGATTTAACGGTGGTTTTAATGTAATATCCCAAGGTGGGGTTTCAGTTGTTTCAACGGTTTTGATTTATGGTATAAATTTGAATGGCACGAGTTGTTCCAGAATGGCATTGATTGGTGGTTCGGTGTCCCCACCCCCTTTTTCCCCTTATATAAGGGAGGGAATAGAGTTGTTTTGCTTTACTCTTGAGAAAGGTCAGTGGATGCACGTTTATCCATGTTGCTGACTGAAACGTCGAGCAGTTGTTTATTTGCTCATTAAAGGTTGGAGAACTAAAAATGGATTCATTTGATTTTAATCCTAACCGCAAGTCATTACTTTATAAATATATACCTATCATAGATATTTTCCCTCATGCCGATTGCATATATGTATGTATATATATTATTTTATATATAAAGCTCATTCTAACCACTCACTGACTCACTGACTCATTTTAGCATCAGGAACCTTCCAGATGACATAGAAAGCTGAAATTTGGCGTGCCGACGGACATCGAAGCCAATACACCGGTAAAAATCACAAAACCGGCAGAAAGCACCAAAATATGAAAATTTACGTTAAAAAAAACTGTAAAAGCATCTGTAAAAAATAAAAAACCTCAATTCATATCTAGCGTTTTAAAAATTGTAATTTATTTAACTGTAAACTGTAAAATAAACACACCAATAATGTCCGTAAATTAAAAAAGAAAAAGCATCCATGAATGAAAATTTACGTAAAAATATCTAAAAGTGTTTGTAAAAAAAACAAAAAAAACCTCAATCAATATCTAACATTCTGGTATGGTGGAGTCCAATTTAGAAAACGGCGACTTTGAAGCTTCAGAGGTTGGGGGAGGATTGAACAGAAGGGTTGAATTTTCCAAAAGAAAACTTGAAACAGCCACATAATTTACAGAGATGAAGATAAGGTGGGAATCTCTGTGGAAAAGCACTAACGTTTCTCCAGGCCAGGTGTGAGTCCAAAATCAGAGTCAAATGCAGATCATTCCAAACAAGTCTCCACAAAATCTATTTGACTTCAATCGCAAGGATACTCTACTCAGCCCTTGGTGAATATAACCACAGAAGTACTACCCTTTGGCTTGAAATTCTTAGCAAATCTACCACTGCCCAGAAATCGCTGAAAGCCCTCCTTTTTCTTCTGCAATCTACATCATATGTAAACTGAACACACACACACACACACACACACACACACACACACACACACACATCCACATGCACACAAATAAACATGCAAACACACACATAAGCACATACACATGCACACACATACACATGCAAACACACAAACAAGAAGACGTCATGCGGAGCACAATACTTGCAAAATCCGCCTCCCCCCCTCCAAAAAAAGTTTCCATTGATGCAGCAAATTGTCCATTTCATGAAGATTAAATTTACGATCTTGATCAAAGCTCGGGTCAACATGATGAAAAGTGACGATTTTTCAGATGAAAAATGATGATTTTAGAAGTTTGACCTTGAGTTGACCTTTGACCTTTTGACATAAAAAATAGTTGGTTTTCCTATTTAGTGACACAATTTGCAAATGCTGTTCAATTTCCAAGTCGATCAGATGAAAATTGACTGTTTTTTCAGATGAAAATTTATGATTTTGGAAGTTCGACCCTCAGTTGACCTTTGACCTTTTGACCTCAAAAATAGTTGGTTTCCCAATTCAGTGAGGCAATATGCAAATGTTATTCAATTTTCAAGTAAATTGGATAAAATTGACGGTTTTTCAGATGTAAAGTGATGATTGTGGAAATTTGACCTTGAGTTGACCTTTTGACCTAAAAATAGTATGTTTCCCAATTTAGTGACTCAATATGCAGATGCTGTTCAATTTTCAAGTCAATGAGATGAAAATTGATGGCTTTTCAGATGAAAATTGATGATTTTTAAAATTTGACCTTGAGTTGACCTTTGCCCTTTTGACCTCAAAAATACTTCATTTCCCAATTTAGTGACTCAATATACAAATGATATTCAATTTTCAAGTCGATCGGATTTAAAATGGCGATTTTAGAAATTTGACCTCCAGATTACCTTTGACCTTTGACCTCAAAATCAATAGGCTTCTCAATTGGGACGACCTATACAACTTGGTGAAGTTTCGTGGCGATCGGTTTGAATTGTGACCTGTAGGCCGGTGACAAACAGACAAACAGACAGACAGACAGACAGACAGACAGAACCACAAACGCAACCGATCAATATACTTGAAAAATCTTCGATTTTGCAAGTAATAAGCACACACACATACACATGCACACACACACACACACACATAAGCACACACACAAACATGCACACACATACACATGCAAACACACATAAGCACACACACAAACATGCACACACATACACATGCAAACACACACATGCACACACACATGCACACACATACACACATACACACACACACACACACACACACACACACACACACACACACACATGCACACACATACACATACACACACAGACACACACACACACACACACACACACACACACACACACACACACACACAATGGCAGTATCACAGCAAATGAAGACATTTTAAATGTGACAAAACGAAGAGATTGAAGTTTTCTAAACTGTGCAAATATGTAATTTCATCCTGATAAACGATGTATTGTTTATCACTTGCCAAACAAGTCATGACGTGTGCTGAGAAGGATGTATTTAAAGACTACGTAGATATAAAAATGTGGGGTGGCCATTACAAGACAAAGGAGGACAAGTTAGGAGGATAGGAAAGAAAATGTAAATTTTCAAAAATGTGGCCAACTGTAGTATGGTGATGACGTACAGAATGCACAGGGCAACTAGATGGTATTCATTGAATACTTACCCTGCGCAGTCAACTTGGTGTGAGCCAACTCTTCTATTTTTGAATGTTTCTTTTTTTTGATCCAATATGGCTGCCAGACTAAGTGAGCGATGACATCATAAATTTATATTCTCTAAATAATTGTTGCATAGATCATGCTCAATAAATTTCAAACTGATCAGACTAAGCGTTGTCCCTGTCGAATTATTATGTTGTGGGAGCTGTGCTCGCACGATAAAGCCAGACAAAACGGACGACACAGGAACGAAGTTTCACCGAGCTATTTATTTAGCTCAAAACCAAAGAACTCAAAAGCACACTGATTCCGCCCCTCGAACGGGCGGCAATTTATATCGCAAACTGAACACACAAAAGCCACGCCTCTCAGGCGGGGCGTGGTATGCAAAATAGGTAAGTCACGCCTCTCGTCGGGGCGTGGTATGCAAGGCAAGTGTTCGCCCGAGAAAGGCAAGTCTGGACACGCCCGGGCGAGTCCGGACACGTGACCGCTCGCCGGTTGCGTCATCGGCCGGTGCACGGTAATTGTGTCATGCTTTCGGTAACCGCTACATGCGCCCCCCCAGAATTAACCTGCACCGGGAGAGTCAGTTTGAGGGGGGTCCTGATGACCCGGCCGAAACGACCCCTGGCGATTCGTGTGGGGGTGGTAGGTGGCGTGGCGGTGGATGGTCGGGCGGGGGGCTTGGTTGACGGGGGACGGCCCTGTCGTGGAGGAAGGGCCAACCATGGAGGTTGGTCGAGGTCCAAATGGGCCGGCTTGAGGCGGTCCACGGAGATGCGGTCCGGCTTGCCGCCGATGTCGACGATGAATGACTTGTCGTCCCTCTTCAGGACCCGGAAAGGTCCATCATACGGCGGCCGGAGCGGTCCCCGGTGTGCGTCGTGCCGGATAAAAACGTACTCCGCAGTGCGAAGTGCTGGGGGGACATGGGGTTGGGGGCAACCGTGGTGGGACGTGGGCAGGGGGGCAAATCTCCTGGCGGCCTCCTGGAGGTCCGAGCGTTGGTGAGCCGCGGACCAGGGGCCAGTGGCATCAGGGATGAATTCGCCCGGCACGCGCAGTGGCTGGCCGTAGACCAGCACGGCAGTGGAAGCCTGGAGGTCCTCTTTAGGGGCCGTTCGGAGGCCCAATAGGACCCACGGGAGCCTGTCGGCCCAACCGTCGTCCTGGAGACTGGCTCTGAGAGCAGCCTTCATCGAGCGGTGGAACCGCTCGCACAAGCCGTTGGCTTGGGGGTGGTAGGCCATGGTGCGGTGAAGCTTGACCCCCAAGGCCTGGGCGACCGCGCCCCAAAGCTCGGAGGTGAATTGCGGGCCTCTGTCGGAGGAGATGTCCGAGGGCGCGCCGAAACGGGCAATCCAAGTGTGAATGAAGGCCTGCGCCACGTCGGCGGATGTTGTTGATGTCAGCGGGACGGCCTCCGGCCACCTGGTGGTCCTGTCGACCATCGTGAGGAGGTGGGTGAAGCCCCGCGAGGAGGGAAGGGGTCCCACCAGGTCCACATTGATGTGGTCGAAGAGCAGCGCGGGCACGTCGAATGGTGCCAACGGGGCCTGGGTGTGTCGGTGGACCTTCGCGCGCCGGCAGGCAACACAGGCATTGGCCCAGTCGTGGACGTCCTTACGGAGCCCGTGCCAGACGAACTTTGCTGCCACGAGCTTCTGTGATGCTTTCCGGCCCGGGTGGGAAAGGCCCTGGAGGGCGTCAAAAATGTGCCGCTGCCATCCGGTTGGCACGATGGGGTGAGGTTGGCCCAGGGAAACGTCGCACAGGAGAACTGTGCCTGTGTCCTTGAAGGGGACGTCGGCCAACCGCAGGCCTGTGTCCGCTGTCCGGAGGGCTTGCACCGCGGGGTTGGCGGTCTGGTCGGCCAGCATGCGGGCGAAGTCCACACCCAAGTGGATGGCGTTCGCCCTGGACCAGGAGAGGCAATCGGCCACAGCGTTGTCCTTGCCCGCGACGTGCCGGATGTCCATCGTAAATTCGGACACGGCGGAGAGGTGGTGCTGCTGGCGGGCCGACCACGGCTCCGTAACCTTGGCCATAGCGAAAACCAGGGGTTTGTGATCCACAAACGCCGTGAACGGGCGGCCCTCCAAAAGATGGCGGAAATGTCGAACAGCCAGGTAAAGGCCGAAGAGCTCGCGGTCGAAAGCGCTATACTTCGCTCCTTAGGGCGAAGCTGCCGGCTGAAGAAGGCCAGCGGTTGCCAAGCCCCGTTCACCCACTGTTCATGCACGGCGCCCACCGCGTAGTCGGAAGCGTCCGTGGTGAGGGCGATGGGTGAGTCGAGCGCCGGGTGCGCCAGCATGGTTGCGTTGGCGAGGGCCAGCTTAGCGCCCGTGAACGCCGCGTCCATCTCTGTGGTCCAGGCGATGTGGTGCTTGGCCGGCTTGCCCCGGAGGGCTTCGTACAGGGGGCGCATGAGCTGGGCGGCGCAAGGCACGAACCGGTGGTAGAAATTTACCATCCCCAAAAATTCCTGTAGGGCCTTGATGGAGCGGGGGCGTGGGAAACTTGTGACTGCCTCCACCTTGGTAGGCAGTGGGACGGCCCCCGCGCTTCGTGATGCGGTGCCCCAGGAAGTCGATGGCCGTTACGCCAAACTGGCATTTCGCCGGGTTCATGATGAGGCTGTGCTGGCCGAGGCGCTTGAAAAGCATGCGCAGGTGGACGAGGTGCTCCGCCCGGGAAGTGCTGGCGATGAGAATGTCATCCAGGTAGATGAACAGAAAGGTGAGATCGCGCAGCACATTGTCCATCAGCTGCTGGAAGGCCTGGGCCGCGTTCTTAAGGCCGAACGGCATTCGGAGGAACTCGAAGAGGCCAAAAGGTGTAAATACAGCCGTCTTCGGAACGTCGGACGGCCGGACAGGTACCTGGTGGTAGCCCCGAATAAGGTCGACCTTGGAGAAGATCACCCGCCCCGCCAAACGGGCGGAAAAGTCCTGTATGTGTGGTATCGGGTACCGGTCGGGGGTGGTGGCGTCGTTTAGGCAACGGTAATCGCCGCATGGTCGCCATCCGCCGCCCGGTCTGGGCACGATGTGCAGGGGCGAGGCCCACGCGCTATTCGAGCGCCGCACAATGCCCAATCGCTCCAGCGCGTCAAAAATCCGCCTTCGCCACGGCGAGTTTAGCCGGGTCGAGGCGGCAAGCCCTGGTGTAGACTGGTGGACCTGTGGTCGGGATGTGGTGTTCGACACCGTGCTTGACGGCGAAGGCCGAAAACGTCGGCTGCGTGAGTGTGGGAAACTCGGGGAGTAGGCGGGTGAACTCGTCCACCGCCGGGAGCGCGCAGGCTAGCTTGGTCGGAGCGGAGACGCTCAATGAGCAAGCGAGCGAGCTGAAGGTCTCCGCGTTGATGAGCCGACGCCATTTGACGTCGACCAAAAGCCCATGTGCACAAAGAAAATCTGCACCCAGCAAGGCCATGGGCACGTTCGCCGTGATGAAGTCCCACCTGAAGCGCTGGCCCCCGAAGCAGAATGCGACGCTGCGCGAAGCGAAGGTGCGGATGGAGGAACCGTTTGCGGCGACCAAGGCGGGGCCGCATAGGGCGGCCTGTTTGTCCTGCACCGAGGTGGGTATCACGCTCAGCTGAGCGCCGGTGTCACACAAAAAACGCCGCCCGGACTCCGTGTCCATGATAAACAGAAGGCTGCCTGAATGGCCGACGCTCATGGCAGGCAGCGAGCGCCGGCCTGGTCGTTTCCCGACCTACCGAGAGTGCACGGTGGGCGGCACGTTCTGGCCTTCTGCCCGAACCTGGCGTGGTAATAGCACATGGTCCGCTCTGGTGGAGGCTCCGGCGGTCGCTTCGGGTTCGGTCGACGGGGCGTTGCAGCGGCCGCTGCCATCAGTGGCGCGGACTCGGCCGGTGGAGGTGCCAGTAGTGGCGCGGGCGTTGCCTCGGTCGGCCCAGGGTCCCAGGCAGCCGCTCCGACATGTCACCTGGCCGAGAAAAATGTATCGGCCTCCTTGGCCAGGGCGTGAGGGTCCGTGTTGGGCGAATTAGCCAAAGCTAACCGTACCTGCCCGGGTAGCCGCTGGAGGAACAGCTCACGGAGGACGAAGTCCGGGCTGTGGTCACCGAGAAGAGCAAGCATGTGGTCCATGCTTTCGGATGGACGTGCCTCGCACAGCTCCGGGAGGTGTAGTAGTTGTCGTGCGCATTCGGTCTCCGTGAGTCCAAACGCACCGAGGAGTAGGCCTTTGAGCACACCGTATTTGTCGGCATTCGGCAGGTGCTGGAGGAAGCTCAGGACCTGGGCAGCGGAGGAGGAGGTGAGCGCAGAGACCACATGGTGGTAGCGCGTCGTGTCCTCCGTAATTTTCCGCAGAGCGAATTGAGAACCCGCTTGAGCAAACCAAACGGCCGCGTGCGACTCCCAGAAGCCCGGGAGCTTCAAAGCTGCAGCTGACTCCATCGCCGTGTTCTTAGAAAGGGGTCACCAATTGTGGGAGCTGTGCTCGCACGATAAAGCCAGACAAAATGGAGGACACAGGCACGAAGTTTCACCGAGCTATTTATTTAGCTCAAAACCAAAGAACTCAAAAGCACACTGAATCCGCCCCTCGAACGGGCGGCAATTTATATCGCAAACTGAACACACAAAAGCCACGCCTCTCAGGCGGGGTGTGGTATGCAAAATAGGTAAGTCACGCCTCTCGTCGGGGCGTGGTATGCAAGGCAAGTGTTCGCCCGAGAAAGGCAAGTCTGGACACGCCCGGGCGAGTCCGGACACGTGACCGCTCGCTGGTTGCGTCATCGGCCGGTGCACGGTAATTGTGTCATGCTTCCGGTAACCGCTACAATGTCATAATTATGGCACCAATGACGTCATCTTTAACAACACCTATTCCCCATATGGAGTTATTTACAATAAGCCACGTTTCAATTTTTTAAAATGCTGACAGGCACACAGTTTACTTTACTGAAATGCAGACACAAATGTTATATTTT